>NC_056736.1:502806485-502958985 GCF_019279795.1 Protopterus annectens
TGACTATCCAGGGTCATTTCTAAGTACCAGCTTGCATAAAAGCTGTTTAATAATACAAGATAATTGTACTAATGTTAATAGAATTGTAATGATCCTTCATGTGGCATGATATAGCTTACTTAGATACATCAGTACATAATACACTATTGATGACCTATAAGTGTAATTTAGATGAATAGTGTCAATCCTAAAAATCATTGTTTTTACTAGAAGCAAAGAAAGGGGAAGCATTATTTGGAGACACTTTTAACCATTTTATACAGATGATTACAGAAGAAGCAAATAAATAGGCTTTCTTGATGGGTTCTGTTGTGGAATTAGGGAAAGAAATGCATGCCATGATTGAAGTTAAACTTTCAATAGGGTTTATTTTCCTTTTACTTAACATCTACAATTTTTCACATTGTGTTCATTTTTATAATCCATAATCCTTAGCCTGCACTTTCCCTTTGGCAATGCTGGATATAGAAGCAAACGCTTAACTATGTTGCCTACTGTAAGTTAACAGGGACAAATACTCTGCCTCAGTGGATTTGCCTGTCTCATTAGTAAGGAACCTAGCTTGCCTCCATAAGGGATAGTCTTGTGAAATTTAGAGCACTTCTGCAATGCGTGAAGATGCAATGTGAAATACTGCTTAGAAGGTTTCCTCACCATCTTGATTACTCCATGGTATCTGTGCTTAGAACCCTGTTAGATGACATTCTATGTCCCTTTCTGACAAAAGTAAATAAACATTCTTTCAGAGCTGTACAGGGCAGTTAGTGAAATAAAACTTCTTAAATGTGCCTAAGATTTTAAAGTGCTGATCTTATCCTCTCTGGAATGATAAACTAGGTCACCTGTTTTTTTTTCTGTTTTTTTCATCTGACAGCTGTCAAGTTACTTTCCTTAAGAGAGAGTTATGTCTGCTTGAGGAAAATTACACCACTGTAGGTGTCCTGAGATGCCTGTATTCTAAAAAAAATATTGACAAACTTAAAATATAGTGACAGCTGATGTACTATACTGACATGTCATTTGTATCATAAAGCTAGGGATGACATCAGTACCAGAGCAGAGAAAAGCTCTGTATCCTGACACACATGATACTACTGCTTCTGTGTGACCATCTTAATTAAGCTCTGGTGATGCTATGCCCTTTAGTAAATGCAGGTTATGCCTAGACTCCCAGCTCCAGTGCAATTAATATGGTGCTCTGGTATAAGGCTGCCTTCTTCTGTAAGAAGCTATGGTTTGGACAGATTAGACTGGCACTGAAGGTACAGGAAGCTGTTCTATTAGGACATCAGTGGGAATGGGAACAGACTCTACAGTATATTACATAGCTTAATTCCACCTTGCTATGTTTTACATGTGCTCTCAGTTAGAAAAATGAGACACTGACACAGACCTTTAGCAAATGATCAATATACAACTGAATTCATGACATTATTTCTGATGAAAATTCACTTGTGTGGTTCTAGGACTAATTTTCCCATTACCTTTCTCTTAAATTTGTCACCCATTTGTTTAAGAGTAATGTTCAATTATTGTAGTTTTCTTTTTGTTAAATTATGACATCACACTTGAATGACTCTGTTAAACTGTTAACCAGGTTAGTATTTAACTTGTCTATTGTGTACAGGTCTGTCGCATGTTTTCTATTGCATGGTGTTCTAGGACCAGATACTGCTACATTGTGCTTGCACAATAACAGATAAGCAAGTTATACAATCCACATTGCAGATATAAATAAACTATTGTCAAGGATTTATGGCTATTCATAGGATCAATATTGCAAGAGGCTATTTCCATGAACATACTCAATATTTACGCATTATTGACTATAACAAAAGTACCAAAACAGTGTGACTTCCTGTACTTCCCACACTTCTGTATTTTGTTAAATTGCTACATCCCTGATTGGACAAGCCTGGGGGTAAGGAATAACTTTGTTTCCCTACTGTTTTGTGATATTGCTCTATTAAATCTCTTTTTGGGGACAAACTACAGGAATCAATGAAACTAGTTTGACAGTTCATGTTTTGTCACAACACAGTTCATTGATCAGCATGTAACCCACTACAGAAAACATAGAAAATGAAAATGCCTAATCAAGTAAGAAAAATAAAGAACCTAGAGATAACGCTCTGATTATGGAGCTGACAACCTGCATCGTATAAGTAGGCCAGGTGCTGGTGGAGTCAACAGGGCAGTTTGGCATGAGCAGCTAATACCGGCTGTCCATGACAGGTGGGAAGCATTTCAGTCAGCTGCACTACTGACATGTGCATTGAAGCAGAGAGTACACCATGCAGCATATGGGTTAAGGATATGCCCTTGGTTCTGTCAAGCTGTTGGTATGTAGTAGACTTTTAGGTCAGCATATGTCGAATCATACATATGCATGTCAGATGGGAAAGGTGTGTCAGATACTTGGGTATGCAAGTGCACATATCAGCCATCATGGGAAGAAACTTTGACAATAGGTAGAAAGCCACAATGGTTGTCCTGACTCATAAGGAAAAGCAGAAGAAACGTTGACAATAGGCAGAAAGACACAATGGTTGTCTTGACTCATAAGGAGAAGCAAGGGACATACAAATCATGGAAAAAGTGATGGCTGACAGGCAATGGAGACAAACAGAATACAATAAGATTGTAAAATACAGAGACCAGTAGCCACTAACAGTAGCAGAGAATGTAAACTAGATAACTAAGGGATTATTGATTCTTGCTATTGCATTTATATGAAAGTTAGTTAATAACCAAAAAATAATTGTAGTGATATTTATAGACTTTAAGTGATCTTTATGGGGAAAGATATAGGGCAGGATTCAGTAAACCCTACACAGTTTGTTAAAACCATGTCACTGTTGTGCAATGTGCACATGATAGTGCACCAATATGTATGCAGTAAGCAGCTCTACACAATGTGTAGAGCCGTACAAACATAGTAAACATCACGGCATGCTAATTACTGTATAAGCAGCTAAATTGTATGCTAATCAACAAATTAAGGATGGTGGAGGTATTCAACAAGCTTTAAAGCAATTGTGTACAGTTAGTGTAGCCTTCTGCCTTGTGTTCTAAAACCTATAGGAATACAAACATGGAAACAACACTACAGGGAAAGGATGTTAGGGGCTGCTGCTGCTCTGCACATGTATATACAACAGGCTCAAGTCTGTGCTGCTCCTGCTGCTGATAGACCTTAAGCAAGGAAGAGAAGGGTATTTAGACCTTGTTTAACTTTTTGTGGTCTGCATGAGGTGGAAAGAGCAGAGCACTACAAGGTGTGTAAAGACACACTCCAGGAACTGTGCAACATCTGTCATCCTCACCTGAGACCAAGGGCAAACTGAGGGGAATCAGTACCTGTGGAGACCAAGGTATGTGTAGCACTTAAAATATTAGCTACAGGAACCTTTCAATTACCCACAGGGGACGTGCTGTGAGTGTCACAGGCATCAGCATCCAGGATCCTACACCAGTTCCTGAATGGTATGCTATAGCATGTCAGTGACATATTTACTTCTCACCTACCTGCAAAGATAGAACTAGAGCTATGCAGGAACTTTACCCCATAGCACCTCCCTGAAATCGTGAGTACCATAGACTGAGATCAAAGCACTACTCAGGGAACAGGGAAGGGTCTGCAGCAACAAAACTGGGATCCACTCATTTAACTGTCAGGTCATGTGTAATGCTAAGGGAATCATCTGGAATGTGTCTGCTGTCAACCCTGGCAGTTACCACATCTACCATATCTGTCGCACCTCAAAGCTCTAGGTTTTAAAGGGGTGATGTCTCACAAGGCCATTAACTGGGGGATGCAGGGGATGCGCATGAGTCATGCCTGAAGACACCCATCAGAAAAGCACACACACCCACAGAGGATTGCTAAAATGAGGCACATGCTCAAACAAGAAATATCATACAGCATGTGCTTGGGCTGTTGAAGTCATGGATTTAGTGCCTAGATACTTTGGGGGGCAGCTCTGCAGTATGATCTTAGTACTTGTGCCGATTATCACAGTCTATGTTATCTACACAATATCCTCCTGTGAAAACAGCTGCAGCAGGAACACCAAGGGCTGGAAGAAAATATTCCACCACCACTCCGGAGGTCACCACATCAGCATGCAGTTGAGGAGTCAGAGGGGGAACCTCCAGCTGCTATGGGTGTAGGTAGACATAGGCATGCACAATGTGCCCTCACTCTGGCCAAGAGGCAATGGATAGTACACATGCTGGCCATATAAGGGGTACACTTTTTATCTTATTCACATACATACAATAAAACTGATGCCAGGCAATGCTCACAACCTTTACTATGCCATGTAATGGCTATATACTGCTAGCATCACACAGAGTCAGCTCCAAATGACAACAATTGCAACTGCAGGATTATCAAGGTAAGTGTTGAAACTGTAATAGAAAAATAAATGTGTAATAACATGAATGAATTTTAGGTACCTGCCTGTTACTTGTAAATGTAACCAAGTAGAATGTGTGTAAGCTGCCCAGCAATGCCATCAATATCTGGTATGATTGACATCTGTAACACATACTTATGGAATGTGTACCACTGTATTCGGCATTCATCAGACCTGTCATTGAGTACAATGCACCATATGGTATGCAATTAACCAGGCATATCCAACAACTAGAAAGTCCATAGGGGTTCCTCACTAAAAGAATACAGGGTGTAAGTAATATGTCCTATGCTGACAGCCTCAATGCCCTATCCTGTATTCTGTCTCCTACAGGCTTTTGAGGGGAGATCTATGCCTGGCATACAGGGCATTGCCAGACCCCACTCTGATGGACCTCTTGCATATCCACAAAAAACAGTACCTGAATTACCCATTCTAAAGAATTAAACCTTGCCTGTGATATAAATAGGACCTGCTGGAGAGAAACAGGTATGTATCCCAGAGACTACCCCTTCCATGAAATAGGCTCCCCATCCATGTGAAGCAGAGTTCCTCCCTAACCCAATTCAAGTGCAACTTGGGCAATTGGATGGGAAAACAGAAATACATTCCTTGTTTAGCACCTATGTCTCTAATGCAAACAGGTAACCTATAAAGGGTTCATCTCCCAAGACCACTTATCAAGGGTGTCAGAACTTGTCAGAGATTCGTGATGGATGGCTAGGCTTAAAAAGGACCTTGTGGTCATAAGCCTAGTAAACACCTATGAACCTATGAACCTATGCAGTTTACTAAATAATCTGGCCCATGCAACTGAAATACCCATTATAGAAAAGTACTCCAAAAAGTGTATGTATCCCTACACTCCCACAAGTGAAGTAATAAGCATGATTGAAAACAGTCTTCTCCTCTTCAAGTTTCCAAGCTACATGGTTACCTTTCACTGTAGATCCACTTCTCTGAGCACACTGAAGATGCAAGTGAGGTGTAAACTCATTAAAATTGCTGAATACCAAACTTTTGACTCCATGTAGCAAATGTAAACACAGTGTAACCTGTATACAGGTTATTAGGAGCTAATGGCTTGCAACTGTGAACAATTACTCTGACTGAAGCAAAGCACAGTAATACATATATCCTTCACTGAAGTGAGTGTCAGTGAGGCTACACTTACAAAATGTGGGACTAACTGTAGTGACCTATTAAAAAAAACACCCACATGTATATTTCCTTGACATAATAGCACAGTTTCCTGCATTTGCTTAAAACTGCTGTTGATTGCCATGTTATTTCTATCACATCTTGAAAGAAAAATGAGAGAAAATACACTAGAGATTGCATGTGTAATAGTAAAATAGAGATATGGGGAAGATTTCCAGAATAGAGAACACAGAGCAGAAGATTTGCAAACATATTTATAAATGATGTGTGATCACTCATCTTACTAAATATGTTATATACACATTTACAATCAGCCAAGATTGTCCAACTGTATAAACTATTAACTACTGGATATGAAATGTTAATTGCTTATATGCACATTATTTGATTGCTACTGTAAAACGTATTGCAAAGATGTATCTGCATAAAGGAGAGATAACTCACTACAGCTATGTTGTGTAAATGCAGAAGTCTGATGGTTCAGATCCTGTGCTGTCTAATCATTTACTCTTTATTTCCATAGGTTCATAGGTTCATAGGTAGGTACTAGGCTATCGGCTCAATGGCCTACGTAAGCCTAGCTAACAAGGTTCCCTGGCTTACTTCACCCAAGAAAGTTATTTTCCTGTGCCAGTGTCGAGCAGAGACACAGAAGTGATCACCAGTGTGTATTTCCTATTTCCCATCCACTCATCAAGATTTTTCTGCTAATGAAGAACTTTGCTTGGCACAGATGGGTAGCCTGTTCCAGAGTATGGGAAGTCTCTGGGACAAGAATCTATCCCTCCAGCATGTCCTGTTTATTGTGGTGATAAGGTTTAGGTCCCTAGAGCATGTAGCTCGGAGGGATTGGGATTTCTTTAGGTGTAGCATGTCCAACAGCTCTGGGTTTGACATAGCTTTATATGTTAGGCAGGGATCACCTCGGAGTAGGTGATATGCTATGGAGTAAAGCTGGAGTTTTTTGAGAGGGTCAGTGTAGGGCATTTGTTTGAGGCCAGTAATCCTCTTTGTGAGGTACTTCTGTGTCCTTTCCAGCTGCTGCAGATGTCTTGTGAGGTACATTCCAAAAGGGGCATTGTACTCTATAATGGGTCTAATGAGTGTCGAGTAGAGGGGAAGAATGACCTCTTTTTTCCTGGATGAGAACCCTTTTATGATGAGGTGTGCCACATAGAAGGACTTTCTGACTACTGTGGTGATGTGACTATCAAAGGAGAGACTACTGTCCACCTGGGTCCCAATGTCTCTTATCACACATTCAGTGTTAAGTAGATTGCTGCCTATGTGGTAGTTCATGGGTAGAGAGTTTTTAACCAAAGGGGATGACACTGCACTTTATGGCATTGAGCTTGAGGCCATGGCTCTGACACCAGGCATCTGTCTCAGCGAGGCCCTTCTGTAGGATGTCCACATCATTTGGGGACTTGACTATGGCTCCTAGTTTGCAGTCATCTGCGAACTTTGTTAGCCAGAGGCCTTCTGTGTTAGCCTGTACTTCAGAGAAGTAGATACCAAACAGGAGAGGTCCCAGAACTGAACCCTGTGGTACTCCACTTGTCACTGGTTTGAGGTTAGATTAGGAGTCTGCAACTTTTACAGTGTGGGTTCTGTCAGTGAGCCAGTTGGCAACCCATCTTGTGACGTAGGGATTTATACCTACTTTAGTGAGTTTAGCTATAATTCCAGAATGGGGGATGGTATCGAAAGCCTTGGTGAGGTCAAGATACGCTGAACCTACTGTGAACCACCTTACCCTCATCTATGGCTTTGGTGACTGCCTCAAATAATTTGATCAGGTTCAGGAGGCATGATCTGCCTTTCACAAACCTGAACTGGGTGGGATCCAGAGTTTGGAGGTTACCAATGTCTTTGTTTATGAGTTCCATGATGGTACGTTCCATGTCCCTGCAGGCCAGGCTCGTCAGGCTAATAGGGCAATAGTTCCCGGGATCAGTGGTGGCTCCCCCTTTGTGGAGTGGGATAACTGTTGCTGTATGCCATTCAGTGGAAACAAAGCCTGATGCAAGGCTATTATTGAACATGGTGCTTAGGTGGGGAGCCAGTTTGTTGAAGTTCATGTAAAACGCAGCCTGGGATGTTGTCCGGTCCCATGGATGCTGTGTTTTTGGCTTTAGAGAGTGCAGCTTTTACCTGCGTAGTTGTGATTACAGGGACTCTGCATTCTTCCTGTATAGATATGGGATCTTTAGGGGGTGAGGGGGCTAAAGTTAGCACTGAACCTATCTGCCAGGATGTTGGCAATATCAGTTGGTTCTGTAATTTTCGTGCCATTGTGCTGTAACTCAGAGCAGATCTGGGTGTTGCCATCGAGATTCTTGACATAGCTATAGTATGCTTTGTGGTTGTCCTTAGAATTAGTGGTGATTTTGTTTTCATAGCTAGCTTTAGATGATCTTATAAGGGATCTCAGCTTCTTACTGAGGCTGACCAGGGAGCTCCTCCACTCATGGGATTTTATTCTCTTTTGCAACAGTTTTTTCCTTCTGTTGTATAGTTTGTTTATGGCAGGGGACCACCAAATTGTCTTCCTTTCTTTGGAGGATAGCGTCTTGGTTCTGTTTGGGATAGCACGATCTATGCACTCATGCAAGTGTTTATAGAATGCATTTGTGTAGGATTCAGCAGTTGTAACTGTATTGTCCATCTGCATGGTTGTCATGAAGTTCACCACTTCTGCCTTAAGAAGCATGAAGTTGTCTTTGGAGAAATTTTTTACCATGGTTTCCTTAATGGGGGGTGGGGGCAGGATGTGGATATCAAGGGTGATTAGCTTATGGTCGGATTGGATCAACGAGGAGTTGACTTCAGGTGTGGAACACCGGTCACTCATGTTAGTAATGACTAGGTCTAGGATATTGTTGCCCCTGGTGGGGGTGTGGATAAGTTGATCCAGGACATTGGAGTTTATGAATTCCAGAAAGCGTTGAGCTAAGGAGTTGGTACATGAGTAGTTTTCCCAGTTAATGGTGGGGTAGTTGAAGTCGTCCATTATTAGGGTGTTTTGTTGAACCCTAATATTTTCCAGTGCATCAAGAAAAGAGGAGTGGGAATCCTGGGGCATGGTGGGGGATCTGTAGCAAGCTACAATTTGGATTGCAGTTTTGCCCAGAGTTAGTTGCACTTGGATAACCTCGGATGCATTACGCTGATTAACTAGCCTGGAGGTGTGGATATCCTTAATGAATATGGACACACCTCCGCCTTTGGTGTTTCGGTCCAGGTTACATGGCCAAAAAGTGTGGTATAGCCTGGTAGTGTAGGGGTGCTCTCTGGAGCCTTGAACCAGGTCTCAGTCACTGCACAGATATCGATGTTCTCCATTTTAAGGAGTGCCTCAAGTGAGTGCATTTTGAGATTTAGACTTCTAACATTGAGTAGCATTACCCTCAGTTTTTTCTTGTTTTTATCCTTTGATTTTAATTTTTTTTGTTTTTCCATGTGCAAGATACATGGCATAGACACACATGGTTAGTGGCTTAAAACTGAAAATTTAATTTCAGTTGCCTTACAAAGGACAAACATGCTTAGCAGCATTGCATGGTAGTCAGCAACATGGATGGTGTTACCTGCCTGTCTGTCTGGCACAAAGTGTAAGTACATTCAACTAAGAATAAAAGAACATAGGTAAAGTGGGGCTGTAGTCCCACAGTGATTATTTTTATTGAGGAAGGTCACAATGACTATTTACGCAAGTAATATATGTTTGCTATTGCCGTTTACATTTGCATGTTGCTGAACTCAGTTCAAACAGGGTTCACTGCTTAAGGAAAAAAGTGAGAAATTTCATTTGTTTTGTCTTCCTTCATGCAGACTGGCTCAGCAGTGATGCAAGTCCATCATGACTCTGGACAGTACTCAGTGTGGAAAATACACCTGCTGCCTGCTTTCCATTTGGCACCAGGTATAAGTGCATTGAGTTCATGGTCAGAACACAGGTGAGCTAGGGTTTAAATCCAGCCACTCCACTTTATAGTAAAGGTGTCCCAATGTAATTTTTCACAAAGCTTTGACTATAAAGGTAATGCTACATACCGATAACTATGTATAGCAGTTTAATAGACGGAAAGGTATTATTACTGCTTGTATACACACACTTTTATAGGTATCATATGCATTATGTGTGCAACAGGTTTAGCATGACAGTGATGATGATGTAATAAAAAATGCAGTAACATATTTCGGATAGACACAGTAGTTTATTGACAATCATATACACCCATTCCATATCCAAAGTATAATTGATATACAGCCTGAAGTCTAGCTGTAGCATGTGTACAGCTGTAGTGTGACTGTACTTTGTCACTGACATACCACTACATCACATCAGTATTACCACTTGATAGTTTGCTTGAACACATATGGATGTATGTTAGAATTTCATGGCAGTATTACATTTTCACTGGCAATGTCAGGGGGACAGTGATCGTGTGGCACAAGTGCTGAGCATTAACATGTACTTATAGACTGTGCTCCATGTATTGTTTGGTACGCGTACAATGTCACAGTGACAGCTTCCTTACTCATTCATGCTCAACTTTGCATTGCTGTATTTTTATGAACATGGGCATAGTTGATGCATTGGCATCAGTCTCACATACTGCAGTACCATTAACTATAATGGGTCATTTCTTAATTCACACATCAATTGCAGATGCTTCAGACAATATCTATTGCTATTACATGTGGCAGATGCATGCAATACACAGCTGTGTGTAGGGGATCCACTCATAATAATGTGTTGTTTGTAAGTGCTATCTGTATGGCCAACACCTACTATATGTTAGTCAGGGATACTTTAGTCAAGTGTATCACAGTTGTCACAGTGAGCTCCCACACATCTTATCAGCCATACACCACTGTTGTTTGGGATGCATATCTATTAGGATTTGACAGTGCAGACTTCCCTTCAAGGTGTTCTACTAGATGCATGTGTGATACCTCTTTCTGTGTTGCACCCAGTAAATACACAGCTCAGTGACAAAATTGATGTCATGTGTTTGAGTCTTTCAGGTGTGAATTGTCATGCAAACCTCTCAATGGGCCAATACTGCCCTTAATTTCAACTCCTGGTTTAACACTGTCCCTATTAACACTTCCAAAAAGTGGCAATTTTAGAGAAGGGGTGGTGAGTTCCCCTTATAGAATACTGACAATCATTACAGCTGTACACATCTGTTCCTGCAGAACATGTATAATATGTTACACTCACACATTCTGTCAATACCTCAGATTAATGGTCATAATATTTTAAAAGTGTCCGTGAGTCCACCTGTGTTTGTCTAAATTTGTTCAGGAGTTTGTTTCTGTGTGTCCATGACTAGATGAGAGGTATGCTGACATATTAGTCATATTCAAGCAAGTCATTTTGCAGATTTTCCCCACTATGCACATACCCCCATTGTATATACTGTCCTTGCTAAATGTCCCCTCCAGTGAGTATGTCAGTGAAGTTTATATATCACGATTCATCTCTATTGTCATGTAACCTTGCATGATCTTTACATATATACTATCATGTGTGATGATATAATATACTCACACAGGAGGTGTAAACAGCAGTATGTACCATCCCATCTGCATATGTGCTTCATGTTATGGTACTGACTTGTCTTGGAAGAGTACATACCTTGACATACTCTATCTTGGAGACATTGCCATACTTAACATGCCCTCTTCCTCTTTCTTCATTCTTATCATTCGTGTCTGTGCCCGTTTTCCTGAACTCACTTTCCCTGCCTAGTATGTTTTACTGTATTTTTGCCCTTGCTGTCACCCCCTCCATTATTTCATTCTGGAAATAATTGTTGTATTGTACATTGTGCTTAGTACTCTTTAATGTGTTAATACTGCTGCTATTGCATTATTTTCACCCCTGGCAGTCATTGCGGCTGTCCATGCAATCTCACCAAGCAGGTTTGCGCATAAACAAACTTGAATGTCTCTGGTTTTTGCGCTCATGCTGCTCTGCACAGTTTCCTATGGCAGTGCTGTTGCTGGCCGCGAATCCATGCTTGCATATGTGTAAGAGTGATGAGCAGCATAAAGATGCGATTAACACTGCTGCTCATCACGCCAAAATGTAAACTCTGTGTAAACTTTGCATAAACCCTACATGGTGTTTATTGAATTCCTGGGATAGTTTATTTATGCAAGATATATCAGTAGGTAAGAGGTCACTTAAACATTTACAGAAATATAGTTGTAATTTATCCAAGCAGTGGCAGTCCTGAAGAACCCCATGTTTACTACAAACAAATAAAGGTATATATAATTTGAAATTCTTGTTAACCATTTTATAATAAAACTGCAATTGCAATGTATATGAAATATAATAAATATATAGATTGTAATAAATTGCTTTCATTTGAGAGATGTATTTTAGTGAAAATGTTTAGCATCTTTTTCAAATAATCTCAGTGATTCAGGAAGGGTTAATGTGATGCAAAACAAAGATTAACTAGGAAGGTTTCTGGATTGTACTCTTTCAAATTCAAAGACCACACTATGGGTGAAGTTCTCCAACCCACACGGGCCTCAACATAGAGAGAGAGTTTTCACTGGTGAAACCACATGTCAATGCAGCAGTCTGGGTGATTGGTTAATATGAATTAGCCATGTGCTCTCCCCAGATACATCTCTGATTTGTTTGGCTGAACATCACTGTATGGCATGAATGAGGTTGCTTGATCACATATGTGTGTCTGTGTAAATACGTATGTCTGCATGGGTGGTTGTACTAAGGGGGTTAGGCAGGGAGTCATGAGTCTGGATGTGTATGCTTTTGTTGGAGTGTCCGTGCACTGAATGGGTAAGTGTTTCTGTCAGGGGGAGTAAGTGCGGTGGGCTTGTCTGTGTATGAGTGGATGTGTGTGTGTGTGTGTGTGTGTGTGTGTGTGTGTGTGTGTGTGTGTGTGTGTGTGTTTGTGTGTGTGTGTGTGTGTGTCTGTGTTAACGTAATGCTAGTATAGTCGTATCTGTAATGTTCCATTCAGAGATATGCTAATTATCTAATAATGATGCCTTTCTAATTGTGACTATACCTGTTTCGGAATCACATTTTCTTGACATCATACTAATTCACCAATCTGTGTTAGAAATTAGCACTAGGAATGAAGAGTTTTGTGAAGCCTGCGGTTTACGTTCTTTTATTTATAACAAATATCATGTTACTGCCAACTGCCACTATTCACTTGCATGTTGGACAATTTCTAAGTATGTTCCTATGAAAGCTACAAATGTAGCTACATCTCTGCTAGAGGAGAATATTAAAGCAATATATCATATCTGGATGTGGGTAATGCAGGCTGAAACTTGATGCATCAAAACAAAGCCGACCATAAGTAAACCATCATTACTTGCACATAACATGCAAACATGGTATATTATTATTATTATTATTATTATTATTATTATTATTATTATTATTACTATTATACATTGATATTAGCTAAATAAGAAATATCTTCCCTTCTTTAATCCATGTCATCATATACTGAAGTATTATTTTGTTTTGTGTTTTTTCCTTCAAATCGAATGCTGTAATATAATATAGTGTATACTATGCTTGCCCTTGATGATGATGTACTTGAGGCTTTTCAAGTACAGTTTGAAAAATAGCAACATTTGCAATCATTTTTGAGAATCCATGTGTAATAGTCAATGTTCTAAGTTTTGGTTATTGAGTTTCATGACTGAGCATTTCTGTGCAAACACCCTATAATATATGTCAGGATGGCTAAAAAGAGTATTCACTAAATGTAGTTATAGCCATCGGTTTTGCACGAGTACGGTTTAACAGTTAGTTTGGCTACATTAACAATTACTCTTTTGAGAGAGGTCATGTTTTACATTTGTGTTTATGAGCAACACTAGATTTTTTCCCTTTAAGTTAGATAATGTTTTAATGTGGAAGAAAGCACAACCATATTTTTGGTAGCCACTCTGAAATATACAATGGTGCATCTAAAGAACTTATTCATGTGAGTAATGTTAGAATTATCATGGGTGTGCTAATTGCTTTTCCCACCAGCATATACTTGTTTAATGAAAATTGCTTTCCATTATATAAATTTCTTTAAATATGCTTTAGTGTGTCACTGAAACAGACTTTGACAGAAGGCGATAAATGTGTCACTGAAACAGACATTGACAGAATGCTTTGATTATTCCATCTGCTTGTGATTGGATTTGTGGATAAGCAGCATATTTTACCTATTGTGCATTTTCTGCCCCTCCTCATAAGAATTGTATTACATCATTTCAATATATTCTTTCATTCTTGATTGAATTTAATTGAGTTTTAGGAAAGCTGTTTCAGTGACCAACAGTTCCATCTATGAAAAAATGGTTTCTACTGTCTCTCCTTAAGTGTTCAAATAGTTTCTTCAGGTTTTTGCCTTCTTCTTGTAAATTGCATCATTTAGCTGAAAAATGGCACCCTCTTTGGCTCATTAGATACCACTATAGTGGTTAGTATCTTTTATTATTTTGTACCCATCTTTTCTTCAAGGCTATTGGTGTTGAGCTGTCCTAGTCACTGACTTTTTTTTATGACCCCTTGTTGATGTCTGGTGCAGTACATGTTTTAATTTACTATATTTTACTTCATACTTTAAATTTTCCTTGTACTCTCTCCTCATCATGTTAAGAACCACAAGACATACAGAGTATAACAGATGAGATCTTACCACATGGTTATGAAAGTTAATCATAACATGTTTTCCACAAAGGGCACTTCCTGTGTATTCCCATATGTGCCAGTTTTTTTTAGCTATTTTGGCTACTACAGATTTTTACCAGGATTCTCAAGTAAGGCCCTGCTCAATTTGATGTGAGCACTAAGTGGTAGCAAGAAATTTTAACTTTGCCTCCTTAAAGGTGTAAATACCTAGGCATCTTATGGTCCTCATAATCACTTACCTAGTGTAGTTCCCATGTAGCCATGTCCCTTTTTATTCACTTATTCATTTCATAGGAGGTTTAGTTCAGAGCTTAATTACTTTTTTCTTATGTATACTGAACACAAATATGATTTTGAAGTTCCCAAATTTTCTGTATTGTTTTCTGTCCATCCCAGCTACTTTATTCATCTTTTTGTCTTTATGCTTATATTTCTTTGGTCTCGTCTGCTATCTTATGTTGTTGTTGTGTCTTTCGGCTTTTCCCGATTAGGGGTCGCCACAGCGGAACTCTGGTCCGCTAATAATTGGCAGTAGATTTTTATGTGCTGAGTTGCCGGCCCTGACGCACAACCTTCAAACAAAGGTACACCCATTCATGCATGTCTCCAAACAGAAGACGCTCTAGCTGAGAATTGAATGGGACAATGTCTTACTGTGAGGTGACAATGCTACCACAGCACCACCACCGCAGCATCGCCTGCTATCTTATACATCCATACGCTACCGCAGCACCAACACCGCAGCATTGCCTGCTATCTTATACATCCATAAAATGCTTTATTTCCTCTGCAGTCTAAGAAATAGGTTCATAGGTTCATAGGCTGGTACTAGGCTATCAGCCCTAGGGCCTATACAAGCCTAGTCAGAACAATTCCCTGGCTATTTCTTCCCACACTATTTATTTCCCTGGACCTCTGTCTAGCAGGGTGACTGACGTGATCCCTGGGGTGAATTTCCTTTCTCCCATCCAGTCATCAAGGTTCCTTTTAAAGAGGGCCAAAGAGGCACTCTGCTTGACATGTATGGGCAATCTTTTCCAGAGTCTGGGGAGTCTCTGGGTCAGGAACCTATCCCTCCAGCATGTTTTGTTTATTGTGATGACAAGGTTTAGATCCCTGAAGCGTGTGGCTCTGAGGGATTGGGATTTCTTTAAGTGTAACATGTCCAACAGCTCTGGGTTTGACATGGCCTTGTATGTTAAGCAGAGATCGCTTCTGAGTAGACGATATGTGACAGAGTATAGCTGGAGTTTTTTAAGGCGGTCAGCGTAGGGCATCTGCTTTAGGCCTGTGATTCTTTTAGTGAGGTATTTCTGCGGCCTTTCCAGTTGTTGCAGATGTCTTGAGAGGTACATACCAAACGGGGCATTGTATTCTATAATGGGTCTAATGAGGGATGAGTACAGTGGGACAATGACCTCCTTTTTTCTGGATGAAAAGCCCTTAGTGATGAGGTGTGCTACATAGAAGGATTTCCTGACTGTTGTGGCGATGTGGTTATCGAAGGTGAGACCACGGTCCACCTGTGTCCCTAAGTCTCTTATCACACTTTCGGTGTTTAGTGTACTGCCACCTATGTGGTAATTCACAGATACATGTATTTTCCCAAAGGGGATAACTATACATTTCTTGGCATTGAGCTTGAGCCCATGGCTCTGGCACCAAGCAGTAAGGCCCTTTTGTAGAGTATCCACATCATTTGGGGATTCAATAATGGCTCCCAGTTTGCAGTCATCTGTGAACTTTGCTAGCCAGAGTCCCTTAGTGTTGGCCTGTACTTCAGAGAAGTAGATGCCAAACAAGAACGGTCCCAGGACTGAACCTTGAGGCACTCCACTTGTCACTTGTCTGGAGCTGGATTTGGAGTTGGCTACTTTTACAGTGTGGGTTCTATCAGTAAGCCAGTTAGCAACCCATTGGGTGATGTAGGGATTAATGCCCAGCTTAGTAAGTTTATCTATGATTCCAGAGTGGGGGGGTGGTGTCAAAGGCCTTGGCAAGGTCTAGATAGGCTGTGTGGACCACCTTACCCTTGTCCATGGCTCTGGAGACTGATTCGACGAAGTCAGTCAGGTTCAGGAGACAAGATTGGCCCTTCACGAGCCCAAACTGGGTGGGGTCCAGTGTTTGAAGGTTGCCAATGTCTTTGTTTATAAGTTCCATGATAATACGCTCCATGGCCTTACAGATAAGGCTTGTCAGACTGATGGGACAGTAGTTTCTAGGATCCAAGGTAGATCCCCCCTTGTGGAGTGGGATAACTGTAGCTCTGCGCCGCTCAGTGGGCATGAAACCTGAGGTGAGGCTATGATTAAAAATCTATCTTCCGCATTTACTTTTCTGTCTTCACTTTTTCCTCCATCTTTAATTTATATTATTCTCCCTCTACTTTTTGTATTTCCTTATATGCATGAAATGCTTTATATTTTATACAAGCATTTCTTCTTCTTCTTTCAGCTTTTCCCGGTTAGGGATCACCACAGCAGATCACCTGTCTGCTCATGATTGGCAGTGGAGTTTTATGGTGTCGAGTTGCCAGCCCGGCACCCAATCTTCCAAAGAAGGCACACACATGCACGCACTCACACCTAGGGCCGATTTTGAGTGTCCAATCCACCTACAACATGTCTTTGGGATGTGGGAGGAAATCGGAGCACCTGGAGGAAACCCACATGACCACAGGGAGGACATGCAGACTCCGCACAGAAGACACCCCAGCCGAGGATCGAACCGGAGAACCTCTTGCTGTGAGGTGACAATGCTAACTGCTGCACCACCGTGGCCACCCATATTTTATACAAGCATTCGATGATACCAAATCAGCTACATGATTCAGATAGAAGGAGCTCTGATTGTGATCCAGCTAACAGTGGGTTCAGTTAGTGAACTGGGAACTGTAAGATTTAGCCAGTGAGAATTGGTAGTGAGTGGCTTGTGCTAGCTATCCCATCCTGGAGTATGACGTTGCTTTTTACTGCCATAGGAAACTGTCTGAAGGATGGTCCAGAGGTGTGCTTCATATACTCTGAGTGGGACTGTGAATCCATATGAAGAGTATATGCAATTGCGAAAACCATTTGGGTGTGCAGAAATATGTTCCCATACTGGGGCTCAGCATATTGGGCTTTGCATTAGCACACATGCTGACCAACAGTTGGAGGGCTACAGGATCATCTGAAATATATCTCGTAGCCCCTACAAGATGAAGGCAGAGTTCTTTACTCTTGCCTGTCCCTTTTAGGCATTCTTTGATGCTGGAGCCAGTAGGGAAAGAATGGGTCTATCAAAAGAACAAGGGGTGGTTGTTGGGGGCAAAATAATAACAGTAAAGAGAAAAAAACAGTGTTGCCATCTCATTTAAGAAAATAATGTATATTTCTTTTTGACTCAGACATGTCACCTCTCTTTTGGCAATTTGATGCAAAGCCGATGCCTTTCCAGAATGCCTTCGTGACAAGAGCGTTTTTTTTTAAGTCTCTTTTCTTGATGTCCAAAAACTAGATTTAATTAGCTTGATTCCATAGCTATGCAGAGTCAGACTTGCAAAGCGGACTGTGAGTTCTTTTGTTAAAAAGAAAACAAGACCAATAGTTAGGATCAAAGAATAGTACAATAATAAATGGATGTTTTGTATGGGATAATTTGATTGCTGTGCTAATTTATTCCATGTAGGATATACACACATTCATTCACATCGGTAATGAAACTTTTTCTGACATAACATTTCAGACTGAAGAGCTCTTAAGAAAGTTTAATGATTTGTGTTTTAAAAAAGATGTTTTGTTTTCCTGGAATAATTATATTTTTTTCTTGATAAAATATAAATTAAAAAAGAGAATAATGTTATGATTTAGATTTGATGATATGGAAGAAAGTGATATATGGAAATGTATGCAAAATTTATGCAAAAATATCTAAAATAAGAGATGAAAGAAATCTTTGAAATGGAGAGTAGGAAGAGGAAGCTGTGTTAAGGGCTGAAACAAAATGTCAAACATCTACTGAGTCCTATTTTTTCCTTGTTATGAAGGGGCATATAAGTACGTTAGGCAACCACAATCAATTTTTTTATTCATTTTTCATGGGGAATTTGAGCATTTAATGAGGATTATGAGAAAATACAATGTAATCAATGAGGGGAGAAAGGATATAATGCAAGAAGATGTGTTGCACAGTGTAGGATTTGTAAAAAGAAGGGTCAGTTTTGGTTTATATGTCAGGAGGGCAGGTAGTAAAAGAAGAGGAAAGGCTAGAGGAGGAATATGGACGAGGGGAATGAGGAAGAAGAAGCTATAAACAAAGACAATGAGGAATCAAATGAGGGACAGTGATTTTAAGAGGACCAAGAGGAAAAGGAGAAAAAAAATGTATGTACAAGAAAAAGTACAAGGAGTATGTATAGAAACAAAAACTGATTTTGAATTTTATTAGGAATTGAAAAATCAGATTCGGAAAAACTGGATACACATACAAATAAGAAAAACAACAGAAGGGCAAAGAGTAAGGATAGGAACATTAAAGTTTAAAAAAAAATTCTCAACTAAAGATAAATTAAGGAAAAGAAGACTTTTAAGAGTATTATCATTAAATGGTTATAATATTATCAACAGGATAAGATGACTATCAGTGCTGTAAAATATGATGTAGATATAACAGTTTTGCAGGATATAAAAGTTTTATCAAAAAGAGAGAGATTTCAGAAGGAGAGGATGTGGAGTGGGGTCCATAATGTTGAATATTGGTCATGAATACTGTTCACGAGTTACAATGTTAAGATATTAGATGTGAAATTGGTAAATTAAGCAAGGTTAAGTGTTTTAAATATTAGATGGGGAAAAAAGTTGTAAAGTATTATTGCTTTGTGTATGTATACAACTAAGAAAAAGAATATTTCAGCAAATGAAAAGGTATGCAACAGTAAATTTGAAAGTTATTATGGCTGGGGATTTCAATTGTAGCTTACATGGGTGTCAAAAGAGTAAAGGACAAAATCCAAACAAAATATTTGAAGTAATGAAATGTGGTAAGATTGAGTATATAGGACACTAGGCAGCCTATTTACTGGAGGGGGAATCTTAGTTTGGAGACTGATTATTTTATTTTGTCAGAAGGTTCAAAAGAGGCAGACTGAGAATCAGTGGTAACAGGTTTTTTGAATCATTTGGCAATATGGGTTGAGAAATTGGGAAATTAATATTATACAAATGGGAAAAGTATTAAAAGAATGCATGAAAATATTATTGGGGAAGTTGAAGAATGTAAATTGAATCATTTATTGAAGGATCCGTTAACTATGAAGGAATTTTATACTACATGGACTGGTTGATGGATACTATTTAAAAGGAAGTTTAAAGGAACTTATTTGGAGTTACAGCATTCTTCTATGCAGAGTCTGCATGTCCACCCTGTGGTCGTGTGGGTTTCCTCTGGGTGCTCCAGTTTCCTCCCACATCCCAAAGACATGTTGTAGGTGGATTAAACACTCTAAATTGGCCCTAGGTTTGAGTGTGTGCGTGTGTGTGCCTTTTGTGGAAGGTTGGGTGCCGGGCTGGCAACTCGACACCGTAGAACTCTACTGCCAATCATGAGTGGACAAGTGATCCGCTGTGGCGACCCCTAACTGAGAAAAGTCAAAAGAAGAAGAAGATTTGGAGTTACAGCATTACACAGAACCAAGAAAAGGTAAAGTTGTTACTATTTCAGTGAATGTATTGTCTGCAAGGAAGGAAAAAGGATGTTTGGCATATACGGTAAAGTTAGTTAAGAATGATGTTAGCATAATGGAAGAAATGAATAATCATATATGGCAAAGTTAGTTAAGAATGATGTTAGCATAATGGAAGAAATGAAGAATAAAGAAGTTGAGATTAAAAAAAAAATGCAAGAACAGATATTAGGTATTGTGAAAGAATATGTGGAAAATATGTATAAGGAAGTTGTTTGGTGTAGAAAAAGGATTTGGAATGTAAAAAGAAATGGAAGAGGCAAAGAATGTATTTGAGCAAACTATTGTAGATAAAATAGAATTGGTCCTTTGAAAGGTAAATGCTGGTTCAGTATCTGGATCAGATAATATAGGGTATAGTATATATAAGAAACTGGATTTAATTCAAAAGAAAGCTCCGTTATGTCTTTTTAATTAGTGAAGAGTGCTTTTTAAATAATACTAAGATTTTTATCAAAGTGGTACAATTAAGGTTTGAAGAAAGGTTAAAAGATGTAATGGTCCTAGAAGTTTATGGAATAAAATAAAAAAAGACATTAAAATATTAATATTGATACAAGAAATTGTAGCTAATATAATAGGAAATGAGGATGTGAAAATGCTGGTGGGAGATTTTATAAAGTATATGATAGTGTGAGTCAGGATATATATTACAGGATATTTTGCAGCAAAGTTGATGGGAAGATTCTGAGAGTGTTTAATCAGCATATAGGAGAAATAATGTAACATTTTGGTTAAAAGGTGGTTTAGTAGAGAGTGTATGCAGCGCGACATAAGAGAGGGATGTCCCATGAGTATAATTTTGTTTTTATTATTAATGACTGCTATAGCAAGTGAGATAAATTGTAAGATAAAAGTTGCTATGTATGTGATGTAAGGGGAAATATCTATTCACATATGTTTGACTGATATAGATGATTTAGTAATTGTTATGAAAGTAGGTTATGGCTGAAAGAAATGTTACTTGTTTTGAATGTTTTGTTAAGAAATGTAGGAATGATATTAAACAAGGTTTATGGGATACAATTAAGACTGAAGGGATGTATTTTTGTCAGAATGAAGTGTCTTTGTTAAATCTAATGTTTGATAAAATGGAAGGTATAATAAAGCAATGACTGGTATTAATAGAAGCTTTGACAGATATACAAGCATGTCACAGAAGACTTGTAGGCTGTCTTAAAAATGGTAAATTTGATAAATTCCATTTTAGTGGGGAAATTGCATACATGTAGAAACATATATATGATTCCAACAAATCTACAGAAAGAAATGTTGCAGATTTTTTCAATAATCTGGAGGGGGGGGTCAATGTTAAATCTATTTAAGAGATTAATTTTATACTTAAATGAAGATGAAGGGAGCTGTTTGTTAAATCCAATATTTTTTCAGCTTACATTTATTTTGAGGTTTGAAGTGTATGAAAAAAAGAAGTTGTAGTTTAGTAACAACTGTTTCAAATATAAATATAAAAAGTTTTGGGAATTGGTGAAGTTAAGGGGGGGCATGAATGAAAACAGTAAGACATGTCTGGACAAAATTCTAGCATGAAAACTAAATATTGAAAAAATCAAGCAGAATTAAAGGGTTTAGTATACACATGTAATGACAGAACTCTACTATATAAATCCTTGGGAGGATTTTGGAGAGAATGATATTATTGCAATAAGAAAAGGAAATAATGTAAAGAATTTGTAATATGCCAGGAATTTTTTATGGTGTTTTTTCATGAATAAGTTGTGAGTAAAGGGAAATATGCTATGTAAGGTTAAGACAGAACGAGTTTGTTGTTTTTGTGGAGAAGAAAAAACAAATGAAGATATTTTTGGGGACCATAGGAAGATAGTTAAGATATGGAAAAAATTATGTGAAGAAGGGCTTTTTGGAGATATAAGCAAAATAGAAGATATAAATATGCAAAGGTTAGTATATGGGCATTATGGAAATATGTCTGAATATTTTGAGAGAAATTTGATAAGAGATGTGCTATGTTATGTGGGTGTTCTAGAAGAAAAGGTTAAATTAACTTTTGCTTAATGGAAAAAGGATATTAGCGCCTATTTTATGAAAGATAAGTCTACAATTATGGAACAGAAATAAAGTAGGGGTCTTTTGTAGAACAGTAATGAAAACTATGAATGTAGATAGCAAATAAGTGGGTGAATGTTTAAAAACAATGAAATGTGTAAATAAAGGACCCCTATGCTGTTTCATCTTCCTGAGTTATCACAACTCAAGCAAATGTGATGTTTTACATCCACCTGAGCAATCATCAACTCAAACAGATGTGGCCAAGGTTTAATTTTTCATCCAAAGGATGACACACTCAGGAGTGCAGCACCACACTATCAGCAATTGTTGGACCACTGTCATACATGCATGTTGTTATGATTATTTTAACATGTGGTGCATTTACAATCAATGAAAGGAGTACAATTATATTTTGGTATGCCTAATGTGGTAGGAATTATAGATATTTAATGGCACAACTTAAATAAATGGCAGTTTAATTTATCAGAGGGATTCTTTTTCTGGGAAATAATACACAAACAGCTGTGGAAAACCCCCCTTAGTAAAAAAATATATTTATATTTTTTGTAAATCTTTTGAATGTGACAGTTGCAAAATAATAAATATGCTAAGACAACTGAATACATGAATATTTATGTTACTTTTATTTGATTACTTAGAGAAATCTCTCACTAGTTGATTAGCAAATATTTGCCATATAGTAACACTCCAAGATACGAGAGAGACAGAGCAAAGAAGCAGTAGCACAAATGCTAAGTGGAGTTGGTATAATGGTTAAGGCCTTTGCATTATAGGCACAAGGTTAATGATTTGATTCTGATCTGGGGTTAATGGCTAGGCTTAAAATGGTCCTTCTGTGCAGCAGTCAGCCTAGTATTCCCTAATGATCCTATATTTTCTTGGGACATAGTCCAACATAAAGCGACTCTGCCTGTGTCCTGTCACCAGAAGCTGAAACCAATTACACCAATTAATTTACACATTATGCATACCCAGCTAAATTGCCTTTCTTTGTTATAAAAATATAATGTGATTATAATACAGATTTAGAAGATCAAAACTTACTCATTTTCAGAGATGCCCTTGTGCTGTCATTGTGCTATTAAACTTATGCTAATCATTGTATATTTTCCCCTCAAGATCATTGTGGCTGTTTTTTATTTGCTGATTATTTTATAGTTATGCTAATATTTTGTTGATGCTGTTTATTATAACCTACACTGAAGAAAACAATTTAATTTAGTTGACGATCGACAAGGCGTATACAATATACTAGAAAGATTAGAAGGATAATTTACATTTCATTTGATTATGAGTAACACAAAAGTATATATGTTGTGATATAAATGCAGATTGCTTGCCACTATTAACCTTTGCAGTTTAGCCTTAGGAACAAAACTGATCATGAATAATGTTTTTATTTTTTTCTACAAGGCATGCAATTCTGCTAGAGGCAATAAATTACTTTCCCCTTTAAAATAAGCTTAACAAATTTAGAATGTCTTCATGGAAACACTTGGTATGAATATTAGCCTTTTTACTGCAAGGATGTGGTATTCAGTAAAGGCATTATTTATAAAACAAATCCACATGTCAGTCTTCAGGAATCTTAGTGGAGACATTTTCTTCCACTTTAGGAAGGAACATGTTCAAACTGAAATACCTGTCAATCTTTTTTTTATTTCACATATTGAAAAAAGGATGCCTTACAGCCATAAGATTTTATTAGCACTGCATTTTAATTATGTGGTTTCCTTTGAACTAATGGTAATAACTACTTAATAATTGTGTTGTTGACACCTGTTTTTGTACTTTTATGTTCCACAGTGTAGACTTGGCATTGTTTTATGCCAGTGGCAATAAAAGACTAACTGAAGAGGCATAGCTAATTATTTGTGCTTAAATTAGTATGATTTTCTTTCTTCTAGAGTTTTACCAGGATTGCATGAGTCATAAAAGTAATCTTTAATTGATCATACAAAAGTTATGCTCTGCTAGGATTGCTTTAAATAAATGTAGTTTACCATACTGCACTTAATCAAATGTTGAGGATGGCTGCTTGACTGTTACTAAACAATAATGAGAGAGTACAGGTTTTACATTAGCATACTTTTTCTCAAGATTTTGAAATGAATATTATCATACCTTTGCCATCATAAATCTCTTGATTTGGAGAAGAGGAAATCATTCCGTAACAGATGACAGTATGATCTTTGATCATTCTGACATTTTTAAATCCATTAAAAGGAAATGTTTAGCAGCACTCAGATATTTTGATAAAATGGTCAACTTACTGGTTTGGGGTGTGCACATTTCCCAGACGTATGCAAACACATACACTACCGTTAAACACACATTACCCATATCATATTTAGAAATTAAATGATTTCACTGAAAGTTTACTAAAACTGCAAACGTGGCTGAAACAAAACAAGCTTTCCAGATTCATATTCTTAATTCATTGTCTGTGCGTCCACAGTCCAAAAAAGCTAAAAAAATTATATTTATGTTGCAATATATGTAGATATCATAGGTAGTTAAAGGCATGCTATTCAGGAGACCATTGTGGCACACAGTTTCCCAACTGCCCCAGAACACAGTCTGGCTAAGTGACTTTCTCAGTATAGCACTGTGGACAAATGGAATTAAACCTTAATGGTCCAACTGTTTCATGGAACAGTACTTAAAATAAATAATGTTGAGTTAGTGGGTACCATTGGATGATATCATTTAGCTATCGAATGTGCAACAGCATTCTAAACTGTATCAAAAACATCATGCTCACAACATATACTGATACGTAAAAGAATATAATTTGCCTGATTATACCAAGTGCTACTCAGATCAACATCGCTACTCTGACATTTAGTCATGCAAAATTTTTTCTTTAATTTTTACATCTAAATTCTTGAGATGTACATATCAAATTATCACCAAAAATGTCTACATAAGAAAAAAAAAAACAGGCAAGGGGTACTCATAAAATTCACCACCTCTGTCAAATTACAAATGTTCTCTGCATCTCTGATATGACCATCTAAGAAAAAAATCAGAATAATTAAATTGGCTTTCACTGAAAGAAATTCTATAGTGATTCATAGATTTTGAGTATGTAATACTACCTATAACAGTCACTAGGATTAATCACTTCAAAGGAGGTGGATGTCTTACTCCCAATGTAGTACAAGACACCATCTGCCAACCCAAACTGAATGTGCTCTGCTCCCATGGTACAACACTATAAGTTAGGCAGCTGACAGGACTGTGAAGTAGTTTATATTACCAATCCATTTTACTTTTCCCATTTTTAGTAAATCTGTTTTGTTGAATGGGAATTTACTCAAATTGTTGTTTGCATTGCTTAAAATACAAATGTTCTTTCTCAAGCTGCTGGATAAAAACAAAGGTGGTTTTATAAATACAAATTCCTATACAGAATAATTCATGTTCAGTTTTAATTCTTAAATAATAAAAAATGCAATTTTAAAATAAAAACATTCCCATCCTCAAAAGCATTAATGATAATATTTCAATAACTTTAATACACTAATATATTATTTACTATTTAGAAAGTAATACTTATAAAGGACATTAAAATGAGCCTTCCAGGTGTCATGATATACATTAGAATGTCATATCAGAAGTGTGAGACATAATTGTAAATTCTAAAAAAGTGAAAAAATATAACTGTAATACCATTAAACATTGTGAATCCCACAAATGTGAAAGAAAATCACTGTAATGCTATTTAAACATTTTAGCAGGTTTTTCACCTGGACTTCCAATCACCATGTTACTGTTACTTTGAAGAAAAAAATGCTTAAGAGTTACAGCAACAATGGATTTAGCACCTAGACAAAACATCCTCACTGTGTGTGTGTGTGTGTGTGTGTGTGTGTGTGTGTGTGTGTGTGTGTGTGTGTGTGTGTGTGTCTCATTAATTAACTTGTTCATACTTCATAGTCTCATACCAGACACATGAAGACTGAGAAAATCAGACTTATACACCAACAAATGGAGTCTGTTAGCAGGACATAGCCTTAATCTTATGGGTTAACCTATCAGAAAAGTAAAATACATAAAAATCATAAATATATTGTATTGTTTTGAGAGCTAAATAAAAGTAATGTTTACATGCAATTAATTGTCCATAGAAAAAAAACAGTAAAACAAACAAAAAATACTAAAAATTGTGAACTGGTGTTTTAAAATTCAGTTTGCAGCTGATCATTATATCTGCACCCAAAAAGCTCAGTGCTTACAAAACAATAGACCAATGTGTTGTCAGATTTTACTAGAAAAATGTAAACTATGCAAAGAATCAGATAGATAAAATCATATACTGATAGGTATGACCAGTAGGCCTGCAAGGCCAATATAATGTACCATCCTTCTAAGATGCATTATATTTTCTGGAATTCAGAAACATGTCTATCACAGATGTGCTGAGGCTAGTCAAAGGCAAGTCAAAGTAAACTTTATTGTCATTTAGAGCTGCACATGTGTAGCCTAAATAAAATTTTGTGAATCAGCTCAATTCTAGACATTACAAAGGAAAGTGAAAATCACATACAAGTAAAGGAATAAACATAACAAACACAATACTACTGCCAATACATGCAAGAAAGAGCAGAAATCTACTAACACTCATATACGAAAAGAATACCCTCCCGAGTTAAATTAACTACTCTATTTAAAGTAAAACAAAACAACTTTTGAAATGCCTATGTTATTTGTCTAATATTGCACTTGAGTGAGTTAAAAATACTGACTATGGATATAATAAATAAATATTGCACTTACTTGGAATATATGTAAGTATATATTGTTCAAATAAGTAAACATTGACTTATTATGTGTCCAGACCACTGGGAGTAGTCCCCAAGTTCAGAAGTCTAATCACTGTAGGGTAGAAACTGTTATTAAATCTTGGAGTCCTGCAGCGGATTATGCGATATCTCCTGCCGGATGCCAGATGCTTAAACAGTCCATGTGCTGGATGCATTTTGTCCTGCATTATTTTGGTGGACTTTCAGATGCTTCTTGAAGAATAAAGATGTATCGATGGAAGACTGGAACTTGTTACCTTCTCTGCAACCCTCACCAGTTTTTGTAGCTCCTTCCTTTCTATAACTGTGTAGCTTCCAAACCACACTGTGGAGTTGCAGGTGAGGATACTCTACTGCAGCTCAATAGAAGGTGGAGAGAATATGGGGAGGAAGCTTAGCTTTTTTCAGCCTTCTTAAAACGTGGAGGCATTGGTGCACTTTCTTGACCAGCTGACTGGTGTTTCCTGACCATGAGAGATCCTCTGATATGAGCACACCCAGGAATTTCATACTCTTAACCCTCTCCACTCTCTCACCATTGATCCTGAGCACTGGGTGGTTTATTCTCCTTTTCCTGAAGTCAATGATAATCTCTTTTGTCTTGTTTACATTCAGGTCAAGGTTGTTCCCCTCGCACCAACTGATCAAAGATGCCACATTATCTCTGTATGCCCTTTCATCCTCCTTTGTGATGAGCCACATGACTGTGGTGTCATCAGCAAACTTGATGATATGGTTGGACTTGTGCTTAGCATAGCAGTCGTAGGTCAGGATGGCGAATGACAGTGGGCTGAGAACACATCTCTGTAAAACCCTGGTGTTAATTGTGATGCACTTTGATGTGTTCTTACCTGAACACAACCTCTGTGGTCTCACAATCAGGAAGTCCAGGATCCAGTTATAGAGATGTTTACTGATTCCTAAATGTGCTAGTTTTTCTGTCAGCTGCATTGGTACCACCGTATTAAATGCAGAGCTGAAGTCTATTAACAGCATCCTCACATAGTTGTCTTTGCCCTCTAAATGCTCAAGGGAGATGTGTAGTGTTACTGATATGGCATCAGCCGTGGAATGGTTAGCTGTGTACGCAAACTGCAAAGGGTTAAAATCAGAAGGTAGGCATGATGAAAGATGTTCTTTCATCAGCCACTCAAAACATTTCATAACAGTGGATGTCAGAGTGACTGGTCTGTAGTCACAAGGCTGGACAGAGTGGTTTTCTTAGGTAGTGGGATGATGTTAGTTTCCTTGTAGCATGAGGGTACTTTTGCCATGGCAAGAGAGGTGTTAAATATTTCTTTGAGCACTGTGCATAGTTAGTACCTTGTCCAGTATGTTGTCTGGGCCAGCAGCCTTCTTAGGTTTCACTCCCCTTAGCTCTCCTCTTACCTCCTCTATTCTGAGACTGACTATGGTATCCTTCTCATCAGTGGGTAACTTTAGTGCCAACCTGTTATTTCTTTCCTCAAATCTAACAAAGAAGATGTTCTAACTGTCCAGGAATTTAATGCTGTCCTCACACTGTGCTAACCTGATTTTGTAATCAGTTTTCTCTTGTATGCCTTGCCATAGTCTCCTTGCATCCTTCATGTCTTCAAAGTGGCTCTGTACCTTTCTGCCATACTCCCTCTTAGCCTCCTTTAGCATCTATATCACGTTATCAAAATCTTACTACATCGAATCACTAAAGGTCGACCTCTAGTGAGTGTTGTAGTAAAACATCAAATAGCGTTTAAAAAAAACAAAACAAACAAAAATAAAAACTAACTAGCATAGGCAGGGGGGAAAGTCCCCCTGCACCCCCCACACTCCCCTACTTAAATATTTCAACTCCGAGACTGCACTACATTGAGGTAAACGGAAATCTCCCCCTACAGAAATTTATGTTTACCTGCACGATGTTCTGCGCTTTCTATGTTGTGGTGCAGACGATATCAGCTTTGATATCATTGGCTTTCGACATCGTGAAGTAGACCCCTCCTTTATACCCCTTCACAGACTACCTCTTGCTACTCTTAGGGCTGCTTTGTCCTTAGTCCTGTAAGCTGCGTTTCTTTCCTTCAGAAGCTCATATACCTTAGTGGTGAGTCATGGCTTCTGGTTAGCTCTAATAGTAATACTCTTGGTACTTGTTACTCCATCGACACAGTTTGAAGTGTATTTATCAATGTTCAGATGCTGATTCACTGTGGCTGCTTCCTTGAACATATCCCAGTTGGTTCTTCCAAAGCTACTGTAGGTACGCCTTGTAGTGTGATGTGGTTAAATGTAATGGTCCAAACTTCCACTGATTAGAAAACCTGTCTATAGACATGGCAAGCCCAGAACAGACAGTAAGCAGGGGAGAGAGAGAGAGAGAAAGTAACTCCTCAAATTGTGGCCAAAACTGTCATAAAGAGACCTGAAGAGCAAGTAGCAGGTATGCAGCTATGTGCATGCACATGTGCCACTTAGCCACACTGCAAGAAAGATTACAAGCCACTTTAATGGGCCTACAGCAATACTTGTATGCATTTTTGATCTTTAGAAGGGACAGAAATAAGTGCATAGTAATATAGGCAACAGCAAGCAAAGGACACAAGAAAACAGGTGAGGGAAGAAGGAGAGTTGGGCAAAGGGAGCAGGGTATAATTTATTTTTTGCGTGGATGGGGAAATATTTTGAGAAGGAAAGAAAAGATATGGATAGATGTAAAGGTATACAATGGATGGAAGGAGTTAGTGATTAAGAAGCAGATGCACACATGCAAACATAAAACACAGACAATGATCAGCACGGGCTTTGCTGACACAATGGGGGGGCTTGACAGTGTAATTACAGATATACAGAGAAAAGGAAGACATCAATGAAGGGGAGCACTGGACAACAAATGAGGGGAAGGGAAATGACACACAAGGAAGGAGAATACCATTATGGGGATAGGGTCGATAGATCACGCCTTTGGTCAAACTGTCTGAGCTAAAGCCAGGGAGGTGTCAATCAACACCCTGACCACCCTTTCCACTGGGTCCACCTGAGCAGTGAAGGGAGATCCAGACAGTAGTTTGACTCTTCAAGTCACATGAGTAACCTCTAAAGTTTGTCACTCTAAGCTACCAGATTACAGGCCACCAACTCCCCTACCATCTCTGCAAATTCCAACAATATGTTCCTATTATATTCCTACTCAGTGGTGATCTCTGCCTAACATACAAAGCTATATCAAAGCCAGAGCTGTTGGACATGCTCCACATAAAGAAATTCCAATCCCTCCGAGCTACACGCTCTAGGGACCTAAACCTTGTCACCACAATAAACAGAACATGCTAGGGATAGATTCCTATCTCAGAGACTTCCCATACTCTGGAACAAACTACCTATCTATATCAAACAAAGCTCCTCATTAGCACTCTTCAAGAAAAATCTTGATGATTGGATGGGAGATAGGAAATTCACCCCGGGGATCACTTCTGTGGCTCTGCTTGACAAGGGCACAGGAAAATAATTTTCTTGGGTGGCAACAGCCAGGGTACTGTTTGGCTAGGCTTATATAGGCCTTAGGGCCAATATCCTAGTACCTACCTATGAACCTATGAAACTATGACAAAGTCTGCATCACATACAACATTGCTGGTGTTCAACTCCAGGGAGTGACAGCCAATAACCACAGGAGATGCATTTCTTCTGCTGTACCTGATGGAAGTCAGGATTGGAGTCAGGTGGAGTTCTGGTGGGAGTAGGCTTGGCCACATCACTGACATTGCTATGATAGATGCTAAAAAATCATAAATGTAGAAATTAAAACAACAAACACCAAATAAAATTTAAAAAAGAAGGTTAGCAACAAAGAGAGGGAGAAAGAAAAAAAATCATTGTTACTAGTAATGTACCATATGACCTGTCAGAGCAGCACACATGTATACTAAACAAGCACTAAATATGTTATGATAACATGTCAGCAACTTCTCTCTACCTGCATTATCCCATGGCTATGTGGTAGGATGTGCAGGCATGTCTGCAATAAAATGAACTGCACTACCTTGATTGTGTGTGGGTGCATATTTGATTGTGTGAGGGTGCATATGGTGGCATGTTACTGCTGTGTACCCAAAGTTGTAGTATCTGTGTGGATTAATGTGTCTGTGGACCTCTGAACAAGCTCCGTATATGGAAGCAGTACCAAGAAGCAAAAATAACAAGGCCATATCAATACTACATGTGCATGTCTAAGGAAAATATGGGCAACAGTGACATCTGTCTGTAGCATGGGCAAAATGGTGTAAATGGCAACTATCCACCAATCATTAAGGGCTCCAGTGCAACCACACTTGCAAACTGCTACCTGTCAACCACACAGCAGAACATCCACAAACTGCTGCCTTCCCTCAAATGCACATGCAGAAAACTACAACCCATAATAATTGCTCATCAATGACAGATATCTCGGTAACTTAGTATCAGTTGTCTTGTTAGACCTGTCAAAGGCATTTGACATGGTATCCCAATTACTATCGACTCTCTGAGCTCTGTCTGGATAACTGTTCTCTACTGTGGTTTAAAAATTATCTGTCCCTCCAGCAACAAGCTGTTAAATAGAATAACTCTCTCTCCCCTTTCCTCCCACTGGGATAAGGTGTTCTGCAAGGATCCATTCTTGGTCTCTTACTATTTTCCATCTTTACCAATAACCTCCTCTCGGCTAGCCAACAAACTAATATAGTACAGTATGCAGATGACAACACCCTTATTTTCTCAGCCCTTTCTCTACAATGACTCCAAGACAGAACCGAGGAAGTCTTCACTACTATAGAAAAATGGCTAATTTCCTTCCAACTCATACTAAACCCATCTAAGACCCAACTCATGATCTTCCACCCATCCAAAACTTTCACCCCTACATCGCCATTGTCAATAACAGCCTCCAACAATACCCTTATCACACCAGTAACTCAAGCCAAGCTACTAGGTGTAACTATTGACCAAAGCCTAAAATTCGACAAACATATAGCACTAACAATTGCCAAAGTTCTTAAAAAACTAGGTTCACTCTACTGCTGTAAGAGCTTCCTCACACAGGAATCCTGAATCGCTATTTCTCATACCCATCTACTCTCCACCTTACTATATGCTTCCCCACTTCTAACTAAACTAAATAATTCTAACCTTCTGAAATTATCTACCTGCTACAATAAAATCTCAAAATTTGCAACCAATGCTAAGTTTCATTCTCACCACTGCTTCTCCCTAAGACAACTGGGATGGTTAGAACTCCCTGTCCTACTAAAATATAATTAACTTCTCCTGACCCATCAACTGCTACACCAACCAAATAAAATACCTGCCCTCTCTGGTCTACTCACCTTCCATAATATTGTGCATCAACTAAGATCTTCCAATACCGCTCTACCGACTGTTAGTAATTGCATAGATAGCTCAAGCCAATCTCTTTATGCCTATGCAGTTACTAAGGCCTGGAACTCTCTACCCCCTGAAATTAGATGTCTAAATAATAAACATACTTTCACATCCCTACTAAAAGATCTCCTATTAAAAACTTGGATATGTTCCTGTATAGAACTACACTAATTTCACTTGTTCCTGACTTTCATCATCCCTGGATCACAGGTGTACTGTGTAGTTTGACTTAGTGCATAGTACTGTGAACCAGGTGTTTAGGCCACCTTTATAGTTATAATTTCTAGTTTATGACCCTGTTTGTCTATGGAAACTTCTTTTTTCAATTTATGTTCAAGCAATTGTATATTTGTTTTATAATATCTTGTTTAATTTGTTTCTCAATATTCTAACCACTGTATGCTGCATCATTTATAAAACTCTGATTTTACTCCTTTTATATGATTTGTAAAACTCTGCTTTTACTCCTTTTATATGTTCTATGCTCTTCGTACAAAATTGCTATGTTTATATAATTCTTTATTATTTTTATTATTTTTTTATAATTTTTCACTATGTATCTGGAGCTTTTCTCCCCGAGCCTCCACTGAAAATGGTCACCTTGTGTCCAGTCGGACTAACCCGGCAAACAAATGGAAAATAAATAAAATAAAAAAGCATCCATACCTGCTTCCCCAACCCTTTACACAACCATCTGCCATCTAAGAAAGGTATATCCTGACTTACACCATGTGCTCCAGTGCTGCATGCAACAGTAGTTAACAAGCCACGGATCAATACATGTAATACAACAGGGCAATTAGGCCCATATTAGTAAGAGCAAGTGCCTGTGTGACCTATGCCTGTGTCATGTGACAGGTGTGTGAAGAACAGTGCATCCAAGTACAGTGCTTTGTTTTTCCTGCTCTAACAGATGTTACATCACAAAGATGTTATACTTATACAATGATGGCATGCATGCATAACAGGTAGCTATATTGATAAGTACTACAAAATGTCACTAAATTATACATAGCCCTTGAGTGTCATTCTATTCTCCCCTGGAAAAGGAGATACCTGTCTGAGATTTCTGAATGAGCTTTAAGAATGACAAAAAAAATTTAGAAATGCTCTATTAAATATCAAATGCAATTATATGTAATTTGTAAGACAAATGAAAGGATAGTGGGACTGTTAAAAGTACTTACAGTACATCTCAGGGAGGATTGCTTTAACCTGCTGTTCCCAACTGCTAAGAAATTCAGGATACTGCCTTTGCAGGTCACTGCAGTAGTGCTGGCATTGAAAACCAGGGTAATGTTTGTCCGTGATATTCAGCAGTGGCCTGACAAGACTCTGACTGGCCTGTACTTTATACTGGGTACCCTCACTGCATTTCATGATCAGGCACTCCCGGTGGTCTCCATTCACCAAGTACAGGAAGATTTTACTGTCTTTGTTGCACTACTTGGGAGCCTTGTCAAAATCAGTGCATTGGGAAGCCTTGGCCATTTACAAGGTCACATTCCAGAGTACCATGATATCCCTCTCCACATCATGCACACTGATTTTGTTGGCATGTGGCATGCAACATGAGGCAGCTATTTAGTGTGACTGGTCACAGCTGCACCATTACTTTGTGCATAAATGGACACTGTAACATGATGGCATAGGGTTGTGAATACTGGCATGGAAACTGTATACTAACTGCATTACACCTACCTGTGACACCTCTATAAGCTACAAAAATAAGTAGATTTCTTCACATCCTTGCAGGGGTTATTGACCAACCCCCACATGCTTAATATGCTTCAAAGGTGTACATGAGAATGCATGTAGGTGAGCATGCCTCTCAGTGCAGCATTTGTTACTGCTGAGTGAGGAAAGTGAGTGATTTAGACAGCCATTAGCTTGCAATTCATTAGTGTAATTGCTACATTAGAAACATCAAAATTGCATGATATAAAGTCCTGCATTTTTCTTTGGGCCTTATTGCACTATGAAAGATTAAGTAGCAGCAAACCAAGACGTTTGACATATTACAAAAAATGTGTTCTGAGTGCAGCATTTATCTCTGAAAGGTAAGTGTGCTGTAAGAAACTTTTATCACTTGCTTATCATGTCTCTTTGATTATCTTGACATTATGCAAGTATACTGATTATTTATGTAGCTATTTAAAGGTACAGCAATATTGCCTGTAATGTGTCTAGGGCCATGTCAAGGTAAATTGTGGTTTACTATAGAGTGCCAGACTAACTTACAATGCATTTAGGATTACTACGTAGATACATTTCCTGGGGGTGCCCTGGACCTGTCCACCAGATACTGATACAGTAATGCAATACTATATTAAGTGTATTAAGTATTAATTAAAATTAAGTGAGAACCTGGCAAAATTTCAAGCCCCTATAAACCTTGAGAACACTTCTACATATGCAGAACAGTTCACAGAAACCCTGTACAAGCATGTTAATATCTGCATAGTGGCAGCTGTAACCACCAGGAAGAAGTACATAACTAACTCAAAAAACAAGACACCCTGGTCGAATCACAAAATCAGTCAGATGTATAACAGGAGGAAGAAAATCATGGCAAAAATTAGGAAGTACAGCACCCAGCAGGATAAAAGCACTCTCATTAAACTAAACAAACAACTCAGAGGACAAATAAAGTCTACCAAAGCTAAATTTGAGGTAAGTTTGGCATCCCAAGCCAAGGACAACCACAAAGCATCCTTTAGCTATCTCTGCAACCTCAAAGGCAGTGCAAAATTGTTTGCAGAGCTCATTGTAAATGGAGCCACCTATACTGAGTCAGAAGATATATGAAAACCTCTTGGCTGATAAATTCCACTCCAACTTTACTCCTCTCTCCAACTCAACCTTCCCTCAGGAAATATCATCAATCACTAAGGAACAGGTCCTTAATGCTCTCTCTAAGACCAAGAACACTGCATCAATGGGCCCAGACAATATCCCAGGATGCCTTCTAAATAGCATGAAACATGATCTATCAGGGCCTCTGGAATTACTATTTAACTGTAGCCTCCAAACAGGCTTCATGCCTCATGAATGAAGAAAGGCAACAGTCATCCCTCTGCACAAAGGTGAGCCATCTACAGACCCTGGAAACTACAGACCCATAAGTTTCACTAGTCTTATATGTAAAGCCATAGAAAGAATTATCATGGAGATGATCAATATAGATATAGTAAATCTCCAGACACTGGACCCAACCCAGTTTGGTTTTGTGAAGAGCAGATCATGCCTACTCAACTTGGTGAACATCTTTGAGAAGGTCACCAAAACAATGGATGAGGGCAAAATCATTCACACTGCCAACCTTGACCTGGCCAAGACATTTGACATAATACCCCACACAGGCATTGTTGACAAACCCAAGAGGTTAGGCGCACACCCATATGTCACCTAGTGGATAGCCAACTGGTTCAAAGACAGGACCCAGGAAGTTAGAATTGGGGAGTCCACTTCTACAAAGAGGCCAGTCACAAGTGGAGTCCCTCAGGGATCAGTCCATGGACCGCTCCTTTTTGGCATTTACTTCTCAGAAGCAAGGCTAATGTCAGTGGTCTCTGGCTGACTAAATTTGCAGATGATTGCAAATTAGGAGCTGTCATTGAATCTCACACTGACACAAGTTTTCTCCAGGAGGGGCTGACGCAGACAAACAACAAGTGTCAGAGCCATGGACTAAAACTAAATGCCAAGAAATGCATAATAGTATCCTTTGGGAAGTCATCCATCCCTGGTAACTATCATATTGACAACACACCCCTTAGAGATGACCCAGTAGTCAGGGACTTAGGGACACACATAGATAGTAATCTAGCCTTTGATCATCACGTGTCTACAGTGGTGAGGAAATCATTCTATATTTCGCAACTTATAAACAAAGGTATGGCATCTAAGTCCAAGGAAGTCATTGTTCCACTGTATTTGGCATTCATCAGACCTATCATTGAGTACAATGCCCCCTTTAGTATGTGCCTAATCAGGCACATCCAACAAGTGGAACGCCCACAGAGGTTCCTCACTAAAAGAATACAGGTCATAAATAATATGTCCTATGCAGACCGCCTCAAGAACCTATACCTGCATTCTGTTTACTACAAGCTGTTGAGGGGAGATCTATGGCTGGCATGCAGGGCATTGACAGACCCCACTCTGATGAATCTCCTGCATATCCACAAAACAAACAGTACCACAATTACCAATTCTAAAGACTTAAACCTTGCCTGTGATATAACTAGGACCGGCTGGAGAGATAGGTATGTATCCCAGACACTACCCGTCAATGGAACGGGCTCCCCATCCATGTGAAGTAGAGTTCCTCCCTAATGCAATTCAAGTGCAACTTGGACAACTAGATGGAAAACTGCAAATTCATCCCTGGTTAACTGGTTTGGCACCTATGTCTCTGATGCAAACAGGTAACCTATAAATGGTTCATCTCCCAGGCCCATGCTTATACTTATCAAGGGTATCAGAATTCATCAGAGATTTGGGATGCATGGCTAGGCTTAAAAAGGCCCTTGTGGTTGTTAGCTTAGTAAACACCTATGAACTTATGAACCTATACCTGTTGGGGTTCTGTCCCAGCATACACTCACTCAGGTGTCTGAAATGTCTACAGCCACACAGTCACACAGCAATGGAGATAGCACTCTTTCCCTGATCAGTCTATCCCAGTCACCCAGTCAACCTATGCATGCCAGAGGTGGGGCCTTTCTTGCAACATGGATGAAGGCTATAGTCCTCAGTACCTCAACAAAAGGCTGTGTTATAAAATGCCTGCCTGTTGGTGTTTCTCTCTGTCCCACTCCTCTGTGGAAAGTGGAAATCACATATATTCTCCCCACATGCTGAAGCATACCACTTGTGAATTATTAAAGTATTCTTGAGTCTGATACCTCTGCTACATCCCCCTGTCCTCCAGTGGTCACTGAAATATCTTAGTAGATAGGATTCCCAAAGTCACACACAGCATGGTATCCACAGGAATAGGTACTCCATCCATCCCACTAGGTCACACATGAGAACAGCAGATCTTTTCTAACTCTAGGGATTATTTGACATAATGGTTAAAATATTCATCTCTTATGCCCAAGGTGCAAAGTTTGATCCCAATCTCTTAACAATGCTTGGATGGAGTTTATATATTTTCATTATGTCTCTGTAAAGGTCCTCTCACCTCTCAAAAATCATGCTGAAAGTTTCTATCTGCAACTCACCAAGAATGGATTTGTAGGTAGCAACACAAACTTTAGATGGTGCCCTAGAAGAGTCAAGTGTTGTATAAACCAACTGCTTCAGGTATCTGCTGTGGTGTGTAGTATCCTCAAGATGGGAGAACACAGATCACAAACAGTGTGCTGTGGTAGGGCTAGCCAATCAACTGATACAAATATGGCTCTAGGTGATTAGTGCATGTTGATTACAAAAACAACTGTGTAAAGTACAAAAAAAGGCATAGTGCTATATCTGCATAATCCTTAAATACTTCATTAAATGTATCAGTCCTTTATTTGCATACTATAAAGGATATTAATTCAATTGTTGTTTGATTACTAATTCAGGGTTTTAATTTTTTTAGTGAAATAAAAGTACATTTATCATTCTGTTTAAATTGTTTCATGTTCCCACACCAATCTGAGCTCCTAAATAGTAAAATTATTAAAAAGTGGAATTTGATTAAGTTGCCACAATATTAAAAAAATAAACAACTCTGCAAACTCTTAATGTTCTCAAGTGAAAAAAATAATCACAGCAAACTAGTATAGCCGTAAAAAGTAAAAAGTTGTACCACAAATGTGTGGATGTGGTTTTAGGGCATGGGAATAGTGTGCTGAAAAAATTAGAGAAGTGGGTCAAACGTGATTCAGATACAGCATTGTACCTTGTCCATTAAAGAGACACATTACTGTATAGCAAATATAATGCTAATTCTCGAAATACATGAAAATGAACACCTAAGGAGGAATGACCTGGATAACATCATCTGCATGGGCAGCATGTGTCAATGCTGATGTCTGAGAATGAAGTTATAGTGAATGGTTAACATTGCAGAAGACACTACGCTGTCCATGTGATATGGTAACTGAACTCTCAGTGCAATACTGCAAGTATCAATATGACAAAGAAATGCCCAAAACAGGTCATGCCCAAGGCATATAAAGTGACAAACCCACAGGCAGATATAGAAAAAACTAGACAAAGATATACATACATGTATGATGTGTGTGTGTGTGTGTGTGTGTGTGTGTGTGTGTGTGTGTGTGTGTGTGTGTGTGTGTGTGTGTGTGTGCATGCGCGAGTGTGTGCGTGTTTATATACGGATCCCTTTCTGAAGCCTGAAATCCCATATAATTGAGATTCATTTTCTCAAGACAAATTTTCTCCACTGTAGTATGATCCCAGAGTTAGTGTATATAGTTGGGGGATGTGGGAGCAGCTCCCCCACATTGGGGGATATGAGGGCATAGCCCCCCACCTAAGTGGGTTCTAGAGGGCTAGAGAGGTATTCTGCTTGACATGGAGAGAGAGTCTATTCCACAGATGGGGGAGTTTTAGGAGACAAATCTATCCCACCAACAAGTTCTATTAATGTCACTGACCAGATTAAGGCCTTGTGTGTAGGTTGCGCAGGTGAAGTTTGACTTACGGATATGCAGCAACTCCATCAATGCTGGTTCTGAGATGGTCTTGTATGCCAGACACTGGTCACCTCTGAGCAGTTTGTATCAGACTAAGAGGGACAGGGCTTTTAGCCTATCTGTATATGATGGATGCTTGAGACCCTGGATTTTCCTGGTCAGGAGCTTCTGTGGTCTCTCAAGCTGTTACATGTACTTGGCAAGGTACATGCCAGAGGGGACATTGTACACTATAATGGGTCTGATAAGAGAGGAGTACAGGGATGTTATGACCTCCTTGTTCCTGGATGAAATGTCCTTATTTATGAGGTGGGCCATGTAGAAAGCCTTGTATACAACGGAGGCAACGTCGTGGTCAAAAGTCAGGTTGCTATCAACCTGGGTACCCAAGTCCCTCACAACTGATTGTGCACTTAATAATGTGATAATTAGTGGGGATGCCATTTTTCCCAAAGGGGATAATGATACATTTCTTGGCATTCAGTTTGAGGATATTCTTCTGGCACCAGTCATTAGTTTGGGTAAGGCCTTCTTGGAGGATGTTCACATCACTAGGGGAATTTAAGTGCCCAGCTTGCAGTCATCTGCAAACTTGGTCAGCCACAGACCACTGGTTTTGGCTTGCACCTCAAAAAAGTATATCCCAAACAGTTGACACCCCAAGACCGATCCTTGTGGTACACAGCTGGCTATGGGTCTACCACTAGAGGTGGCTTCCCCTATTTTTACTGTGTGGGTTCTATCAGTGAGCCAGTTAGTTACCCACCTGGTAGCATGTGGGTTGATGCCTAGCTGGGAAAGTTCATCTATTATGCCCGAGTTTGGAATACTGTTGAAGGCTTTAGCTAGGTCAAGGTAGGTGGTGTGCACCATCTGCTGGCAGCTTTGGAAAAGTTTTTTTTGTTTGACCCTGACAAGGGGGAGTCAAGGAAGATGGTAACTTCAAAAGTGATCACTTTATGGTCAGATCTTACTAAGGAGCTTGACAGTGTAGCAGTGCTATGGTGGCTACTCATGTTGGTTAGGACCAGGTACAGGTTATTTTCACCTCTTGTAGGGTTGTCGGCCAGCTGATCCAATGCATTGGGATTGACAAAGTTGAGGAATCTCTAGGCATTTATGTTTGGGCTAGAATAGGTCTTCGACTCTATGGTTGGGTAGTTAAAGTTACCCAGGATCAGGGTAGAGAGTTGAATCTTGATAGATTCAAGTAAGTCCAGATAGGTGGAGTGGGCATCCTGAGTCATGGCTGGGAGTTTGTAGCTAGCTATGATTTGAATAGGTGTTTTTTCAACAGTTAACTGCACTTGGAGCGTCTCCTGTGTGTCATACTGGTGTCTCCTGGTTGACATACTGTTTGACCAGCCTATAATTGTGTATGTCTTTGATAAATATTGAAACTCCACCTCCTTTGGCTTTGTAGCCCTCCATTTTGGGTCTGAACGTATGGTAGGATGGGTAACCTGGTAAGGCTGGGGTGCTATCCACAGCTTAGAGCCAGGTTTCTGTGACTGCACAAATGTCAGCATCTTCCAGGGCAAGGAATGCTTGCAGTAAGTGCAGTTTCATGTTTCATGTTAAACCTCCTAGTGTTTAGCAATATGACCTTTAAATTTAATTTAGAAGAATAGAACCACACAAAAATGATCTATAGACCTAACCACTGACCAGTCCTAAGCGTCATTCTTCAGCATTACTCACCAAATAGCTTGACTTCACTAGCAAACTTCTTCTCCATGTTAACAACATGTAATATTTTAGCTGGTGACTCAGAGTACCCCCATTCCCCCTCAGTGTATCTGTGGACCTCTTTACCCATGTTACTTAGACAAAATGACAATAACAAACTTTTCAAAATGAAACTCAAAACAGCACTTACCAGATAGATGGCTCTGCTCATGTTCCACGCCAGGCTAATTCTATGTTGACCTCATGTTTCCAGACATCTTTTTCTCCCACTTGCCTCCTCACTCACATGATATTGTATGAACTATCAAATCCAACTTATGGCAGACTTTCATCCAATCTATTTTTCCTTTCCTTTTTTGTACTCTTGCTCATACTCCACTCCCACGATGCTTCAGCCTACTTTATTCTTCTCTGCTTTTTCCTCATCTACAGTTCTAATATCATTCTATCTGTTCTTTTCCACTTTACTTCCCCTCTTTCTCTTTCCCAAATCCATTTACTCCAACTCCTCTAGACCTAGGCTCTTCTCTCCTTACCGACTCTCTACAGAGTCTGTTACCTGAGAGCTCCTCAGTATTAACTGTATTTATGCTCTGTACTGCATTGCAACTTATATCCCTATTGTGTTCTGATTCTTCTCTCTAGCTGTAAATTAATGTGACTGATTTTTAGAACTGATCTACAGCAATTCTGCTGTGTATATGTAATTGTGAAAAACATCAGAGTAGTTGTAGACCTGTAGGATTAACTCCTACTACTGTGATTCTTTGTTAATAATCTTACTCTGTATTATGTTACCCTGTTAGGAAAATTATTGTAACATTTTGTGTACTTTTCCCTTTTCATATTGATGTATGGACCTTTTTTGCCTAGGCCTCCACTGAAAAGGGGTTGGCTTTTGCTGACCCTGTACATAGGTCCATAAGTAAGTACTAGGCTATCTGCCCTTGCGGGACATTTTAAGCTCAGCCATTTTCCCTCTCTGGCTTGAAATAACCTATCCCATTTGGTTACAGACTGGCCTTACCCATCGTATGTTTGATAATTATATATTACCCCAAATAAGAATGACTGGGATCATACCATAGATAATTTGAGGAGACCCATACATGGGATAAAGCATTTTAGAATGGTGCCTGTTCATTTGTAGTACAGATGACAGTCCTATGATAAATTTTCTGTTTCCCATACATTGTTGCAGAAGTTTAGACCCTAGACCAAACATACGTGATACATGCATTGCCTGTCATTCCTTCTACAAAAAAAAACTCACTGTGGCAATAAAACAAAGGGATAATGACATCCATCCCAGAGTACAAGTCCATGAGATAAAATCTGAGCTTGTCTCAATGTCTGTGTATTATATATCCTGTGGGTGTCCAGCTAACATCTGTGCATTATATATCCTGTGTGTGCACAGCTAATGTCTGTGCATTGTATATCCTGTGGGTGCACAGGCTGTCTTGCTGTGCATCATTTAAAGTAGTGCTGTAGTTACCATGGACCCTGTGTATGCATAATGTGCCTCTTTTGTTGACTATCATTTTGTCTTCATAGCCTCTCTTCTTCCTGAAGAGACTCAAGTCTGCTCAGTGTACCCCTCACAGTATCGATGTACCAAGCATGAGCATGCATTCCCCAGAAGAGAAATGATCTCATACTCACAGCCTTGAGATTGTATCTACGAAATATGGCACTGCCAGTACCTCAGATAGAACAGCCCCTGCACTTGCTCCTTATATGCAGCACAGAGTGCTGCTTACAAACCTAAAGAAACTTCACTCCTCTAAATTACAAACAAATGAATAAGCAGGCTAGTGTCAGCAAGCAATGGAAAGATTATGAAGACTGCTGTAAATTAAACAAAAAAGCTAAAATAAGTCACAAGAAAGTAAATTATTAATTAACTAAAAGCATCCATGGCCTCCAAAATAAAAACAAGGGCTTTATATCATTATATATTTTTAGTTAAAAACAAACACCGCTGAGCAAAACAATGGAGGATTGCAGTCTCATTTAAATCACAAGTAGCTCCTAAATCCAATATCCAATGATGTAAATAATCCAAGTGCAGGCGAGGTATGTAAAAAGCAGGTTTATTAATAAAAAGAGGTGAGCGCTTTCGCATGAGCTTCTTCAGACCTATACAACTAAACTGTCTGTAAACATCAGTTTAAAAAGCCAAAATGGCGCCAAAATCCTGTCCATTATTTAAAGGTACATGGCTCATTAAAAATATCATGTAAAAAAGTCATATATAAAATTCCTATACACCATCATAAAACAGTACGGCATTTCAAAACAAAGCCATTCATATTCATATCCATTATTGGAATAAATAAGTCAAAAGTATGTGTGACAGATGGGGAAATTTTAGTAACATAACTATCAAAACATTGACAGAGCATCTATGCATATGAAGGTTCAAAAGACCCTACTGGCCACAAAGTAAAAACTCTTCATAGCCTCTTAACATCTTTTGGACAATAACCTTCTTGATTTCAGCAGAGGTCGCAGGGAACCCTTCCATTGAGACCTGGGGTGATATCTGCCCTAAACTTAATAATCCAATGGATTTCCCTGGTCTCTGTATAATTGTTAATGTCCCTCTCCTGTATGTCCTTGAGATCTGTTCCAAGATCCTGAACTTAAACGATGCTCTTGACCTTTGTCATTAGTGTGTTTGGATAGTGCATTATGTGTAGTACCTCTCCTTGTGTGGTATACATGCTCACGAATCCTATCCCTCAGTGTCCTATTGGTCTTGCCTACATAGTAGGCTGGACAGACTGTGCAGCAGGCTAGGTAAACTACATCTCTGGACATACAAATGCCCCTCGTCCTGATGTAGTAAATACCCGAACCATATGGATATCGGAAGACAGGGTCGGTTTCTATATATGGACAAAAATTGCATTTGTCGCATGTGGTCATGTAGGGACCCAACAAAGCAGGTGGATCATTATGGACCCTTGGGTAGCAGAGCAAACTCTTTAAGTTCTTTTTATTCCGGTAAACGAATCTAGGTCGAGTACCTGTAAGGCTCTTAATAGTTGGGTCAACTGATAAAACGTGCCAATGCTTAGAAAAAATATCTTTAAGTGTACCTACATCCCTGGTGTAAAAAATGGGAAATGCAATTCCATTGTCCATATTTGAACCGCCCTCTTGGCTATCCAAGCCATCACTGGCCTCTCCCGCGTATATTTCAACAGCACCATCTGAGAAATATGGTTTTGCTCTGTCTATCCTCAGATCTGCAATGCCCGCCATCCCTCTGGAGATATCTAAGTGGTCATAGCCACGTTCCCTCAATTTGCTGCTGAGGTCACCTAATTCACTTGCCAGATGACTGTCTAGGGGTGTATATCTAGACATCCGCATTGATTGTCCCTTCACTATGTTCTTGTATACATAGCCAGGATGCATGCTCGAACGATGCAGCAGTGTATTCCTATAACAGGTCTTGCGATAAACACCCGTGTTGACTATCCCACAGGGTAATTTATCAACAAAGACATCTAAAAAAGGAATAGTGGTCTTCGACCAATCCATAGTAAACTTCAGAAAGGTGACAGACATGTTGATCTGTGTAAAAAAGGGACTCTAATTGTATTGTAGAGCCACCCCACACAAGGAAGAGATCATCCACAAAACGCCTATAGAATGGTACTGACTCCTGAAACAAACTATTCTGAAACAAGAAGCTATGTTCCCACTCTGCCATCACCAAGTTGGTGTAGCTATTGGCACAGGAAGTGCCCATAGCTACCCCATCCTTCTGCTGAAAAAATTTTTCATGGTAACAAAAAGATTGGATTCTAAAATAATAGCCAACAACATAAGAATCAAATCAACATCATACTTCAGAGGGAGGTCGGTTCTCCTCAGATATGCACCTACCATTGCTCTACCTTCCTCATTGGGTATAACCGTAAATAAGGACTGAACGTCCATGGTGACCCATATGAGGTCTTCAATTCCAGAACAAGTGTTGATATATTGGTAGAAATCCAACAGAAACTGTCTGGTATCCTTGAGAATGAACCTATTGGCATCAACCAATGGTCTGAGTTGTGCCTCAACAAAAAGTGACAGGGTTCAGTTGACCACCCTCTCCCTGCAACTATGGGTCTGAGAGGTGGACGTAGTGAATCCTTATGGATCTTTGGAAGACCCTGAATAGTAGGTAATAGGGGATGAACCACATTAAAAAACTCATATAGAGAAGTGTCAATAACACCATTATCAAAAAGACCAAATAATGTGGAGCGTATGCTCTCAATGATGCTATCCACCCTATCATTGGTAATAGGAACATAAAACTTGTCATCAGCCAACATTAGTAGCATATCATTATTATACCTGTCCATGTCAAAAACTACAATACCACCTCCTTTGTCTGCGGGTCGGATAATAATCTCCTGTTGTTACGGGAGTCCAAGGCCCTCGTTGTATAAGGCTGAGGTTATATTTCCTTCTCCTGTTGCCAGATTCTGACCCATTCAACCTATATATCTCATCTTCTACCAGTTTGCTATATGCTGCAACCAGAGGGTGTATCGGAGGGAGGAATGTACTAGGTGTCCTAAACACAGTGGTATTAGCCTTCATCTCTGTGCTGTTGAAGAAAACCTTCAGGGACAAATTCCTGACAAAAGCTTAAAGTCTCTCAAAGTCTCTTCATATCTACTATCTGAGGTTGGAATAAAAGTGAGACCCTTAGGGAGGACTTGTGACTCATGTTCAGTCAAAAGATGGCTGGGCAGATCGAACACGGGTCCTACTGCTTCCCCTCCCACATTTTCTTGATTGTCGGTTGGATGGACGATCCGGTATTTCGGCAAAGTTTCTTGTACCTCCCTTGGCATTCTGGAGCGACTTCTCCTCGTCGTAGGCACCCTGATGGGAAAAGGGTGTCTGCCATCCCTCTGGAGGGAGAATGATGAAAAGTGGAATCCAAGGGAAATGGGATCCGTCCATCAGGATCTCTACTCGATGCATAGGAGGAAACTTTCCTCCTAACGACTGGTTCAAGAGGCGGGACAGTTGGTTCAGCCCTGCTGACTAAAGATTCAGCCCTTCTTACTGAATCAGCATTGGCATCCAAGTCGGTGGTAGCTGTCGGCTCCAGCACAGAGTCCGTTCCGATGGGTACAGCGTTGGCAACGGTACCTGCACGACCAGCTTGGTCTGTGGGGATGGCTGGGCCAATGTTGCTGTTGGAGCCAGTGTGATCGTTGTCCAGGCATGAGCCAGGAAGTTCAACCGTGCCTACATCGATTGCATCTCTATTGGGAGCACGGTCCGTGTTCCTGAGTCACTGGTATTCCCTGTGGTGATGGAGGAAGAGGTACAAGTTCCGGGCCTGACGGAATGCACTGTTTGTATTGTTGGTATTGTTGTAATCATTGTGCCTGGGCCAAGTGAAGATGTTGCCCAGGGAAATCCGTTGAGTCCGCTGCAACTTGGCCCTTTTCTGATTCAGAAGGCTGCTCATAAACCGTAACATTGTCCAACAAAACAGATAAGGTATGGTCTCGACAGAGACCGGAAACACATTGAGTATCTCATTCTTCGCCTTCCTGACATCTTCTTTAAGTTTCTCCTCTAACGGGAGAAAAAGCATTCATAAGTTTCAAATATTTGAGGCTTACCTCAATATTAAGCTGTTGCCAATCATACAATAGCTCCGGGTAGAGGGTGCCAGTTGTCGGCATCTTCAATACCCTTAGTCCTCTGGGCACCAGCGGCTGTAAGCAAACCTCAAATGCTGTCTCTGGGTTTGCATGCGCTTTAGTTTGAACAAATCCTGCTCCAACCGTTCCACTGCTCGATTTAGCCCTTCACGATCATAATCCAAGGTACTAGTGGGGGCTGAGCCAACATCCTCTTCTACGAATGACGCCAATGGATTAATTCCAGTGCGCAAGCAGTCTGCAAAACGGTCCAAAGACGGACATGATGTCATCGGTACTTCCTTGGTGCTAGATGGAGTATACGGCAGCTCAATAGAGGTCGATCTCCTCCAATCATGCCTCCACTGGTTCAGATAAGCTCTAAGAATCTATAATGAATAAAGAGGACCAGTGGAGTGAATGCTCAACGGAACAACAAGCTCAAAGATAAATAGTTAAAACAAACACGCTGAGCAAAACAATGGAGGATTGCAGTCTCATTTAAATCACAAGTAGCTCCTAAATCCAATAGCCAATGATGTAAATAATCCAAGTGCAGGCGAGGTATGTAAAAAGCAGGTTTATTAATAAAAGAGGTGGCGCTTCATGAGCTTCTTCAGACCTATACAACTAAACTGTCTGTAAACATCAGTTTAAAAAGCCAAAATGGCCAAAATCCTGTCCATTATTTAAAGGTACATGGCTCATTAAAAATATCATGTAAAAGTCATATATAAAATTCCTATACACCATCATAAAACAGTACGGCATTTCAAAACAAAGCCATTCATATTCATATCCATTATTGGAATAAATAAGTCAAAAGTATGTGTGACAGATGGGGGGGGGGGAAATTTTAGTAACATAACTATCAAAACATTGACAGAGCATCTATGCATATAAAGGTTCAAAAGACCCTACTGGCCACAAAGTAAAAACTCTTCATAGCCTCTTAACATCTTTTGGACAATAACCTTCTTGATTTCAGCAGAGGTCGCAGGGGAACCCTTCCATTGAGACCTGGGGTGATATCTGCCCTAAACTTAATAATCCAATGGATTTCCCTGGTCTCTGTATAATTGTTAATGTCCCCTCTCCTGTATGTCCTTGAGATCTGTTCCAAGATCCTGAACTTAAAACGATGCTCTTGACCTTTGTCATTAGTGTGTTTGGATAGTGCATTATGTGTAGTACCTCTCCTTGTGTGGTATAAATGCTCACGAATCCTATCCCTCAGTGTCCTATTGGTCTTGCCTACATAGTAGGCTGGACAGACTGTGCAGCAGGCTAGGTAAACTACATCTCTGGACATACAATTGCCCCTCGTCCTGATGTAGTAAATACCCGAACCATATGGATATCGGAAGACAGGGTCGGTTTCTATATATGGACAAAAATTGCATTTGTCGCATGTGGTCATGTAGTCTTCAACAGCACAGAGATGAAGGCTAATACCACTGTGTTTAGGACACCTAGTACATTCCTCCCTCCGATACACCCTCTGGTTGCGGCATATAGCAAACTGGTAGAAGATGAGATATATAGGTTGAATGGGTCAGAATCTGGCAACAGGAGAAGGAAATATAACCTCAGCCTTATACAACGTAGGGCCTTGGACTCCCTACGTAACAACAGGGAGATTATTATCCGACCCATGACAAAGGAGGTGGGATTGTAGTTTTTGACATGGACAGGTATAATAATGATATGCTACTAATGTTGGCTGATGACAAGTTTTATGTTCCTATTACCAATGATAGGGTGGATAGCATCATTGAGAGCATACGCTCCATATTATTTGGTCTTTTTGATAATGGTGTTATTGATACTTCTGTATATGAATTTTTCAATGTGGTTCATCCCCTATTACCTACCATTCAGGGTCTCCCAAAGATCCATAAGGATTCACTACATCCACCTCTTAGACCCATAGTTGCAGGGAGAGGGTGGTCAACTGAACCCCTGTCACTTTTTGTTGAGGCACAACTCAGACCATTGGTTGATGCCAATAGGTTCATTCTTAAGGATACCAGACAGTTTTTGTTGGATTTCTACCAATATATCAACACTTGTTCTGGAATTGAAGACCTCATATGGGTCACCATGGACGTTCAGTCCTTATTTACGGTTATACCCAATGAGGAAGGTAGAGCAATGGTAGGTGCATATCTGAGGAGAACCGACCTCCTCTGAAGTATGATGTTGATTTGATTCTTATGTTGTTGGCTATTATTTTAGAATCCAATCTTTTTGTTTCCATGACAAGATTTTTCTGCAGAAGGATGGCGTAGCTATGGGCACTTCCTGTGCCAATAGCTACGCCAACTGATGGCAGAGTGGGAACATAGCTTCTTGTTTCAGAATAGTTTGTTTCAGGAGTCAGTACCATTCTATAGGCGTTTTGTGGATGATCTCTTCCATGTGTGGAGTGGCTCTACAATACAATTAGAGTCCTTTTTTACACAGATCAACATGTCTGTCACCTTTCTGAAGTTTACTATGGATTGGTCGAAGACCACTATTCCTTTTTTAGATGTCTTTGTTGATAAATTACCCTGTGGGATAGTCAACACGGGTGTTTATCGCAAGACCTGTTATAGGAATACACTGCTGCATCGTTCAAGCATGCATCCTGGCTATGTATACAAGAACATAGTGAAGGGACAATCAATGCGGATGTCTAGATATACACCCCTAGACAGTCATCTGGCAAGTGAATTAGGTGACCTCAGCAGCAAATTGAGGGAACGTGGCTATGACCACTTAGATATCTCCAGAGGGATGGCGGGCATTGCAGATCTGAGGATAGACAGAGCGAAACCATATTTCTCAGATGGTGCTGTTGAAATATACGTGGAGAGGCCAGTGATGGCTTGGATAGCCAAGAGGCGGTTCAAATATGGACAATGGAATTGCATTTCCCATTTTACACCAGGGATGTAGGTACACTTAAAGATATTTTTCTAAGCATTGGCACGTTTTATCAGTTGACCCAACTATTAAGAGCCTTACAGGTACTCGACCTAGATTAGTTTACGGAATAAAAGAACTTAAAGAGTTTGCTCTGCTACCCAAGGTCCATAATGATCCACCTGCTTTGTTGGGTCCCTACATGACCACATGCGACAAATGCAATTTTTGTCCATATATAGAAACCGACCCTGTCTTCCGATATCCATATGATTCGGTATTTACTACATCAGGACGAGGGCAATTGTATGTCCAGAGATGTAGTTTACCTAGCCTGCTACACAGTCTGTCCAGCCTACTATGTAGGCAAGACCAATAGGACACTGAGGGATAGGATTCGTGAGCATGTATACCACACAAGGAGAGGTACTACACATAATGCACTATCCAAACACACTAATGACAAAGGTCAAGAGCATCGTTTTAAGTTCAGGATCTTGGAACAGATCTCAAGGACATACAGGGACATTAACAATTATACAGAGACCAGGAAATCCATTGGATTATTAAGTTTAGGGCAGATATCACCCCAGGTCTCAATGGAAGGTTCTCTGCTGAAATCAAGAAGGTTATTGTCCAAAAGATGTTAGGAGGCTATGAAGAGTTCTTTACTTTGTGGCCAGTAGGGTCTTTTTGAACCTTTATATGCATAGATGCCCTGTCAATGTTTTGATAGTTATGTTACTAAAATTTTTCCCTCCCCATCTGTCACACATACTTTTGACTTATTTATTCCAATAATGGATATGAATATGAATGGCTTTGTTTTGAAATGCCGTACTGTTTTATGATGGTGTATAGGAATTTTATATATGACTTTTTTACATGATATTTTTAATGAGCCATGTACCTTTAAATAATGGTCAGGATTTTGGTGCCATTTTGGCTTTTAAACTGATGTTTACAGACAGTTTAGTTGTATAGGTCTGAAGAAGCTCATGCGGGCCTCACCTCTTTTTATTAATAAACCTGCTTTTTACATACCTCGCCTGCACTTGGATTATTTACATCATTGGCTATTGGATTTAGGAGCTACTTGTGATTTAAATGAGACTGCAATCCTCCATTGTTTTGCTCAGCGGTGTTTGTTTTTAACTATTTATCTTTGAGCTTGTTGTTCCGTTGAGCATTCACTCCACTGGTCCTCTTTATTCATTATATATTATATATTTTTAATTTTACATTTCTTTCTTAGAGATTATCGCATGTCTAATGGTAATAAAAACAAAAAAAGAAAAATCTAGCAAAGCTAGAATTTCCACTGTATAATACCTTAAACCTCTTGAATCAGAGACAACATGGGATATATATGAATTACCCTTCAAGGATACCAGGTGTTTCAGCTAAACAGCAATTCTGAATGTCCATGACTTTTTTCTTTTATGTCTTTTTATGGACAATGTCAGGCCAACAAAGCCAGACCCTTCTAGCTGCGGACATGCATGTTTCTGCCTTCTTATTACATCATCAGCACAGCATAAGAGGAATGTTTGACTTTTGGAAACATAGAGTAGTCATACCCAACTGATATCTATAAACATAAGGGTGTCTACAAACTATCCCAACAAACTAAAACAATTATTAAAAAGGTCACACAGAAAAACCAATTGGTTAAAAACGCAAAAAGAAAAATATAGCAAAACTAGAATTTCCACTGTGTGATACCTTACCTCTTGAATCAGAGGTAACATAGGATATATGTAAATGGCTTCTACTGACACATGACTCATACTGAGAAATGCAACAAGAAATAGAAAAGGAAATTAAACTGCTGAAAGAGAAAAAGAAATGAATCCACAATTACAAATTCAGATGCTAAAAGATGGCACTACTATGCCTCTGCACGAGTCACATTATTTTTCTGTTGCTGACTAGTTTACATTCTCAGGAATGCATATTAACGTACTGCCCTTTATTAAGCAGTTTGCTTACTTAGATAGGTAACCTTAATATATTTTAGTGAAAGAAGATTATATGCAATGTTCTCTTTTAACATGAGTGTAAAAGAAACTCTACTGGTTCACTAAACAGTTTCTTAGACTTGCTGCTTATTTGATTTCATGAATATTACATTTAACTGTGTACCATGTTTGCTATATCGGTCTGCACACTTCTTAAAGACTCACTGCTTTGTTTCACATATATTGTATGGTGTTTTTGCCACGTTTGATGAGTATGCTATCACATTTTTAAGGAAATATCCTTGCAAATAATAATACGTTTATTAGTAAAAACTAGCATGGAAATGGAATTTGAAGTTTTCAGCTGCAGGAGAGAGAAATTTAAGGACTGTTTAAACGTTTGACTGCTATAAGAAACATTGCATGATATGAATAAGGAAACTAAATCAAAGGACACAGCACCATAATCAGGAATTATAGTTTTCTTTTCTTGTTAGTTTGCCTTCCATGTTTTTAATTGGAAACATAGAGGGTTATACTTACTGGCAGTACCCACAGGGTATGCAGGAGCAAACCCTATATAAACTGTACCTACTTCCAGAACTGCACACTTTTTCAATATATTCATAATGCAGGTGGAAGCAGAGGATTTACTGGACTATTATTATTATTATTATTATTATTATTATTATTATTAATATTTTAATAAGAGCTGATTTTGCACATACAACATGGTGGGGGAGGAGGGCATCTCCCTCACTGCATATGATACACAGCTCTTCTAAAGTACTGACTTTTTATAGTAGGCTATAATAAATGGACATGCTTACATCTGCACAGTCCCGTGTCCCGCCCCAGGGGTACTATAATCAACTGATGCTCTTAATGTCTTCCTTTCTCAGCAGTTAGAATTCCATTCTTTTTTTTTTTCAAATGGGGACTAGAAATGTTGTTTTCTCATTAGTTTGCATTCCAGTTTGAATGTCATCCAGAATAAAGCAATTTCTTTGATAGGTATTTTTTTGTGAATATGATTCTGTAGTTTGCAGAAATTGGATTCATAAATATATTAATAAAAAATACAACTAAAATATAAGTTATAAAGCCAGGATTTGAGCTATATAAACAATGGTATTCCAAATGAATCAAAGCTCTGAAGTAAAGAAACATCAGGTACAAATGAAACATTTAAAAATTCCAGACAAAAGTCCGAGAGTTAAAAAATCACAATCCCCGGGATTCATGAAGCTCAGCTCAAGGACAGCGTTAGCCTTGCACCGACCGTGCGGCGTAGAGATGGCGCAGCAGCACCACATGCATATTAATGAAGGTGCACTGCCGTAACGGCCACGTGCATAGGAAACATGTATGAGTGCAGGGGGCGTGTCCAAGCGCTACATGGAGGTGTGAACATGTCGGCTGCATACGCGCAACCTAAAATGCTGACTAGTACAGCCTGCCTCTAATAGTAATCACTCCTGTCAGTATCCATGGATAGTGAAATGTATGCAAAGCATACAAGACATTTTTGCGAACACCACAATAAGAAGTAAACACAAAGGCACGTAGCTGAATACTGAGTCCCTGTCACTCGAACAAATGATATTTAAAACCCTGTGCCCATATTTCATTGTAGTGTCGCTAGTTATACCAAGTGGAAGCGAAATGCATCATGTTAGCACACCGCCAAATGCTAAGCCTAGCCCAATGGTGTGTCCATACTAAAACCATTATAAATGTGAAATGTCCTGCGATAGTAGGACATAATTATGTCCCATATTTTATGTAATAGTCACATACAATACTTATGTCCATATATAAAATACCTAAATGTTAGAAGAAACAGAATAAGCAAGTAAACAAAACAGAATAAGCAACTACACCGCTACAACAATAAAAGCTTATATGTAGGCATAAAACTACAGTACTATCCTTTGTAATGACCATGGGTATGTGTTGACCTGTAAACTCTGATGTGTGTCCCAAAAATATCCCATCCAGGTCATATGAAAAGGTGGCAACCCTACCAATGGTCAGAGCATTTGCCCAATATCTGCCCATTTGCGGTTCAAGTCGTCCTTGTCAGGACAGCCCATAGATGAACGGGTATTACCCGGGTCTACCTACCATGTCATGAAAGATAAGTATTTGCGTGTACCTATGTGTGTGAAGTACAGCATGTGGATGATCAGAAATGCTAGGGTAGTCCTCACAACCATATTGGTCCCAGAGATATGTAGTGTACGCAATGTGTTCTGTTGACTGTGCCATGGGCAATCAACTAGAGAAGGGATGAATAGTGTCTGTGGAATATGGGGGTGGGGGGTGACGGGTAACCTAATAATTCGCCAAGGGGAGACTGGGCTGGATGCACAATAGGTGAACTGGACGTCTACGAGGGAGCAGTGGGTGAATCAGGAAGATAACAAAAGAATAAATATACACATCCGCAATACAATCCCACAAACATGGGAACATTAAAAAGTGCAATACACATGTACAGAAACGTTACTGGCACATACTCACATAATGGTCTGGCCTGAACTGAGCCATCCAACCCCAACACATCTGGATACATATTTGACTACCCATCATCCCCTTCACATCACACCACCCCTCCCCTTCCTGAACGTCCACCAAAACCACCCATACTTAGGCTGCTAGATAGGCACAGCCATATCTGCACATAGTGTCCCTGACCCATATCTAGTAAGCAGTCTCACCCTAGGCAGTCTCAGGATTGCAAACTATGTATCCCTTGCATGTATAACCCTACCTTATAGACGTAAAGCAAAAAAGGTCATCGGTCCCCACAGTTTTTGGATATCCCTCATGGGTTAAGTATCTGTTCTAAACATTAGACTTGGTGTCATGACATAATGTCCAGATGTATACAGGACTGAACATTGTGTCACGACACAGTGTTCAGTCCAGTATACATCTGGACACAAGTTGTATGAGCAGCAGTTGTCCACAAGACTACACACACACACACACACACACACACACACAAATATATATATATATATATATATATATATATATATATATATATATATATATATATACATATACATATATATATATATATATATATATATATATATATATATATATATACACACACACACACACACACACATATATATACACACACACAGATATATATATATATATATATATATGTTACAGTAAATATACACATGTATATATATCTAGGTTATGTTACAGCAGTTACGGGTAACATATGTTTAGATCGGGCATATGTTGGTGGGAGGTCCAATCAACAAACATCTACCTCCCACCCCCCAGCTAGGCCAGTGAGACATACAGACACGCAATAAAGGTAAATACAACACTGTTTCCCAGACCACCAGTAGGAACCTACCAGTGGGAGAGATCTACAAGGTCTACACTTTAAACATGGACATTGACGTCCCTTGTGGGACACTAAAAATTTGTACATTCCAACCAATGGGGTAACACTATTAAGATCAGGATGTAGCTGTACATGGAACAGTAGGTTGCGTAAGCCTGATAACACATGGGTTGACACAACGTATGACATGTGTCCCGACACAGGGAGAGTTGGCAGTGTGTAGGGGTGTGTTCATATCCCACCTGTGTCCACCTCCGCTCACAGTAAGGATGAGTGCTGTAGAGTAGTGGCAGGTGGGGGAACTATGGGTATGCGATTATGGGGCTAGGAGTGCAGGTGTTGGCTAGCAGACACATATAAGGACTGCCCCGTGTGTGTAAGTAATATTCTGATGTGGGTATAGCAGACACCCATACCTCCCACACCTTAACAGCACATCTACTGGACAGTCCGTAAACCACTGGGGGAACACATAGGGACCATATCATTGAACTGTCCCCGATTACCAGGAATGGCCCATGATTATGAATCAGAATCTAACACAGTCCCAACTAAACCCTCCTAGAACTACTGATATTAGGAGGAAAGGTAGCGGAATACATGTAATGAATGACAACATGTAAGAGTCATAAACAGCATGTACCTCAGACAATGTGTATGGATAAATATGTGCTCTGTGTCCGTCAATGTGTCAGGTTAATAGCACCAACCTTCTAAATGTGTCCCTGAGGTCATTATGCAGTGTCCCTAATTCAGTGTTCATTCTTCCCCATTCGTATGAGAGGTCTGATAGTGAGAGAAAGTGCATGTTCCGCCGACTAACTTAGAAAGTTGATAGAATAGTAGGGTTGGAGTTACCACCTGTCACCCTTTGCGAGGGACACTCCCCTTTGGGCAGTTGTGTCTTGCAAAATAACTGTAATTATGGCAAATGTCCTGTGATTTAGGCCAAAGATTACCTATATTGTCTGTAGCAGTTGCATAAAACAATTATGTTCACCTGCAACACCTAAATGTTATAGGCAACAGTATAAGCAACTATAATGCTACAAGAGTAACCTTTTATTTAGGCAAAACAGTGAAGTACTCACCTTTCTACTGGCTGTGGGTGTATTGCCCTGCAATGTCTGATGTCTCTACATACAGGTCATAGGGATGCCACCTTTCCAAATGGCCAGAGTGGGACATGTTCTGTAGAAATGTCAGACATTCCAGGACAAAATATACCTACAGCCATGCATAGTACAAGATTATACTTATTTGCACAAATAAAAGCTTAATCTAGTTGCATTTGAATTGCTTATGCTACTTCACATAACATATAGAAGTGTCATATATAAAATAACTGTTTTATGCAATTATTAATGAAACGCAGAATATAATAATGTCCTGTAATCGGGACATTTGCTATGTCTTGATTATTTTCACAGTGTCCCTCGCAAAGTGGGACAGGTGGTAACCCTAAAGTCCCACCTTGGCCAATTGAAAAGGTGGCAAACCTATAACAGGTATGCGGTAGCATGACTCATCTGACGGATGTGGCTCCCACAACCCAACTACATGTCTGTATTGCAGAGTCTCGGTTCCCATGTATCAGCCAGATGGGAGCAGAGTGTATGCGGAACACACAAATATGATTAATTCACTGAACAGGCCGCTGATTCCATACAGTGGAACGCCATGCCATCACCTAATGGGCAGACATTCCCTATACTGTAGTCGGGAGCGGCCTTAGTTCAACTGGTGTCCTAGGTAGAGGGCACAATGGCACCCCCCACCACACCACCCAGTTCCCCCATCCTGGTCTACCTACACAAAATAAATACTGGTAAAGCATCCCCACTAAAACGGCGCCCTAGGCGGCCGCTTAGTTGGCCTATACCTAAGGCCAGCTTTGACTGTAGTCATGTAATCCGATGTGATAGGCATCACAAGGTGGGAGCACATTGTATGAGGTACACACAAATATGATTGTGTCACTGGACAGGCCGCTGATTCTGTACAGTCGAATGTGATGCTGACGCCTAATGGGCAGCCAATCCCGATACTGTAGTCATGTAGTCCGATGTAATAGGCATCACAAGGTAATATTGTGGTCCTCAATCACACCCAGGGTGTGAGTGACAGATGAAAGCACCGATGTTGGTGCATTAGCAAGTGCAGGAGCGAGCGTGTGCAAGCGTGTTTGGCTACCAGTATGCGAGTATTGCACTGGTTAAGCAATGTAGAGGCTAACTGAGCATATGAGGCTATAACCAGAAGTCAGCAGTGCCTAACACCGCGCAAACCCATGCACACCCGCTCCCAACTGCGTTAATGTGCCTTACTCCTTTCGTATCCAATGGGCTTGTTCTGCACTGCAACCAACTAAACGTCCTTCGCAAGGGTCGGAGCCAGGACCCAGCACACACAGCTAATGTGCATTACCAATACGCCATGGCAGATATACAGACAATGGACAGTACCACAAACATATCATACAGCGCAGTCATTCAACAGTATAGGAATGTATCCCATCATGCAGATGTACATGTGAGTGTTTATGTCCAGCATATAGGTACATACATATATAGAGATGTATCAGGAACATACCGTGTGGCAACAAAGCATTACTAACAAATGAAACGGGAAACACCAGCGACACCTGTATTATGTAGTGGTGTTGCTCTATGTGATCACAAGACTCCCAAAGACAGACATGTGTCAGTCATACATGCAATTAGTTGTACATTGGCTGTATACATCACTCTGGGCATGTAATGTACATTAACACAACAGTACCTGTCCAATCATTATGTGTGAACAGTACTCTTGCAAGGTGCTGTGTGCAACATCATCATCATGATAAAGGTAAATGGGGTAACCATACAGGGACCGGTAGTGTTTTGTGTACAATGGGGTTGTCCTCCTCACATGTACCTGGACCATGTAGAAGTGATGTGCATACCAGGATCGTGCACCTGAGGGACAGGGATGAGGATAACAGTAGTATGTTATGATGCATGTTACAAGGGTTTCATGTGTCCAGTGGCCATGTGTGTGTAATGGACAGCTATGTATAGGGCAGATGGTGTCCTAGGAGCCGAATGGCCTTATGTGTCCATAGGTGAGGGTCAGATGTTGGGGAAGGAGTGTAGGTATGGCCATGGAGGATAGGTAGGAGCACAGAAAAGACAGCATATAGGGCTGGTATATGACACATGTGGGGGGGGATACACCCTGGTTGGGGATGGGTCTTAGGCATTCAAAAGCCCATGGGAACAGTGGGGTGGAGGTCCGCAGCCATGGGCATCTGCCACTGCACCTACACAGCTGCAAAAAAGGCAGTGCTGGGGGCTGTCCAGGAGGGGCAGCATCACCCTGTAAATATGACACTCCACCCCTTGAACTGGCATATTTGGCTTTGTAACCCCTTAGGGAGCCATCAATGCAACACGTCTGGGACCGCACGACAGCAGGTATGTACCTGTCTGGTCCCACTCCCAAGGGGGACATGCTCCATCCTCAGTGGTGGTACCACCAGAAGGTGGTGCAGAGCCAACAGAGGTTGATGTCTATGGCAGGGCCTCAGATGTGCTAGTGCCCGGTGCCATGGTCAGCTGAAGTGGGACAGGAGGTTCTGCCGGGAACTCCCAACCTATTCAGCCTATGTTGTTGCATTTTAAACCCACATATGGCTTAGTGATAGACAACAGCATACAGGATTACCTACAACAGTATGCATAGATATCACCAGCAAACCAACACAACAGATGGTATACATTTGCAGAGGGAGCACAACACATGCATTTATACCGCATGCCAACTGTACAATGTGTAGTAGACGTGTGACTGCAGCTATGAACAGTTGCCCATCATTGGCTTGTCACTGGGAATCCCACACAGTGTCAGTCATACCACTGTCTCATGTGACACATGTCCAGTCAGGGATGCGATGGCAGTATCACATCCCTATCATCATGTACTGTCTGCAATCCTCACACCATGCTTCTGCTGTGCACATAAGTGTGTTCAGTGTGTAACACAGGAAACAAATGGATGCACACACTGACCAGTTCACAGATGGCCCTACAGATGGGGGTCCCTCATGAACAGAGTACTGTCATGTCTGTATTATAATATGCAGAATAGCCATTACCACACACATGTTAAACAGGCAGTAGTCTCAATGCAGCATAGCTACACTTACATGCTGTAGTTGTGTGGCACATCACCCTCCTGTCTTTAGGCTATTTCCCACTGTGGAAAATGATTGAGGTACATCCAGATATCATCTGTGATGCCGTGTCAGAACACCACATCTAGGTACTACCCACAGCGACTGTCATGGTCAGATAATAACATGTTTCCAAAGATAGTGTTCTGTGTTTATCATGTGGATGGTTATGGGAACACCATCACAGCTGTACCACATGCAATCAACTAGAGGAGGACTGCAATAAGTGCAGAGGCCATCACCTGACCATTTCCATCTCTTACAATACACATGCTGCTGCTGTGCAGGTGTATACCTTCACATCCACCAGAAAGTGTGTGTGCGGGACAGGCAACGTACACTAGGGAAGAGCTTGGAGACTTAACCATAAGCATCATCTGCCACATGCCGAATAGTACAGTGGCAAACCCCTGACTACTCATTACTATTACATGTGCATGACGTTACTACATGTGCCACAAAGGTGACATGTTGCTGTGCTGTAAGAACATGTGTGTAGGTGAGTGAGTGTCATCTGCAACAGATATAGTAGACATAGATTAGGTGTGGCACACATGTCAGTCCACTTGAACGGATGCCATTGTCACCATAACCACACTCTCTAATGGAAGCGTATTGACACCTTTTCCAGGGCCACAAATACACAACGTAACTACTTAGTTTGCCACACTGCAGTAATGCACAGTACCACATGCACCACAGGGGATATCTGGAGGTTCTATGGGCTAGGGCATGTGAAAGTGCTTGACAACTGTCGGTATGCCAACGAGGTTTATACTGGGAGTGACTGTGGTTGGGAGCATGACAACCCACATGCAGATACAGGGTGCCAGTACTGGCATGAAGGTATGCATTGCTCCATGGGTGTGTAGTGTTTGGCTGTGCAAGATGGCTGTACAAGGCTGGGTGAGGGGTGATCCTTGCCATTGCGTCACCCGACAATGGTGTGTAGTGCAGGGGTGAAGTGTCTGCAATGTCCCACACAGATGGGTACTGCATTATCTGGCCTGACATCCTGGTTACCAATGTGTAGGGCCATAGCTTTGCAATGCATGCCATGTCTGTGTTTGATAGTCCTTCACATGGACATTGCCTGGGATGTGCATGTCCCACAATACTGTACAGTGACATGTACAGGTGTACCTGGTTTGGCAGACACATGTAGTGTACACAGCCTGCTATACTCCGATATGCCAATACTGGCCTGGTGTGGCGAAACCTGCTTATAGTGAGCAGGTATTCCATGGTGTCAGTGGCATGGTTCCATACAGGGCACATGTGTACAGCATTGTCTGGCCTTAGTGGATAACATTTGATGGCACCACATATGTTGCAGGCATTCAGTGTGGAACACAGTGAAGGCACATAGTCCACATATATGTGCCTATTGTACAGCTGTACAGGGTGCCATGTCGTCTGCAGGCCACTGCATTCACACCATGCCTACTATCTGTCCTCAGTGTGCATGTTACTAGCAACATAGTGGGATATCCTAGGTAAGGTTGTATGTGCATGGCACATGGGTGCGGGATATATATTGGGTACTAGTAGGGCTGCATACTTAGTTCACCAGGCCTTTTGCCAGATGTATGGGTATGGCTTGCCAACACAGTGCTGTGGCTGACTGATAGCTGTACTCCTGGCTGCATACTTAGTTCACCAGGCTTTTTGCCAGATGTATGGGTATGGCTTGCCAACACATACCGTGGCTGACTGACAGCTGTACTCCTCGTGAGGTGGCCAGTGTGTCATAAGACGGATACCATATAGGAAAACTACAAAACCCGCTCCCAAACATGTCCAATGGTAAGACAATCACGGCCACCTCTACACAGCCTCTGACAGACAAATACACACTTGCCATGTCCTGTATACAAACCCCTACCATATCACACTGCAGCAAAACGCGTTTAGGGCACACGCTACGGCGAATACTACAAAGCACTGTACTTGTCTCACGCAGGCAGGCACACACACACACACACACACACACACACACACACACACACACACACGGTAAGTGTGGGACTAGAACACCAACCTAAATACTTTATTACACTACAGCATTACGCAGTTACAGAACATGCTACCGAGATTACTGGGACACAGCACTCCCAGAGGTGTATTTGTAGATGGGTGACAGCATCGGCCTTGCTAATGGTGGGTATAAGAAATGTATGGAGTGTGAGCAGTATAAAAGCATTACTCAGTTCTAAGGCAAACGGACACACACACACATGGCAAGTGTGGGACTAGAACACTGACCTAACTACTTTATTATACTACAGCATTATACAGTTACAGAACGCGCTACCGAGATTACTGGGACACCTCACTCCCAGAGGTGTATTTGTAGATGGGTGACATCATCAGCCTTGCTAATGATGGGTATACGAAATGTATGGAGTGTGGGCAGTCTAAAAGCAATTTACAGTCCTCTGGCAAATGGGAACAGACATACACACACACACACACACACACACACACACACACACACACACACACACACACACACACACACACGCCAGTGGCGGGAATGGAACTCCTGCCTATTTACAGATTACTATTACAATACTACATACTTACGAATCACGCCACACAGACTACTCACTTCAAGGCTATCATTATGACCTTCTGGGAATGCGGACATCAACAGGGATGCTGGCAGTTAAGATGTACATACCTGTGAACCTGTGTGTTTAAAGTAGAAATCCATCCTGACCTGGAGTATGCCCATCTGTGGAATGGACAACTACTACCACTATACAGGGTTACAATGGCCATGCCCACACACAGAGGCACATAACCGACACAAGGTGTCACTGGGCATGCTCACAGACTTAGCACAGGGCTGTTCGGAATGCACTATGTGTCCATCTACACAGGGATATACTGGGCATGCTCATACACTTAGTAGCACAGGGGGCATGCTCACACACTTAGTAGCACAGGGCTGGTCGGAATGCACTACTATGTGTCCATCTACACAAGGATATACTGGGCATGCTCATACTCCTAGTAGCACAGGGCTGACTGGGATGCACTCTGATGCTAAACACGGAAGGCCACAGTGGCCATGCTATTACAGGTAGACATAAAGAACAGATTGTAATGGGCTCTGGTGTTAGTAGTTGTCATTGTTAGCAGGAACGCTGCTCTACATATATTTGACACTGGTCTTTTACACAACATCTGCTGTCATTCTGGGAAAATATGGCTGACAGTAGGCAGGCCTTTGTCACATATCACATGCATCCATGATTCAAGGGAGTGGGGATATCACCCAAGTCACATCCACCCACACAGTGCCATTCCAAGGCAAATGTCCTAAACACAGGTTAACTCCCATACACCTACAGGACAACTGCATTGTTTTCTTATGCTAACCAGTGCTAGATGTGTAGCGTCCATATTCACAGCTGGTCACTGTAGATCCAACAATGGGGAGTACTGACATCTGTGCAGTGAGGAAGACCTGGCTGATGGCTCTGTAGTGCACAATAGCACTACCACCATATACCTCAGAACCTAGCACTACCACCATATACCTCAGAACCAGACATGTGGGCCATAACACAGGTACGGACTGCTCCAGGTGGTGTACCCACATACATAAAGGCCACTCACATGTACTGATTGCTCCCCCCATGAAAGGCATCACAGATGAGTCATGTGCAGGACAAGTGTCACATGCTGCATTCTAGGATAAACCTCAGACATCACCATGCCCTCGGACCACCAACATGCATCCATACATGTTGTATGACATAGAAGAGTACACCACCATGTGACCCTTGACCTCTGTACTGTACTAAGCTGTACATCAACTGTAGAGAGTACACATGTACTGACACAGTTGCAGCATGTGTTATGCAATGCAATGATACCACTGTCTGTGACCAGGTCAGCTGTACACATACCAGGAGCCCTTGGTACTTTCCACCATTAGCAGATGACTGTTGCTGTACACCAGTACGCACCCTCATGTATGGATATGACATGCATGCACCTGCCCTGGGTATGTACATGCCACACACACACACACACACACACACACACACACACACACACACACACACACACACACACACAACATACATGTAAATAGCATAGCTGTTGTTCTTCTTCATGCAAACAGGTGGCTACAGCCATTATACACATGCACAAGAAATGTAGTTTCATGGCTGCTGAATGCTAACAGTACATAAGCTGTGATATCAATGTTGACAGAGGTAACATTCCCTCTGTACTGGTCACCCATAACACCCATCATATCATACAACAGTCCATGTGTCATGTATGTCATTACACATGTCCACCAATTGCAATGCCTACAAACATGCCCAAATGTCAGGATTGTAGGACCTACACACCTGTATACATAGTGTTGTGCATTCAGATAGCATGTGTGCAGTTGCTGATGTATGCAGGTGACGTGTATCCTAGTAAATCAAGCAGTTGCAATGCAGCCTCAACTTTGCTAACTGTATATGGTGATATGCTGAATGTACAGAAAGATGTACCTCAGGTATGGACAGATGTGTGGAAATAACTAAGTGGTGGGGCATCTTTGCAGATGGATGTTTGCTGTGGACAGCTCACAGGTGTATCACAAGCGGTCCTACAATACCCTGTGCAACCGGTAAGCAATGGTTTCATTAATTGAAGGACATAACACAAAACTTAGACAGCGGTCAGGGTGACAGCAAAGGTAAATCACTTGACACCTGTTAATAGTTAAGACGTCCCCTGTGCATATATCAGCACTGTTGCCACAGGAAGTGTCAGTACAGTTTGTAATGCATGCAATACTGCTGTAAGTCTGACATACATAACATGAGCTAGGCAGGTCTGAGATTCACAGTACTGGCATGTGTGGTTTCGTGTGTGTCCATATATGTCACGTACTGTGGGAAATACATCTCAATTGTTACTCACTCTCCTGTACACTAGTGTACACATCTGTACAGACTGCAATTTAGAAAGCAGGACATAGGCAGGGGCGTGTATCTCACACATGTGAGGTATCTGTATGTGCAAGACATAGGTGTATTAAATACTGAATGCCACAGTGTGTGTATGTAGGGCTGACTGGTCCCTGGGATGAGGATGAATGTTACCATACTGAACTAATAAGACCCCTCCCACCATCCAGGAGATGCATTCTACTATCCATGTTGATGTCCCCGATCTTAGGCCGTACTGACTACCTGTACATGTGTATTCTCATTGGCACATCATGTAGGTGCATAGTACTGTAATGATGATTTTCACATAGGCAGGGGTCCTCACCTCTCCAATAGCAACTGTGTGCGAGTGTGTGTTACTGTGTCGGTGAATCCGTGAGTGTGTGGGTATGTTACTGTGTCACTGAATACATGTGTGTCAATACCTGAGTGAGTGGGTGCAGTTGGGTGTTGGCATCCTGACATGGGAACATGTGTTACTAATTCCCAATGAGACATCACACTTCCCACTGGCCTCTACCCTTGTAATCAGCTAGACCACTCTCTTACCTCACCATGCCATGTAACTGTACCTGTGATGTTACCCTTTATGGATGTCATGTCTGTGGCCACAGTAGCTTAATACACAGCTATCATGCTCTTGGATTGGTAGACGTGTTTGTAACGTGGGACATTCTCACTGGTATGTGGCAGCTACACGGTGCATGCTGGTATATTCATAAATACTTGTGAGTAGTCCACATTGACATATGGGACATTAACTGCAAGCACTGACATCCACCAGCACATGCAATTAGACCTGAAGGAGGACAGCAGAACATCATGACCAACATGCAGTTACTGTTGTTACACAAGACACATACTGTTAACAGTATTGTACACCTGTACTACATGGTATATCTGCTACCTGTCAACAGTCCTCAACAATTGTAAACTACACTTATCTTCCTAGTCTGTTCACCCTGTGCATCAGACCATATGAGCAAGTCCCTACACCGATGGTGTGGATGTCAGGGATGCGGCACAGGCATCATCATATGCACAGGGTGTTAATGTTTGCCAGAGGCCTAGGCTGCACCATTGGATGACATCATGTGTGAGGGTTTGGGCCTTTGATCTAACTGGGCATGTGTAGATGTTATGCATGTGTGCGTTGCGGTGCCCTACATATGTTTCCAGTGTGTGCGTGTATGTATGCACACAGTTCTGCCATGTGTCTGGCCTACACAGGGGTATTATTGACAGCTGCAGACTGTACAGGTGAGGTTTTACAGTTCATGGTGTCTGGCCACGGACATGTGACCTGTGCCTGCCAGGGGTTGCAAGGGCACTACCAGGCAGAGGTGCAGATTGGGTACTGTCTGATGTCAATTGTCCACTGGAACTGTGTCCTTGTTGGGACCAACCCAGGCCATGTGCACGTGGCCTGCTGTGTTGTGGTGTGGACAGCACAGCACCAGATGCACTGCTGCTGCTACTGCCACTATGGGAGCGGACATGTGTGGTAGTTTGTACACGTAGACCTGCCACAGGTGATGTAGCAGGCCTATGTCCATGTGCCCGACGCCTCACTCCTACCAGATGTTCCAACACAGACAGTTCATGCTCGCGGATTGTCATGCCATGGTCAAGGACTCCAACCATGTCACCCAACCGTCTATCCAAAGCTTCAGCAATCTGCTGTTGAGCATTTACCATCGCCTGGATGTTGTTGTTTAAAGAATGGACAACAGCCCTCTGTAGCCTCTAATCTTCTCTGTTGTGCCATTCAGCACATGCCTGTGCCTCCATTACAGCCTGAAATATGCATCTGGTGACACCAGCTGCTGTGCTCTGTCTTGCAGGAGCATGTTGGCCAGAGGTCCTCCTATGAGCAGAACTGGCCATGTGCCTGTGTGGGGCACCACCAGTCATTTGGTTGACACCATGGTGTGCAGACACACCTTCCATAGCCCCCACACTTTCCTGTTCCAAGCTACAATGCACCAATTGTCCTTCCTCTTTGGCCACTGGTGATGGGGTATGTGCAGGTATGGGATCTGTGTGCGGGGTTGAGGGGGATATAGATGGAATGGCAACCAATGGCACAGTTTCAGCCCCTGACAACTCTGCCTGTGACTCAATCATACATTCATCATCACTGCTAGAGTCTGTGGGGACACCAACATCAGATGTACCGCAGGAGGGCAATGCACCTACATCACCTGTGAGGGCAGACAAGAACTGCACATCACAATCTACACAATAGACACACACACAGACACACATGCATGTGATATGACAGAAGGCATGCAACATGCATGTGATACGGCAGACAGCATGCAGCGCAGACAATAATAGTGGTAGTTATCATACATCCCTGGGTTGCACCATGTAGATCAGCACAGGTTAATAGTACACCTGCCTGATGTGTGGCATATGACCTTGACAATCACATGTAGTATGACATGTGATCTGCTGACGTGTGCAATGACATGCATACATGTATAACACAATGTTGTCCTGTCAAATATACATGGGGCAATGGTGTCCCAATGCAGTGTTGTCTGTCTGCCCTGCAGATATACTGCACATTTAACTGATGTGCATGGCCATTGCAGGGAATCATGAGGCATCTCTAGTGCTATACAGTGTGAGTTACAGACAGGGTTCATAGCCATGACTGTGTTCAGATACAATACATATATACTATGGAATGTGACCCATGTCACAGAGGTGTATACACAATAAACCATGATGTGGAAATTGTGACACAGGTCACTGATGGGTATATGGATGACACCCCTGCACATCTGCAGCCATATTGCTGCTGCCTGGCAACTATGGCCAGACATGGTGAACACATCGGTACACTATGTCCCACATGACATCTGTGTACCACACACACACACACACACACACACACACACACACACACACACACACACACACACACACACACACACACACACACACACAAGGAGCAAGTATGACATTGATGTCCAACACCAGCAAGGGGAATGTACAGTATCTGTGGGCTGATGTGGATACTGTACAGGTGACTGCTGTCATGTTCAACACATCTTATGTGGTGGATTGATGTTACACCTACACAAGATGTGCACAGGCCTGTAGGATGTCTAGTGTTCCATATCTACAATATGACCATTCTACAAAGGCCATAGTTGGACCATGTGTAGCCATTGTATGACAGGATGTACACACAAGCACATCACGTCTACTGTGTATGTTGCTCCATGTTTCTGGCCATCTTCCATGGCCATGTGTGTACATGTGTTGTCCAAATTATTGTGACGGGCATCTATTTCACATGTCTGTGTTGTCCCATATGAAATATATGCTCCACTGATGACAGGGTTATGCAGATAAAGGGTGGTATGTGGGATATGTTTTCAGGTTAGGTAGGCAGTGTTGCAGCCAGGCCACTAGATGTCATGGACATGTCAAGATAGCACATCACATTGTGTGACATTCATAGCAGGGCTATGATCCACACCAGTGAATCCTGTGTGCTGGCTGTACTCCAGCCCACTGTGTAGTACTCTTTGTATTCACCACTTGTGTAGTTCTGATCTGTAGTATGTCCCTGAAGTGAACAGCACCTCCACCATTGTATGCACAGCTGTCCACACATCTGGCAATGACAGTTTGTGAGGATTAATTTTGGTGAGATGATTCACATAGTTTGCAAGTGTTGCACATGGGTAGTCATTGTGATGCATTGCAGGTCCAACCTGTATATTGTGACAGGACCATACATTATGTGTACATGTTGTAAATGGCCACATGGCAGATAGATTTGTGCATTACAATTCCTGATAAATAATAACACTCTCACCTGCAATGGGCTGCTGTCGCAGTGGAACGCCAGAGGTAACACAGCAGTATGAGCTTAATCCATGCCTGTATAATGGCTACAGTGTGCAATGTGCATAACAGATACACCAGTACATTAGACTATACTATGGTGTATGCACATGTGTGCATACACAGAGTAGCATACTATAGTATGCAGCATGTGTGTATACATGCCTTGCATATGATGTTACATCACATATTGTACAGTGACACATGCAACTATATGGAATATAGTTGTTATAGGTGCAGTACTAACTTACCAGGCAACTGCAGGCTCAGTGGTTTAGAGACACCTACCTCCACAATATCGGCTAAGGCTTGTGGATGTGGTTCTGCAGGTGTCCCCAGGTTGGCCAGTAGCTCCTCGGTACGTGTGAGTGGGGGCTGGGTTGGTGGGCCACCACCTGTTGCACCTTGTTCCCTGGTGATTGCATTCACATGCAGTTTCGCCCATCTAATGAGGTCTGTACAGTGTCTGCGCACCTGCTGGTATGTGCGGTTGTAGCTACCAACATCATTAACCCTCCTGCGAACTTCCATCCACAGGGCATCCCGCTGCTGTGCATCCTGTGGCACATGGCTGAACAGGATATCATGATTGCTGAGTAGGTATGGGATGAGGGCCTCATCCTCCAAGCGGGTAAAAGGGGGTAGCCTTGCACGAGGCATACCTGGAAGACATAATGATGGAGTCAGGTCACAGTAACTCACAGAGACATACAGAGCTACAGCTGAACATACATGTGTATCGCATTTATTAAGTTTAAATAGTTGTATTTGCAAACCTACATGACACTGACGTGTTTGTGTCACACACGTGACACTCTATGTTGAGTGGATATTATCACCATATATATGTGTGTGTGTCACCTGATTACATTGCTCATACTCCATGTGGATGCTGTCTTGATGTGGGCATGTCTGTTTGCCTGTACTGGTGTTCCTACTTATCAGCACATGGCTGGATGTGTCCACATTAATGCAGACAACCTTGATGCTGTGTATGTGTCACATATAAGGACTTACACTGCGTTAGCAGACATGACCTGTGACCCTGCAGACTTGCTCACATGAGGTTTTACATGTATGTGTTCTGCCATATACATCTACATGACACTGTACAGCAATTCAACATTCTGCCTTGTATCACCTGTGTTTCACATGTGATACACATGGGACACTAGCTAGCCAGATGGTATTTACAGGGATGGATATCAACTATAGCATGTACAGTCAAAGTCAACTAGTGGGCTATATGCCATGGGCCATGTATGAATCTAGGATGAAAGGTTACCTGGCAGTAGCCGACAGGTGGGTCTGTGGGGCCAGGTGGAGCATTACCACATTACTGATCCACAGGGTTAATGATACATTTACCATGCATTACCATGCGATCATCACATCATGTCTGAGAGGGGAGCGATGTGCAGCTTTGATGGACAGGAATGCATAGTATGGCAGGACTATGTAAAGTGTATGGGACAAGGATCTGTCCAGCATGTGGAAGGTGGATGCCCATGAAGTATGTGTTCGAGATCAGGATGAGTATGTGTAGCATGTCCAACATCACTGGGTTGGACATGGATTTATTCAGGGTATGCATCATGCTACATAGTAGAGATGGGGAATGGGAAGGCTGGTGTTGGCCATCTGAACATGGCCAATACCCCTTAAAGGAAATATGCGATCTGATATGGGTCACTTGAGTATTGTGTATGGCTGGACAATGATCTCTAAATTTATGGATGGCACCCTATCATTATTAGGGTTGCCACATATGACTACCTGACAGGTGTGGTGATGTAGCTATCACAGGAAAGACAACTGCCCAGCTGCATCACTTACACACAAGTGTCCATTATGTTGACCGCTACCTAGGTGGTAGTTCATGGTTACAGGGTTATTAACATAGGGGTGACAATGCAATATGTAGCTGTCAGATTGTGGCCATATGTCACACACACCTCACCCACAAAGCCCCTTCTGTATGTTGTCCACAACACTCCTAAGTCAGCTATTGCTCCTAGATCATAGTCATTCACATACTTCAATTCGCAGATGCCTTCTGTTTGTCTGTGAGGTATGGACTACAATGAGGGGGAATAAAATTCCTTAACCCTGACATACTGTAGCTGCCACTGGTGTGATGAGCATGTATTATTCAGACACCTTCTGTAGTGTTGGTTCTGCCAGCAGTCCTGTTGCAAAACACTCCTGTGACACAGGAATGTACAGCTAGTATACTGAGTGTAGGTGGTACACAGTATGGGTGATGATGTCCTGTGACCTGGCAAGGTTATGATATGCAGTGTGACATCAACCATACTGTCATCTACATCTGTACTGCTGACATCAATTAATTGATCAAGATTCATGGCCTTCCAGACCAGACTCAGCAGGGTAATAGTGCAGTACTCCCCATTATCAGTGGTGTCTCCCCCTTTGTGGGTTGTGATACCTGTTGGTGTGCACCATTCAGTGTGTACACAACCTGACATAGAGCTATGTTTTACATGATGTGTATGTGGACAGCATCTTGTTTTGCCATATGTGTATGATAGAACTGTGATGTGGACAGGTCAAATGCAGCCTGAGTGCAGCTTGTACCTGCATAGTTGTGGGTACAGGGGCCCTGTGATATACATGGATATATGCTTGTGTACCTGTTGGGGGGAGGGGGCCGTGTGTTTTTGTTATCCAAGACCCTATCTGGATTGCTTATTCATGCTCAGCACTTGTTCAGAGCATGTAAGCACTACGTAAGCTAATAATTACTATAGCACTCAATCTTCCTCGTTACCTAGAGGTAAGGGTAAACAGGTTTTGTACATACTTTTCTCACTAGCTTTGAGTAAATTAGCTCTTGTACTCACTTTCCTCACTTATCTAGGTGAAAGTAGTTCTATATTCAGGCATGTCCAAGAGTCAACTGCCAGTGTTCTCACCTGTCTATCTGATGAATCTGGACATCTTGAGGCAATGTACACATTGCCTCATGTACACAGACACGCCTCTCCACCTACCACCCAACACTACAACCTGTGAGTGATGCACTCATCTAGCCAAACTAGAGGTAAGGTCTCTCCAACCAAGCCTGACACCTATAGTCATGTGGAGAAGGTAAACATTCACACCACACCACACTCATCACATAGTCTCACTGAATCTACCCCACCATTAACTGGGAAAACTACTCATGTACCAACACATTAGCTCAACGCTTTCTGGAATTCATAAACACCAATGTCCTGAATCAACATAGCCACACATCCACCAGGGGAAACAATATCCTAGACCTAGGCATTACCAAAATGAGTGACTGGTGCTCCACAAGTGAAGTCAACTCCTTGTTGGTCTGACCCAACCATGAGCTGAACACCGTTGATATCTATATCTTGCCCCCACCCCCCATTAAGGGAACCACAGTATAATATGTCTACAAAGCCAACTACATGCTTCTTAAGACAAACGTGGTGAACGTCATGACACCCATGCAGATGAACAATACTGTTACAACTGCTGAATCCTAAACAAATGCACTCAATAAGCACTTACACGAGTGCATGGCTTGTGCTATCCCAAACAGAACCAGGATGCTATACTCCTAATTAAGGAAACCAATCTGGTGGTCCCCTGCCATAAACAAACTGTACTACCAGAGGAAGACACTGTTGCAAATGAGAGTACAATCCCATGTGTGGAGGAGCTCCCTGGCCAGCCTCAGTAAGAAGGTGAGATCCCTTATAAGATCCTCCAAAGCTAGCTACGAAAACTAAAACACCACTAATTCCAACAACAACCACAAAGCATTCTATAGCTGTCACATATCTCAATGTCAACAACCAGATCTGCTCTGAGTTACAGCACAAAGGCACGAACATTACAGAAGCAACTGATATTGGCAACATCCTGGCAGATAGGTTCAGTGCTACCTTTCCCCACCTCCCTCTCAAAGCTGCACACTGTAAAGCCAATATCACAGCATCCATGGGACCGGACAACATCCCAGGCTGTGTTTTACACAAACTTCAGAAAGTACTGTCTCCCCACCTACCCACCATGTTCAGTAATAGCCTCACATCGGGCATAGTGCCCCCTGAATGGTGCACAGCAATAGTTATCCCACTCCACAAAGGTGGCACCACAACGGACCACGGGACCTATTTCCCTATAGGCCTGACTAGCCTCGTCTGCAAGGCTATGGTGCACATCATGGATCTCAGTCACAGAGACATTATTGGGTACCTCCAAACCTTTGACCCCTCCCAGTTTGGCATTGTTAAGGGCAGACCATGCCTCCTAAACCTGGTGGACTTCTTAGAGACAGTTACCAAGGCATTAGATGAGGGTAAGGAGGTCCACATAGCCTACCTAGATCTCTCATTGGCTTTCAACACCATTCCTCCTTCTGGTATTATCAGCATACCCATCCGCCTGAAAATTAACCCCTACGTCATGTGATGGATTGCAAAGTGGCTCACGGACAGAACCCACACAGTGGGAGTTGCATACCCTAGGTCCGACTGTATACCAGTTACAAGAGGCATCCCCCAGGGCTCAGTCCTAGGACCCCTCATGTTCAGTATATACTTCTCTGACATACAGACAAGCACAGGAGGGCTTTGGCTGAAAAGGTTTGCAGATGACTGCAAACTAGGGGATATAATTGTTTCCCCAGCTGTTACAGACACCTTCTGGAAGGGACGCACTGAGATGGATACCTGGTGTTAATATCATGGCGTCAAGCTGAATGCCTAAAAGTGCATAGTCATCCCCTTTGGATATAACTAATTACCCATGGACTACCACAGAGGTGCTAGTCCCCTACATACAGAAAAGGTAATAAGGGATCCGGGGAACCCCAGTAGATAGCAATCTCTCCTTCGATACCCATAATGACAAGATGGTTAGAATATCCTTCTACATGGCCCCCCTAATCTCTAATGGGTTCGCATCCAGATCAAAGGAGGCCATTGTGACTCTACTCATGACATATTAGACCCATTAAAGGATACAACACCCCATTTAGGATATACCTTACAAGACAACTGCAACAGCTTGGAAGACCACACCAGCATCACACCAAGAGGATTATTGAACTCAAACAGATGACCTATGTAGCCCAACCTAAAAAAACTCCAGCTGTACTCCGTTGCATACCGCATACTCACAGGTGATCTCTGCTTGACATACAAGGCCCATGTCCAACCCTGTATTGTTGGATATGCTCCACCTAAACAGAGGCCCCTGAAAGCGACATGCTCTAGGGATATACACCTAACCACAACGATGAGTAGGATGTGCTGGACGGATAGATTCCTGACCCGGACACTCCCCATGCTTTGGAACATGATTCCAATGTACATCAGGCAGGGCCCCTCACTAGCACTCTTCAAGAGAAACCTTGACATGTGGATGGGAGGCAGACATGTACCCCGGGGATCACTGCAGTGGCTCTGCTGGACATTGGCACAGGGAACTAATGACTCTGCCATTCAGAGGCACAGGGAACCAACCTATGGGGGTGACGAAAGCCAACACACTCTATCTAGGCTTACAGATACCCTTGGTAAGACAGCCTAGTACCTACCTTTGCACATATTACATATATTATGTGCATGGATAGTTAACTAGCTCTTCCATTTTACTTTGCTATAATGCTGATAAACTGTCGGGTGACTAAAAGACATATGTATCCTGTTATTGTGTATTGTAAATGCCAATAGACATAACTAATGTTTGCCTAACATTACAGTAATGCTATGTAGCTTGTAATACACATCTGCATACAATACTGTACATTACACAGTTATTGGCATAATATCCCACAATGCAAATCATAATTCCACAGTGGCCCAACCTTCCACATGTTATTCTCAGTAATACACCCATACATATGGCTACAGTTACAATATATCAACATATACTATCCCCTCTTATAGCACATACTTGTTGGACCAGACCTGCCACTGACATCGGCTGGTGAGGAGTATTTCTGTTCAAAGCCCTTATATAGCATCCCTTGTGGTGTATGCAGTGTTTGCCTTGTGACCTACAACAGTACACACAAGTACTACAAGTGTTACTATGCTCAACAATACATCACTACAAGATAACTGTTTCCACTATATGGATTGCATGCACTTTAAATACTACAGAATGGTACTACATACACAGACATAATGACTGTTCTACATACCTTATTAGTAACCCAAGGTATCGTTAACTGTTGATTCAATCCTTTTCAGTTTGTGTTTCAATGTTCTTTGTAACGTTCCACTGGTATATACGGATGGTTTGAATGTGTGATAACACATCCTTTTCTAGTTACATATTGGTAACGTGGTATTCTGTCCACCAATTGCTGCTCCAAAGTAGTTAATTAGATGCACATCAGCTGTGCAGCTACTCCATTAGCTGATACCATGGCAACAGTGGTGTATAACTGAGTACTCTTTTTGGGCATTGTCCGTTTGCCTTACTTTCAAGGAAGATGGCCTGGATGTGTTGTTTGTGATATATTTCAACAACTATATGGAGACACACAGAGATATATTAGCTTCATGACTCCCGTAGACTGTGTGTAATGGCTAGATGATTTTGTTCTACATGTGAGTACAGCTGTTATATTTCAGAACATTGCTACTTATGCAGGGTTTGTTTGTACCTGATACTTCTGCAGATGTTTAAGTCTAGCAAGGATGTTTGGCCAGCTCAAGGCTATATGGCTATGCATGAACTGTTATGTGGTTTACAGTGTGCTCACCAGACATCCTTGATTTGGTGTACAAGTGTAGCATACTGTGCTGTTTCTCCGTAATTGCTAACACATCCCGGTGTACACACAACCCTCTGAAACGGGATTAGTGCAAACAAACCCTGTAACATCAGCAGCTGGTCCATTGTATAACAGCAGCTATTTCATATAGGGCCATGTTAGTGTGTTTCTGACAAGGTATGTTAAGGCTTCTGCAAATGTTGCACAGTGAGTGAATGATTTGTGATGTTATTACAGTTTGTATTGTAATATGTTTGGGTGTGGGGGTGATGTTGGTGGGTGTTCATAGCAAATGCAGGTGTGTAGGAACTGCTTTTATACATAATCGATATGTGCGTGAGGGTTCCTTCCCTATTTGAACACCTATACTTTTGTGGACTAATACAATGGTAATTGCAGGCTGATTCATTAAGGCACTGTTATGTGGTTCCTGTACAGCATGCAGGTGATGTTAGTCCTTGAATCCCTTCGGTAATACATCTGAATGTAATAAAGTGTTGATACGTGAAAGCTGTGTATTTCTGTCATAGGTATTTGCAGTCATCGTAGTTGTGTTGGTGACTGACCCTCTTTGGCTAGGGTTGCCACCTTTTCATATGGCCATAGTGGGACATTTTTTGGACACACATTAGAATTTACAGACCGACACAAACCCATGGTCAGTACAAGGGATCGAACTTTCCTTTCTTGCCTAAATATAATCTTATTCTTGTAGCAGTTTAGTTGCTTATCCTGTTTCTTGTAACATGTAGGTATTTTAGATACAGAAATAACTATTGTATGCAACTATTACAGTACATATGGGACATAATTATGTCCTACAATCCCAGGACATTTGTCACATTTAATATATTTGGTCAGGACACAACCACCCAAAGAGGCAGTGTCCCCTGCAAAGTGAGAAAGGTGGTAACACTATCATTGGCTCATGTCCATAGCACATATTTGTAATAGTGTATAGGCAGAGACTCTCCATATCCTTTGTTCATAAAGGTTGGTAGTGGCAGAATGAGTGATTTCTATGGTCCATGTTATACACATATATGAACACTTCAACTGCTGTATACGGGATACCTATGGAATCCCGAAACCACAGAGTTCCGACACACACAGTACCAGGACCAGACTCCCATACCCCACCTTACCGACAGCTACAGTAACTTGCGAAAGTAACATGAACATGGAACACACATGCACACACAGACACACTGCTACCCAACACATCCAAACAAACCATTCTACATTACGTATGAGCAGGTGGCCAAGCCCCACTACACCCCTCATGTAGGTGTCTGCACCCCCCACACCACCCCCTACTTTAATATTCTACCTTCTAGGTCGTGCAAACAGATGCACAAAGCTAACCCACACCCACACATTACAGTCCTCCAAGAACACACACCACACACAGAACACACACTAAGCCCTAAGAAACACATTTACACACAGTAACCTACCTGAACCACAACACCAGAAGCACTGACTAACTGTCCCTTAACATCGTGATTTTACACCTCGCTCATCTGGTGTTTCGGTACTGTGTTCTTTCGGACCTTAAGCCTCGGGATTACGCATGTCGGTATGTAAAGCAGTCGGTATGTGGTAGGTATCCCATTTATATGTACCTCCATGGTTATGTAGATGTTGTTAACCTATCTATATATCTACATATATATGTATATCCCCATATATCGACATATCTCTCTCTCTCTCTCTCTCTATATATATATATATATATATATATATATATATATATATATATATATATATATATATATATATATAACATACACCTTTCATTGGGTACATGCCGGTTTGTCCTATTTCAACACATTCCTACCTTTTGTGTTTTATCCTGTCAGTATACACGACTGCCATTGGTACATCTCAGGTAGCTTAGTGGTATGTTATTGTGATGAATATGTATATGGTTGCGTGTTCTAATCCTGGCAATGATATCTTACCTCTCAGTGCAAGAGTGATTAACGCACATTTCAGCAGTTGTGTGTTCCACATGTTTATTATTCCATGGAGAACTGCCTATATATGCAAGCTGTGTTTAAGGTATACTATGTAACATGTAAACATCTGTGAAGATTCCTGTCAGGGATACTCCCCATTATTTGGAACTGCATCCCTGATTACATTATACAAAACCCCTCACTAACACTCCAGAGAATCCTTGCAGAGTGGGTGGTGAACAGTGGCTACACCCCAGGGATCCTGCAATTGGCTCTGCTCCACAGAGGGACAATTAGTTAATTTATGGGGTGGTGACAGCAGACACATTTTGCCTATGCTTATGAGTGGCCTCGGCAGTTGGGCATGTACCTACCTGTGTATCTATGAACCTAAACATACAGTATGGACACATTCTGATAGCTTAATTTACTTTTCAGGTATTGACTTACCTTGTGCCAATGGTGGTTGTGTGTACAATAGTTGTGGGCTACCTATCAAGGATGCACACATTAGACCACCTATATATGACAATTTACAGGTGGCCGTGTGTGTGTGTGCCATCCATGTTTGTTGTGTGTGCAGGTGGAGATGGGTGTCAGTTCATGAGCCTACACTGTCAGTGTGTGTGCTATACGTTTCCTCTTTGCCAAGGCATGTGCATACTGGGCACGCCTCCATCTGCCTACTGGGGCTAGCACAGGATGTTCATGGTCTGAGTCTCTCTGTGCCTGTGGGTCCCTTGGCAATGGTGGTGGGCTGTGAGGGCCTTCACCATTCTGTCCCTGCTGCAGCTGTTTTGGCAGGATCATATTGTGTAGCATGGCACATACTATGAAGATGTGAGCACACGTTCCTGGAGAGTACGGCAAGGCTCCACCAGATATGTCCAAGCAATGGAACCGTGATTTCAGCATACCAAACACGTGCTCTAAGATGATTCTGGTTTCTGTGTGTGCCTCATTATGGTGTTCTTGCATGGCTGTGTGTGCATTTCTGATGGGAGTTATCATCCATGTTTCCAGTGCATAGCCAGCATCCCCCACCAGGTGGCCATATGGGATGTCCCCCCTGGCAAATACCTGATACAGCTGTGAGGCATGCCAGATGTGGGAGTCGTGATAGCTTCCAGGGCTGCCAGCACACACATCCATGATAATGCCCTGGGCATTGAACACCACCTGGCAGTTGATGGAGGGGAATCCCTTGTGGTTTATGTAGTGCCTACCCTGCTCACCGGGTGGTGACTTGATGTGTATGTGTGTGCAGTCTATTGCACCCAGTACCTCTGGGTCATCTGCCACATGGTGGAAGAGATGCATATTGCTGGCCAACTCCTCCTGTGTTCGGGGGAAGGAAATGTGCTCATTGGCATGTGGTAACATGACATCCAAGAACCGGTGGAGTACCCTGGATGCTGATGCCTGTGAGATCCCCATGATATCCCCAGTTGGCCTTTGGAAGGTACCTGTGGCTAGTATTCTCAAGCTTACACATACCTTTGTGTCCACTGGGATGGGTTCCCCTCTGTTACTTCTGGCTCTGAGGCGTGGCCGGCACAGCTCAACAAGTTGCTGCATGATGTCCCTGTCCACCCTGTAACGCTCTACTATCTCCAGATCATGTAGCCCCTGGTAGGTTACCCTGGGTCTGAACATTCTTCTCCTCCTCCAGTGCCTACACCACCATCAGTCTCCAACACATGCTGGTGAATCAAAGCTATGGTGGCCCCTAACATGTACATATTAAAAGTTCTCCGTCTGTATACACCAATGGTGCAGAGTGTCTGGGAATACACAAGTGTGTGTGTGGAGCTTTCACACCTTATACTATTGTGCAATGGGTGATGCTGGTGTAATTGGGTGTGTTTGTATTATTCCAGCTGCAGGGTATCTTAATTATTGGTTTTACAGCAGGTACTGCTATTGTGGGGCCTTTGGTGTTGACTTACGCTTGGCTGCCATGATTCATCTATTGTGCTTTACTTCAATTTTAAACCCAATTTCCATCTCATTGTCAGGCATGCATCTAGCTGCCATCTTTCTTGTTTTGTACTTTCACAACCCAGGATTGTGTTGGGAAATGTGTTATGTAGCTGATCTACTGCAAGTTTGCTTTGTTCTGCTCTGACAGTTCTCTTTTCTTTGCTGTACAGCACCTCCCCTTTCCTGTTCTGCTGGTAGCTGCTAGCAGCCTTGTTAGCTGTTGTCTATGGCCCACTGTGAGTTTCTAGGTGTTAATTACTCATTTGTACTCCAATTACCATGCTGCAGCATTTCCTTATTGTCTTCCCGTATCCTTTCTGTTTCAGCTGTGGTGCGCGCCATGCACAGCCATTTACCAGGTTTTGTGCATGTTTTCATCCACGTTCACATGAACTTTCAGTTACCTTGTGTGCTCTCAGCTAAGCAAAGCTATGGCTACTTCCACACCCCTATCCTGCGGCTTTGCTTAGCAACATGCAACATGGATTAGCAATGATCCAATGTGCTTACAGCTATGGTGGAGTGCCCCTCTCTTGATGTCATGTTTACCTCTAGGCCACTCCTCGGTGTTGTACCGCTATGCCATGTGGTGCATCCTTATGCCGGCAAGGCATTTGCGATTCAGTATTACTTGACTCATTTGCATGGCATTGACTACTAATTCCTTGTTACTGCACTGAACACTGTCACAGACCCTTAGCAACCCTTGTGCCATGGTTGTGGTGTAGCATGCGTGCCATTGACTATTATGAGGATATCATGAATTGTGTTACATTGCAGTTTTATGACATCTAAATATATTTTCCTTGTGATCCCATCTGAGCACAGATGCACTGCGGTTTTAATTTGCGTTAGTGTGGCCATGACATTAAATGTTATTTTTTTATATGTTGTGCATGTTGTTTTATGCCATTGGCTATATATTTAGCCATTGGCATATATTAACATTATAATATGTAAGTTTGGTTCGCTTTCATGGCTCTGATTTTATGTTTGACAAAATGTAAACCATTTTTTTTTGGTTTACATTTCTACATGCTTATGCTATGCCTGCAACACTTCATGCATCGCTATATACCTTCATTTGCATGCTACACTGATGCGCATGGGGTAATTAGCATACATGTGCTGGGAGCTGCACAGGTCTGGTGTACGCTGGTAGTGCACGTGGAAACAGCTCATACCTGAATCGCTAGGTGGCCATATTTGGCGCTAGATTGCCGACGCTACTCCGGCACCTAGTGCAAGCTTCATAAATCCCGGGGAATGTCTATGTTCTACTGGCATTGATTTAGTCAAATGGCAATTTCCAGCTGGAATTCACTTTCATTTTGTCTAACAGTATGTGATTTAACTGAAGCATTCAGTGCTTTAATTGATAACAATATGGTTGATCTGAAGTACCTGCTTAAGTCAGCTTTGGCAGTTTTGTGAGTATGTTATCTTTTCATTAGTGCCTATGAAAATGACTATGACAAATACCCACTTTGTTATCTCTGGCATTGCTGAAGCTGCTGTTTAAAATGATTTAATACAGGCAGGTGTATAAACATTATACATTTCCCTGCAAAGATATCTTTAAATTATAGACTTTACCTTTTTATTACCCACTAGTAAATTATGATGACCATTAAAAAAGTTATGATTCACAATATACCAAGTCTCAGAATATTGTGACTAAATGACCAAAAATCCATACTTTTAACTCCAGGATTGCCATTTCTTGGATTATTCCCATTTTCCTGATGCATGGTAATCTCAGAGTTGACATATACAAGTTTAGGGATGATGGGGACTGGTCCCACACAACTGCAAGTACAAGGAGCCTTGCCCCCTGCAAAAAAATATTTAAAGAAGAAGAGCAATGTTTGGTATTCACTGTTCACCTGTATGTTTGTTTTGTTTTCCAGTGTACTACTAGGTGTGAGGAATTGTTTGTATATTTATTTATTTATATTAGTTTACCAGGATAGTCTGATAGGGTCAGCAGAATAAAATCCCTTTTCATTGTGGGCCCATAGAGAAAAGCTGCATACATTAACATGAAAAGGACAGGGTACTTAAAGAGAAAAAAAGCTACAGTAGTTTTCCTATTAGGGTAAAATGATACAGCATAAGGTTGTTAACAAACAGTAGCAAAAGTAGGAGTTGACCCTGTAGATTTACAATTGCATTAATACATTTTAACAATTACATATTTAATGCAGTTTCATGGTAGATCATTTTTAAAAAGCAATCACTTTCATATGTAGTTACATAGCAACATCTGAGAACAATAGGGATAGTAGTTGCAAAGCAGTGCAGAACATAAACAGGGGGTAGTAGAGAGGAGTTATCAAGCAATAGCCAGATTGTGAAGAGAGTAGGTGAGGAGAGAAGAGTCTAGGTCTTTTTAGAGTAAGAGAATTTGGGAAAGATAATGGAGGTAGGCAGAGTGGGAGAGATTAGGAAAAGACGTCAGCAAAGCAAGATAACAGAGCTAGGGAAAAGGGAAAAGGAAGAGTAGAATAAAGTAGTCAGGGTGCATTCTGGGAGTGGAGTATCTATAAGGTAGAAAAGGGAATAAAGAAACAGGAGGAAGGCCTGCCATAGTCTAAATGTGATAGTTTTATAAAAAAATCATGGAAGGAAGATTAGAATAAAGTAGTCAGGGTGCATTCTGGGAGTGGAGTATCTATAAGAGTAGAAAAGAGAATAAAGAAGCAGGAGAAGGCCAGCCAGTCCAAATGTGATAGTTTTATAAAAAATGCATGGAAGGAAGAGTAGAACAAAGTAGTCGGGGTGCATTCTGGGAGTGGAGCATCTATAAGGTAGAAAAGGGAATAAAGAAACAGGAGGAAGGCTTGCCATAGTCTAAATGTGATAGAGTTATAAAAAAATCATGGAAGGAAGAGTAGAATAAAGTAGTCAGGGTGCATTCTGGGAGTGGAGTATCTATAAAAGTAGAAAAGAGAATAAAGAAACAGGAGGAAGGCCAGCCAGTCTAAATGTGATAGTTTTATAAAAAAATTATGGAAGGTAGAGTAGAATAAAGTAGTCAGGGTGCATTCTGGTAGTGGAGTATCTATAAGGTAGAAAAGGGAATAAAGAAACAGGAGGAAGGCCTGCCATAGTCTAAATGTGATAGATTTATAAAAAAATCATGGAAGGAAGAGTAGAATAAAGTAGTCAAGGTGCATTCTGGGAGTGGAGTATCTATAAGGTAGAAAAGGGAATAAAGAAACAGGAGGAAGGCCTGCCATAGTCTAAATGTAATAGTTTTATAAAAAAAATCATGGAAGGAAGAGTAGAGTAAAGTAGTCAGGGTGCATTCTGGGAGTGGAGTATCTATAAGGTAGAAAAGGGAATAAAGAAACAGGAGGAAGGCCTGCCATAGTCTAAATGTGATAGTTTTATAAAAAAAATCATGGGAGCGAGGAGAGAAAAGGAAGGAAATGCTGGCAAGAAAGGTGAAGATAGAGTAGGTTTAAAATGATTTGGGATAAGAGGCGAGCAATGTATCCAGTAAATGTTTAACTTTAATTTTAAAAAGGTTTGTTATTATCATTTTGTCAGGGGTGGGTATGGCCTTCCATAGTCTAGATATATAGGAGGAGTTTATAGAGTCAACAGGTAAATTATCAGATGGGGTTCTGTGGAGAAGCACTTTGTTAGTGTCTAACTGGGGAGTAACATTAGGAATGCTGCTTGAGACTGGCCAGTTGTCAGGTTTCCAGATGAGTTTGCGTGGGTATTAGTATATGTGAGAATGATAAGTAGTGGGGTACTTCATGCTATGAATGCTCTTTAAGAGAAGGCCGTGGTGTGCTTTACAAGGTAAGGTGGTGCCATCTTTGCAATTTTATTATAACACTGCTCAAGGAGGCTGGATTGAGAGTCCTTTTTAGTGGTACAGCAAATGTGAGTCCCAGCAGCTTAGCACTGGCTACTAGTTTTATTTGTGTTTTGTTGAAGAGGTTAGAGTGAAAATTATTTTCTGGTTAGAGAGACTTTGGGGAGTAATATAGGATTATTTTAGAAAATGTTTTTTATTTGATTGTTTTTGTTAGCAAGTAATAGAGTAAAATTGGTTCAGGAAGGAGCACACAACACAAAGGACAGCACAAAATGCAAGCACATGGTAGTAGAGTATAAAGGAATAGGATCAGGTAGAATGACAATAAACAAGCACAGGGCCCCAGAGATGGCATTAGACATTAACAAAACATGGGGGGTGTACAATCTACACATATCCCACCTTGCTAGCAAAGGTAAAGTAGTGCACCAATGCTCACAACATCATTGCTATAGTGCTGTCAGCTGTGTATTAACACCTATAGTGTTGTCAGCTGTGTATTAACACCTTGCTGGGGGATTGTGAATAACTGATGCCATGGTGTGTGGAGAAATACTGGTCTAAAAAGGATACAAACTCACAAACATATGTGCAACTATACAAATGTCCTAGGTTTGTAGCTTTGGAGAGGTACACATGGCATAGGCTGCAAGTAAGACATATCCAGGATTATTTAGGATTACAGGGACAAAAGTTAAGATAGAACCTAGAACCCTACAAGTGGGAGGCAAACATCTTTCCATTAAATTGCACATCAGACTTGAAATTAACTTATATATATATATATATATATATATATATATATATATATATATATATATATATATGTATATATATTATTGCTCTATCAAGACAGCAGCAAAATGTTCTCGCAGAAGCAGATAGTCATTACTGTATGAACACAGGAAGTTCCAAACAAATGGCAATGAAATGATAGAGCATCATATTCTAGCTATGGACATTAATCATGTCTGCTGCATGCACAACATAATTGTGCATGTTTTCCATACCTGATATGCTGCAGTGACTTGTACCAATGCAACATGTTCAGTAGTTTCTAACTTCTAGAATGGTTCGATGCCCATGCACAATGTATTTGTACGTTCACCATCACTGAGATGCTACAGCGACTTGTACCAATGCAACATGCTCAATAGTTTCCATTTTCTAGAATGGTTTGATGCAGTACACATAGGGTGATGTGATCCTACTGGGCCTCAGAATGGTAGCTGTACATCAATAATATGATGCTTCCATGTGACACCAAGAAGACAGGACTATGTATATGCAAGTCCAATAGGGTCAAGTGTTGCATGTGCATGACACAACCATGAAGAATGTACACCTCTGTCACTGCACTGCAAGCCTGGTGCAAACAAGTATCAGCAATCTATGGACAAATAAGCAGTTGCTGCTACAGCAAAGTACTTCCGCACAAAGTGCTGATACCAATCAGCTAATCACTGCCACATATGCTGCAGTATATTGTCAGTATGTGTCAAATGGATACATAACTACATGTAAGATAGGTTTGTGTGCAAATGAGGCACACAATACAATGCTGTAGACAAATAACAAATATGCCATAAACATCACTGATTTAACACTTCATAAAAGGCATCTTACATACCCTTATGTACAGTCATGAAGACCTATGGAAAAAGATATCATGGCTGCAAATATGAGACACAGCAATCCTGCACATGTGTGGGAAGGGAAACATGGAAATACATGTAAAGAAAGAAATCATTAGATCATAATGGTGACAGACATGTGCAACACACATAGCAGAAAATAGCATTTAAAGGACTTGCTAATAATGAGTAATACATATCAATATGTCATGAATCAATGCTACATTGTTTTCTTAGGATAAATCATGTTCACAGGTTCAACTGGCACACAAAGAAATGCTACATTGTAGCTTCTGTACAGCTTACACAGTTCCAGGATGTATGGAACTCATTAAGAGTACACAAACATAATGAGTGGAATTGTGAAGAGAAATTGTAGTACTGTAACCCAAGAATAGTCAGTGGGGCCACATAGACATAGCAGTACTGTGAAAACATCGTGCACCTGTAATGTGGCACACTGCAACAGAGAATGCTTTAAAATTTGGGGAATGCAATCTGTGAGGAAGCACAACCCACTGGTGTAATACAATATATAGGCGTCAGAAGCATACATATAAATAAAGAGGTGCTGTGCAGTTGCACATAAATGGTGAACAGTAGTACCATTTGTCCTTGATGTGCATGTAATCCAACAAAGAGACTTGCTGCAGAAAAGGGAATTAAAAAAAACACACCAATGAACCATTGCCATAATGCAGGTGCATATGATTGTATGACAGCATGAAGTGAAAAAGGAGCATGTCTGCACAGAGTACCCAATGCAATGTGAGGAAAGGCAAATACATGCAATATCATTGCAGCATTGCCACTCCACAGGTACTCATAGACTCTCAGTATGACAGTTATGTCAACATAGGCAGTAATCAATGGAGAAATTATGTTATTGTGGTCAACTATGACCATATTCCCAACACAGATACATCTGAGAAGTATGTTTTTGTGGTAATAATGTAGTCCTTTACATATCAGTGGAAACTGCTGCTGCTGTACTATATACATTTAGTATACCTTAATACAGTGTGCATATCAGCAATAGGTCATGTCAAATGAGTTGTCTCCAAATGACAATGTATTGCCTGGCAGAGAACTGGGGATGCTGTTTTTGAGTGACAAGGTGAAATGTCCTGCATGATACAAGAGGTTGCCATGTCACAGGCATTAGGAGGCATCCAGAATGCACAGTGAATGGTGATATAACAAAGCATGCCATAGGAAAACAGCCTGTGGCACACTATCTGGGAAATTAAGGTAAAGCACAACTGTCATATGGAATAATGTGCACAAATATGTGCCATGACAATAACAATTCTAGCCGATATGGCTATCACATGCAGTCTGCATAATATGAAAGGAACACAAAGTCTGTACTTACTGTCCTGAGGGACCTCTCCCTGGTTGGACTGAAACTCATGAATGAGCTTGAAGTGATTTCCAGATAGGAGTAGTGCATGACACATGACACTGAATAAGCCTCCCATCATCATCTGCATCTGCATGCCTTCTCACATCTGGTCCCTCATGTCAGCTGGTGGTGGTGAAGCAAATCATCACTGATTTGTTGAAATTATGGCATTGGATGGCCCAGTCCCATCTGCTGTGGCTGTGCCCTCTTCCTCAGACACCAGCTTATCAGGCAGGGGTCTGGCATGTCTTCTCCATCATCATCTCTTGATAGGGGGTTGTCACATATTTGGTCTCTGCAAGACGCAATGAATCAAATAGTGGACAAATCAGCATTAGGTGCCATGAAGTTACCATATCAATATTAAGTACAGCAGAGTAATAGAATATTAGGCTTAACCCTGTAATTCAAAATTGCATATCACAGTACCCAGGAATTCCATGCAAACAAGTCTGAAGAAATCAACACAGAATTGGAAGAACAACATCCATAATGAACAGAAACTGTTATATATTGACTGTGAGCACTTATGAAAGTCAATATATTCATGGGTTAGGCAACACTGCATATCATGAAGGATATGATGCATGAATCTTAAGTCATCACCATCATCAAACCCCTTTTTTCTCATTTTTCTTCATGGGTTCAGGGTCCCTTGTCAACTGTCACCATCTGTCTTTATTCAATGCCACTCTCCTTCCTTCTTCATCACCCATGCCTCACTGTCACAGGTCTTCAAGCATGAGTGTCAAAGTAGGTAGGATAGTAATACTGAATAGAGAGAGGTGACAGCAGATGACACGATACCCCAACCTCATGTAAAAAAATGGGAAATTATATCTTAAGTGACTATTAGGATATCCTGACTAAATACTTAAGTGACATTTCACAAACAACATGCAATTATGCACATACAATAAACATGTAGAACAAATATGGACATTCAGGATAATAGTGGAGAGCTGAGAGGTAAACAACAAAATCCATCAAGTGCATATTGATAATGCACAGGCAGCATACTAACATCTGAATGTGAAACACCTATATACCCAAATATGTCAAGGTTCATGTCATATCTCCATGTGAAGTGATTGCATATACTTTGCTAGCCCAGCAGGGATGTATTCAGTCCTCATTCAAGATGCAAGTGAGATGGGGAGGTATGATAATTCTGGACACTACATTAGCAATAGCACAGATGTTGCTGTATACAATAAAAGTAAAAAACTGAAAATGCACATATACATGGCAGATCCGGTTTGCAATCACTTACCAAAATGGCAGTTAGTTGAATGGTGTATTGTTGAATTCATGGTTTCCAAGGGGCAGGAAACTGAATCAAGAGTGGTCAACCACGTTTAGTCGAGTTGCATGCTGTACTCGACCTTTCAGGAAGTGACGTACTGAGACTTCACACTTCAGTGAGGGACAGGGAATTAGCCCAGTTCCTCATTGTAGTGCCATCTCGGAGTTGGTATATTTAATGTGCAGGGGATGTGGGGGGTGCAGGCCCCCACATGGTGGGGTGCAGGGTGGCATAGCCCCCCTGCAAAATAGTAGAATTAATGTACTGCTGAATGTAGAGTGATGTCACTTACTGCTATGTCAAATACATCGAACCATGGAGTTTGATGTATTCAGTTTCATTGTGGGTTACTATTCAGAATTTCGGATTCAACATTTAAGGTCGACATTGTAAACATTTGACCAATGTTGATTTGACATTCCCATAGTAAACCGGCAGATCTACACTGAGCAACACAAGGTTACTCCAGAATGCCCTATAATTAATGGAGTACCATCATGATATGAAGTGCTTTATCAAACCACTGTCAAGTATAAACGCCAGTTACAACCTGACATGCCTCAATATATAACAACTGATCTAAAACATACACACTTGTATGGAGCACTGCTACTTACCTGTGGGACCTCTAAACCACAATAGGCTTGTGACCCTGTAATGAAGTGTACCAGCAGTGCTGTATTTGGGTCACAGTGTGCCTTAATAGGTTCAGAGGTTCATAGGTAATTAATAGGCTATGCGATCCTAAAGGGCCTTCTTAAGCCTATCCATGCTTCCCAAATGAATTTTGACAGGTTTTCATACCACCCATTTTATTGGATATATAGCTTTGATTTGGGTGATCAAGCATTTACAAGCTTCTTCTTTCTAACAGAGACATAGATGGCAGACCATTGGTAAATTTACAATTTCCCACCCACTGATCCAAACTGAATTTGAATAAGTACAGGGAGGAGCTCTGCTTCACATGGATGAACATGGACTTCAAGCCTGTTACAGAAAAGGGGTAGTCTCTGATACACATACCTGTCCCTCCAACTTGTCTTATTTATGTTACAGATGAGTTTTAGGTCCATAGAGTGGGTTTTTATAATGCCATTAGCTTTGCTGATGTGCATCAGGTCCATAAGGACTGGATAAAAGGATGCACTGAAGGTCAGACATAGATCTCCTTTCAGCAGTTTGTAGGAGACAGAATACAAGAATAAGGCTTTGAGGTGGTCTGCAAAGGACATGCTGTCTACACCATGTATTCTTTTTGTAAAGAACCTTTGTGGATATTTAAGTTGTTGCATATTCCTGGTCAGGTATATAGCAAAGGGGGCACTGTGCTCAATGATTAGTCTAAGGAGCAACAATGACATCTTTGGACTTAGATGCTATAATCTTGCTTATAAGTTGTGCAACATAAAATTATTTCCTTACTACATCCAACACATGATAGTCAAAGACCAAGTGGAGACTCCAGGGTTCTGTGCTGCTGCCTATTCTGTTTGGTATCTACTTTTCTGAAGTAAAAGCCTGTACCAAAGAGTTCTGGCTGACTAAGTGTGCAGACTATTGCAAGCTAGGATAAGTCATTAAATCTTCAAATGACTTAGCCATCCTGCAGATGGGTTTGTCCTTTGGAAAGTCATCTAGTCCAGAGAACTATCACATTAAAGATACACCCCTAAGAGTTGTTTCAGTTGTTCAGGATTTGGGAAATTATGTGGATAGTGACCTAACGTTTGACCAACAATTGTCCATTGTTGTAAGAAAGTCCTATATTGCTCAGCTTATAAAAAAGGGATTGTGTCTAGGTCTAAGGATGTCATTGTTCCCTTTTACTCAACCTTCATTTGTATAAGCATTGAATATAATGCCCCCTTTGGAATTTATCTGTCCAGACACATGCAACAAATAATTCACCCAAAGAGATACCTTAAAAGGATGCAGGACCTAAACAGCATGTCCCGCTTAGATCAACTTAAAGCCCTGTGACTATATTCGGTATCCTACAGACTGCTAAGAAGTGATCTGTGTCTGGCATACAAGGCATCCTCTGACCCAGTACTGATGGATCTACTGCACATCAGCAAGTCAGATGGCATCTGAAATAGTCATAGGTTCATAGGTTCATAGGTTGGTACTAGGCTATTGGCCCTAGGGCCTAAACAAGTCTAGCCATAACAATTCCCTGGCTATTTCTTCCCACAGTATTTACTTCCCTGTCAAGGATATAAATGTCTTCTGCAACATCAACAGAATGGTTTGGAGGGACAGGTATATGTCACAGAGGATACTGCTGCTCTGGAACAGACTCCCTATCCACATTAAACAAAATTCATCCCTGTCCATATTCAGGTGCAACTTTGATCTATGGATGGGAAACAGAAAATTTAACCCAGGACTGCCCGCTATACTACTAATGGACATAGGCAGCCCCTAAATGCTTTATCACATACAGGGTTCCCCTCAAATTATCTACAGTATGATCCCAGCTATTCTCATTAGGGTAATATATAATTATTGACTACAGGATGGGTAACGCCAGTCTCTAACCAAATGGAATAGGTTAATTTGAGCACAAAAAGGGAAACTGGCTAGGCTTAAAATGGCCCTGAATGGCAGCTTGCCTATTACTTACCTATAAGCTCCCAAATCCCTGAATATATGGTCAGTTCATAGGAGTGTGTTATTAATGCGGTAATTTTCAGTGGTGCCTGTGTTTCCAAAAGATGCTATTATGCATTTTTTTGGCATTGAGTTTTAGATTAGGACACTGACACAAGCTACTACATACATACATACAAACAAATATTTCAAACCCAGGCATTAATGCCTTCTAGCCTGCTAATATACCAAACAGTTGTTCCCATAATAAGTGTTCAGGCTTTTCTTAAAAATCTCTAAACTGGTCTGTGTCAGGCCTTCTTGGAGGATATTCGCGCCTTTGGGAGTTTATATGACTGCACCTAGTTTGCAATCATCTGCAAACTTGGTCATCCAGAGGTGTTTGTCATTGGTCTTGTGTGCTTGAAATTGGCCATGTCTTCAGAGAAGTAGATGCCAAAAAGGGGATGATGTCAGTATGATCTGTGGAAATGGCACATCTGAAAATATTTATTCATCTTCTATCAGCATGTCCAAATGTAAAGCAGAAAACACAGTGTAAATAAGCACATCCTTTACAGATATATGCTTAGTGAACATTAGCTATGACAAGACACCTAAACCCCAAAAGTGAAGTATCCGCTCTGAGTATACTACCCTCAGCCCAGCACAGCACAGTGCATCAAAAGCCCTGTAAGATTAGACACAAAGTACTATTTAAAGTTGTAACCCCACAGTATGAACTCTACCCCATCTGGAAAAGTTAAACTTGACAGTGTAACCATGGATCTCACTAGAACCAGTATGTAGAGTTAACTAACATGGAGTACTCTGTCTGTATAGTAACTGCATACACATATGTGGCAGAGATGCTAGTGCAGTAGCCCAGTACTGCAAGATTATTTATCAACCATTAATAACAAGCATCAGACATGAACTAGACATACAAAATGCAACAACAAATATGCAACACACAACCTATGCAATTTATATATATATATATACGGTTCTACCTGACTTCGTCGACAGCGCAGAAGACCGACATCGGAATCCGGAGCTCCAGAAGATCGAAGAGAGAAGAAGACTGCGGCGAATCGCGAAAACATCGACACATCAGACAATGCAGAAGACACATGACAAACACCAACGCCGAGGATGCCCGAGGATGCGACATGGGCTGTGGCTGATGTAGTGACGGACGTTAGTGGGCTAGGGGGTTGGGAGCAGGTAAGTGTGGAGATTGTGGTTGTGGGGTAAGGGTTGGGGTTAAGTGAGTTAGGGGTTAAGGGAGGGGGTTAGGGAAGAGGTTGGGTGGGTTAGGGGAGTTAGGGGTGGTTAAGGGGGGTTAGTTAGGGAGGAGTAGGTGGGGGTGTTAGGTTGGCGGTTAGGTGAGTTAGGGTTAGGAGCGGTTAGGTAGGGTGCGCGGAGGTGACGTTGGCAAGGGTTTAGGGTGGTGTAGAGTGGAGGGTTGTGGAAGGTAGGAGTGTGGTTTGGTAATGTTGTGTTGTGTGTGGTTTTGTGAATGTGTTGTGTGTGTGTTTTTGTGTTTGTTATTGTGGTGTTCCGGTTATGTGTGGTTTCGGTAATTGTTATGTGTTGTTGTATGTTGTTTCGTTCGTGTGGGTTGTGTGTTTATGCGTGTTTATGGATGTCTGTGGTCGTCATATATATATATATATATATATATATATATATATATATATATATATATATATATATATATATATATATATATATATATATATATATATATATATTGCTAAATTAAGTTGTGCACACAAATACAAGATGTACATGTACATCTGTGCAACAAGACAAGGTCAGTGACATATGAGACGTAGAAAATGACATGTTTAAGAAATGCTATGGATGACTTATTGGTGTACAGAAAATACAGAAGGTAATCACTCTAACCATCAGTGTTGCATAATGGCAGAGCATACATATTCATTTGCATCTAATTTGCAAGAATGGTATTCAAACTCTGCAGAGTCTGCAAATGTTGGAACTCTATTTTTGATCTACTTTTGATATATATAACCATATAAACAGATGCTATTTTTCCTACCTTGCTCCCATCTCTGTTCCCCCAGCTAACACATCTGGTCCATCATCATTATACAATTCCTGGTGACATCTTTCTCAGAGATTTAGAGACTAGACCAAAAAAAAAAAAAAAAAGAACCGACATGTAAGAAGAAACTTGCCATCATCGAAAATAAGAAGCTACTGAAAACAGTATGCAAATTGTCACACATTTTTATATGTATAACACTTGTTCTCTTATAAATCTATATTCAAATGGCATCAACAATTCATTTCCTGTGTTTAACCATTCGTATTACTAGAGGTAGAAACCTTACTTGCACTTTGTCAATGGTATTATCTTTGGATAAATAGTCCTGTTATTAGTACATTGGATGTCATATGATATTCACCTGGAGTAACACTGTTACTGAATATGGAAAAATCCATCACTACACAAGTACTCATTACCAGGGCCACTAGAAAATTGTGAAAAACGTTTTCAAAATTTGAGGAAATATTTTGTAAAAATTGTGGTAAAATTGCAGGCTTTAATACCTAACCTCACTACCCTCTATTGGTTTGTTATATCATATGATGTAGCTTGCATCAAACATACAGATCATCAGGTAGGCATGGTTCCATGTTCAGGTACTTTCATTTTGAGATTTCCTTAAATGCAGTGTACACTAAGCTTTTCTCAGTACATCTTCAATGCCTCTAAATACCTCAAATAGTCCAACGCTTGCATCTTACACATTACTTTTGGCATTCCATCTTAAACAGGTTATTGTGAAAACCTAATTACCCATTCTCATTTTCTGAAAAATTAATTTGTAGATCAGTTAGTGAATTGCTGCCCCCTTTACACAAAAAAAACAGCATTTAATTTTAAAATCCCTTAAATGCCAGGAACATAAATTGCCACAAAATGCGATAAGTGCTGCCTTTATGAAAATGGTTTCTAGTAAAGCTGCTGATGTTTGCATTTTTTTTTTTACATTTTGTGAGCATGCCATAAACTGGCAATAGATTATTTTTTAAAACAATCAAGTCATGTAAATCTGTCATATATTTCAATTAACATTTAGGTAAACCATTAACAGAATGTTACTAGGCTTGTAGTACAGGGACCCTTGTGGAGCATAGCCAAGATTCCTAGTTGTCCCCAATCTGTCTGGTGAAAAAAGTGGCTCAAGGTCACACAATAAGGAAGCAAAAGGTGAGGGAATCAAACCCCGTACAACAGGAACTACAGTTTGTAGCATTAACCTTCTGCATCGACTGCCAGACTGACAAGGAATCAGTGATACAGAACAGGACATTGTAATCACTGTCTTATCCATGTAAATGGAGACATTTTCAACTTTTCTAATATTAGTGTTCTAACATTAGTGTTTTCTAGACTATGCCCTCAACTGTGCATTTCAAGCCATGTGCTCATAGAGGACAGCGAAGCTGGGTCTTTAATAGCTTCAGCAGACTGGCAAGGGACAGTCTGTGTCAAACCCTCCATATTCTGACCCTCCCATTGAAAGGAAAACATAGCCCCATAGCCAGATCGGAGGGTGGTAACAATATGCCCTATTGGAGGTGATATTTGTTACCAGTGACCTCAGCACTCTTGTCCCTGTACTCTATGTAACTGAGCACTTTTTGCACATCATGCTGGAATCCACAAAGCACACTAACCATTTCTATCTTGCTCTGGGAAGTAGCGGATTGTGCCTAAATCATGGACCTGCATATCTGCCAAGTGTCAAAGCCATATTAAGGATGGGCCTTGAGTCATGGCTGCACCACACCCTCACAGAATCATAAAATAATAGAAGACACAAGGAAAGCCATGCTCCTTCTTATACCTATTCTAAATATTAATCTAGTTACCCCATTTTATTTCACTGGTCTCCACTGTAGCACCATCTTCTATTACTAGTCTCCACTCATACAAGCCGCTCGGGAATTTATTTAATTTCACCTATAATTTCATTATCATTTCCTTGTCTACACATCCATTCACAACCCCTTTTATCCATTTTTGCACATGGGGTGGGGTATCACTTCAACAGTGACAATCATCTAGAGCCAAGGTTTACACCACCAATTGGCATGCCCTGCCAGTTAATTTATTTTCTTACACTACCTGTACTTAATTGACTGAATTACTTATTCATATTACATGTTATTTGTCTCTGTGATTGTCTTAATATTGTCTTTACTGACGCTTTTCTCCATTGCCTAGTAGGACTTTCCCAGTAAACAAATAAAAAATAAGTACACACACACACACACACACACACACACACACACACACACACACACACACACACACACACACACACACACACACACACACACACCACACACAAGGATGCTTGCAAAGTGAGTCAGAAAACCAAATGTGTAAGCAGAAAGAAACACAGGTAAGTACACAAATTCTAGCACCATGAATGAATTCCAAAAACATATTTCACAGTGTAAAGGATACCCAAAAAATATTTGTATTCCTATAAACCATTTTCATTGATACCCACAGCTTCATCAGTATGAATAATAAATCTAAAACAAGTGACAACTATATATAAGAATTAAATCAGGCCACATGACCTATATAAATGAAATTTAAAGACATTTGCAAAGCAGTTGGCATATACTTTTATAGAACATGCTTGTTTGTATAGAAATAATAAGCTTATTCTTAGAAAAAACATCCAGCTTCAGAAAGAATAAGGCAGAACTTGTATTAAAATGTAAATTATACCCTTAAATTTTCTCAAATACCATCTTGACAAGTATGCTAGTCATGTTCATTCAATCCAATTGAAATAATGCTCCAGTTCTTTAATAATTAGCAGCTTATTTAAATACAAAATGGATGCATTAGCCCCTTTGTATGACACAAAATGAATTTAGCAGGACGGTGTGTTAATATATGTTTGTAAAATGCACTGTGTTTTCATTTACATGCAATGCTGAGCTATATGGTCTTTGAACAACCTAGAAGCTTGACTTATGTAAAAGGACTCACATCTGCACTGTGTCATGTACTAAATACACCTTCTTCTTTTGACTTTTTCTGGTTCAGGGTCACCACAGTGGATCTCCTGTCTGCTCATGATTGGCAGTGGAGTTTTTACAGTGTTGAGTTGCCAGCCCGGTGCCCAACCTTCCACAGAAGGCACACACACTCACACCTAGGGCCAATTTAGAGTGTCCAATCCACCTACAGCATGTCTTTGGGATGTGGGAGGAAACTGGACCACCCGGAGAAAACCCATGCGACCACAGGGAGGACATGCAGACTCTGCACAGAAGGCACTCCAACCGAGGATTGAACTGGAGAACCTCTTGCTGTGAGGCAGCAACACTAACCGCTGCACCACCGCGGCCGGCCTCATGTACATAATACACCAAGAATCAGATTTTATACAATTCCATATTTTAAATGTGAAGAACCATTAAAAAGTGTCCCACACCACAGAAGAACCAGTAAAATAAAAATTAAATGATGTGACAGGGAAAGAAGCATGCTAGAAGAAAAAATGTGCCAACACAATAATAACTAACTAAGTAAATACAGTTTAGCATTTTTGGCCCATATCCAGGTTTCATGGACTACGTTTTTTTTTCTTCTGATATGCTTAATTCCCATTTTGTTGTTACATTTTAAATGTGGCAGTGCAGTATTATTTGTACAAAAATCTGTCTAAACTATGCTTGCAACAACTAAATTTTATAGGTTCATAGGTTCATAGATGGTTACTAGGCTAATAGCCCTAGAGCCCTTACAAGTCTAGCCATGTTTACTCCAAGTTGTCCCAATTGTCATTGGTTAGTTGAGTGACAATTATAGAGACAGTCAGTGGTTAATACCAAAAGCCTCTGTCAATGAAGGAGATGGGCGCCACCCCCAGAATGAATTTGCGGTCACCCATCCATTTATCTAGGTTGTGTTTTAAGAGAGTCAGGGAGGAGCTCTTTTTCACATGAATTGGGAGCTTATCCAGAGGAGTGGTAGTCTCTGAGATGTACCTATCTCTCCAGCATGTTATGTTCATGTCACAAGCAAGGTTATGATCCCTAGAGATAGTGGCTCTAGAGCCATTTGATTTGTGAATGTGCAGAATTTCCATTAGAGCAGGATCAGTGACTGTCCTGTAAGCCAGGCATGGGTCACCTCTCAGCAGTCTATAGGTTACAAAGTACAATGACAGGGATTTCAGTCTTTTCACTTAGGTCTTGGTTTGGAAGCCTTGTATCTTCTTCATGAGAAACCTCTGGGCTCTCTCCAGTTGTTGCAAGTGTCTGGTGAGGTACATGCAAAAGGGAGCATTGTACTCAATAACTGGTCTGATGAGGGCTGACTACAATGGGGTTATAACATCCTTAGATTTGGATATGCTGCCTTTATGTATGAAATGTGCTACATAGAAGGCTTTCCTCACCACTATCGAAACTTGGTCTTCAATGTTCAGATTGCTATCACCCTCAATATCCAGATCATGTACTTGAACATATGGGGTTGCTGTCAATAGTGTATTTAGCAGGTAATTCAGCTTTTCCAAATGGAATAATGATGCATTCCGTGGCTTTGTCACCAGTCATTTGTCTGGGTTAGCCCTTTCGGCAGTATGTTTTCATTTTTGGGGGACTCAGTGATTGCATCCAATTTGAAATCATCAGCAAACTTGGTCAGCCATAGGCTGTCTACTTTTGCCTGGACTTCCAAGAAGTAAATTTCAAACAGTAAAGGCCCCAGCACAGATCCCTGTGGTATCCCACTGGTAACTTGTCTACTGCTAGAGGAGAAGTCACCAACTTTACAGTATGTGTTCTGTCAGTAAGCCAATTGGCTGCTCATCTAGTGATGTAAGGGTTGATTCCCAGTTGAGAGAGTTTCTCTATAATACCTGAGTGGGGGGTTGTGTCAAAAGACTTGGCTAGGTCAAGGTAGAATGTATTTACTGTCTTTCCCTTATCCAGGGTTTTGGTGACTTTCTCAAAGAAGTCTACCAGGTTTAGCAAGCATAATCTACCCTTAACGAATCCAGACTATGTTGGCTCTACAGTTTGGAGATTGCCTATGTCCTTGTTGATAAAGCCCATAATGATTATTTCCATGGCAGATGATGTTAGTTAGACTTATGGGTCTATAGCTCCCAGGATTGGTTGATGGGCCCCATTGTGCAGAGGGATTACTGTTGCTGTTCTCCATTCCTATTTAACATAACAAGTTCTCAGGCTGTGGTTAAAGAGAGCACCAAGTGGGTCAGCTAGGTCCTGTTTTAGATTGTTTAATAGGTAACCTGGGGTGTTATCTGGTCCCATTGAAGCTGTGTTTTTTGGCCTTGGAGAGTACAGATATGATCTGTTCTCTAGATATAATAGACTGAGGGATGGTGGCAGGTATGCTTTGGGGTATGGCTGGTGGAAACAGGGTGTTGAAGGTTGTTCCAAATCTGTCAGCTAGCAGGTTGGCAATTTCCTCTGGAACAGTATGAATGGTAGCATCCACAACCAGTTCAACACATAGTTGAGCATTCCCCTTCAGATTAAGGACATAGTTAAAGAATGCTTTGTGATTATCCTTAGCTAGGAATGCTATTTTAGCTTGACAAAATTTCTGATTTGTTTGCTTAAGCTGTCGTGGGAATTCTTCCTCTGCTGAGTGAGTTCCCTCTTGTTCATAGACATTAGTTTCTTTCTCTTGTTATATAACCTGTTTATACTTAAGGTGGCTTGGTTTTTTTTGGAAGGACCTGGTTTTCATCTGGTCAGGGGCTTCTGAGTCAATACAGCTGCTTAAGTGGTTATACGGGGCATTTGCTTACACATCTCCAAAGGAGTCAGTGTTGTCTGTGATTTGGAGGATTTGAATCTTTTTATACCTTCACTGAGTAGAAGGTAGCTTGTTTTGGAAACATTTCTTTGCTTTTTTGCACCTAAAGGAATGTCAGGCTTTATAGTTACATCAAACGAGACTGATTTATGGTCTGATCTTACCAGGCAGGACATCACACAGGGAGGAAATACAATAATCCCTCATGTTGGTGAGTACTGTGTCTAGGTCATTTGAGCCCCTGGTGGGGGTACTGACTATCTGTTCCAGAGCATTTTTACTGACAAAGTCCAAGAACCTCTGGGCCAGGATGTTTTGGTCATATAGGTTTCCCAGTCAATGAAGGGGTAGTTAAGGTCACCTATGACTAAGGTTTTTGGCTGAAAGGCAAGTTTTTGTGATTGGTTACAACAGACAGAAGGATTTCCTAGCCACTATTGCAACATGATGATCAAAGAAGGAAAATTATCTACGCTTGTTCAAAGGTCTCTCGCAACATCTTAGAGTGATCTTAGAGGGATTGTCTATGTTATTTGTAGAGCTAAGTGACCGTTTACTAAATGCAACAACATTATGCTATCAATTGGTATGGTATCAAATGCTTTGGTGAGGTCTAGGTATGCTATATGGACAACATGACTTCTGGCCATGGCTTGTGTTACTCTCTGTCAATGAAGTTTACCAGATTCATTAGAAAGGATCGACCTTTATCAAAGTCAAAGTGTTGGGAGTCACATCTTAGAAGATTGTTAATATTGGAGCTTATCGCATATGCTATGGCATGTTCCATGGCCTTGCAGATGAGGCTCATCAGTGTAATGGGTCTTTTGTTCCAGGGTCCATGGTAAAGCCACAATTGTGAAGTGACATTGCACCTGCAGTACATCAAACAATCGGGGACAACACCAGTGGCTAAACTCAGGATGAATAGTTTTAGGAGTCCACCAGCACATGTAATGCTGTACAGTAGCCAGACAGGTTTGTTATCAGGTTCCATGGAGGATACATTTGCTTTGAAAAGTACCTTTACCAAGAGTTCTTTTGGGATAATAGAGTGGCTGAGAACCTTTGGGCACAGATAACTGTGAATAAAGTGATGCATGCATTATCATATCTAGTCTATTCAAGGCAATGCATGGACACACCACACTGTGAATCAGACATAATCAGGTCCAAATACATTAGGATGTGAGAGGACACACTCATTATCACTTGCAAAAATGGTTGGAAACACAATGACAGGTGACCAGAACATCTTAAGATGGGGTAGATCATGGAAGCAGTTAGGAAGACACAGTGTCTAGGGGTGAATGCACTGAATTTCTTAGCTAATATATTTCTGTTATCTTCTGGATATGCATAGGTCATGCCATTTTTAATAGGTTTGGGGAAATACTGGGTGTATTTTCTTAATTTTCCTGATGAAAGCCAAGAAGAATTTGTGATTATTTGTAGTCCTCTTTAGCTTCCAGTGCTAGCCTAAATTCATGAGATGAGATGCCTTTGTTTCTTGATGGTATTTTCAATAGCTCTGATATTTTTTGATGCTGATCTTGATTTGTGGGTCTTTAGTGTTACTGTATATCGTAAGAAGTTTTTTTCTTTTATTGTATTATTTATTTATGAATGTGAACCACCAGGCTAGTTTGCTTTCAAATTTCCCACTTTATTTATTCCTGGTAAGGACTGTCACATGAGTATAGAATTTATTTGCATAACTACTAGCCATGTCAATGTTTTGGGGGGTTGCAGTTATACTTGAATTTTTAGACCTTACCATAGAATTGTAAGAGCTTAGTACATGTAAAGAATACTGTGATATTTGTATCTGCTGGTTTAGGTATGTTAAAGGACAAGGTTACCAATCTTTGGTTGGATTTGACTGGAGAAGGGTGCACTGATGTGATCCTGCATGCAAATGCTACATCTGTAAGGACCATGTCAAGTATATTTTATGCTCTAGTGGGTTGTTTGACTATTTGGCCCAGGGAGTTTTGGATTATGAAATCAAGGACTTTTTAGGCATAACCAAAATCTGAGGTTTAGGCATCCCAGTTTCTTGATGGGTACTTAAAGTCTACTAGTATGATGGAGTTCATAAGTATTTGAAATTCATTTGATATATTTAGGAATTTAACATGGTTTTCAGGGGGCATCTATAGTATCTTGTATCATGCAATGATGTGAAAGTCGGTTTTATTTAGTGTGATTTTTATCTCAATACATTCATTCTGTGGGTCTCTGGAAATCTGTATCCCCTATGGTAGATATGTACACCTCTGATGTGGTGCACAGTTCAGATCTTATGTACACTGAGGACATAGATGGAAGCCATGAGGGGCTCTTAGGTGGAAGCTGTCCATCATGCCATGGTAGAGGGTATGCTCAGCTTGAACCACTGCAGTAGACCCTGTTATGGTGAATGTAGGTGATCTCTCAGTCTGTAGTGTTCCAGGCATTGCATTTCTGTCATCAGCCCATGACATTTAAATGTCGTCAACATTGTCAGCAATCAGTGCAGTGCTGACATCAGCTACAGATTATCCTGTACTGTTTTCTCTACCAACGAACCTATGAAAGCAGGAACACATATGGCACATTATTTCCATGCATATGCTTCAATGTTGCCATAACATGCATAGTATTACACATAGAAATGCTGGTATAGACTATTGACATACATACTTTGATGTGCAAATTGCTTCAGTTGTAAAACAGAGATGCTTGAAATTAGATATGCAAGTAGGTCCTGACCAATCTTCATCTTCAGATGCATCTGACTGTGTTATACTGTGCTATACCAGGCAACACTAACATGGTACATTCCCTAATGATGCACTGGGGCTTAGGTTCAGCCCAGATCACACATGTAAGCTATGCGAACAAAGGAAGGACCACCTTATCTGTCAGGCAGGTGTCTCAAAAAGCCCATCAGCCTCAGTGAAACACTTCTGTGTGGGTGATCAACCCTTGTGGTAGACATTTGTATCACTATGCTCCATGCCTTTTTCTTTACTTGGAGTGTCATGTCACCAATGCTCCATTAAATCCATTGCAGAAGTCTATTATGATCACCTCCAATTATTCACATCTTGCACCAGTTCCTGCTCAAATTGAGGTCTTGATACTGCTTGTCTGCAGCAGCATTGCCCAGGAGGTGCATGCCAGAGGTGCAGAGGACCAGTAGTAGTGCTTCATTCTCCTGGTGAATTTTGCCAGACTTTGAATCCCTAGAGCTATGCAGCCCTGGCATCCCGAACTATCTACACCATGTCTTTTGCAATGTTTCCTTTGTATATATGACTTATCCAAAGCCAGAGGCAGACAGTAGAGTCCCATGCCAGTGTTCTGGTTTAGAATTACATGCACACCACTATCTGCCTCAATGTAAATGACATACACCACAGATCTTTTCTTCTTGCTGATGTACTTTACCAAATGGGACTCCATCTTAAAACTCTGTAACTTCTTTCCTAAGTCAGTAAAGATGCAAGTATACAGATTGAAATTCTTGCATTACATAGTTGTACATCATTGAACACAGTTGTGCAAGATGGAGTTATTGCTTTCTAACATGCTAACAAGGGCCAATTAGTATGACAGTTATGCTAGTAAGTGTCATTGTTTCTGAATCATTGTAAAGCACATTGCCCTATGCAGACATACTGCTGTATACCAAAGGTACAGTAGCAACTTAATGCTGCACTATGTTATTGTGCAACCCATGATCTAAAATGTGTGCCTGTGATCATGGAGCTGTTATTTTACTCCTTGAATTAATCTGATTGAATATCCATGGCTACTTCAGGTGCTCTGGAATTCTGAGTTTTAGCATGGAGCACCAGGGAGAGCATTCGTGTATAGGGAATTCCAGGAATGGCAGCTAGGGCAGAAAGATGGATCCTTACAGACAGGTGAATACTAGTACAAGTTTGACAAGATGGTATATGATAGTATTGGAATTAGCTATCCTGGTGAGCAGTACTACTATTGCTGCAGGGACCTAAGGTGGTACCATCCTGATCTGCATCATGACTGGGATACAGAGGATAGAGAGAGACAGAGTAGTATTGTAAACATCCTTTTATATATTATTTCTTTAGTATAAGTTTGTTCAGACAGCTTACCTGTTTTACACTTATATTTCAGCATCTTGTTTATCCATGACAGTGGAGAGGAACTGAACATGGCTGGATGATGTAGCAAGGTGTGAATGCTGTCTGTCGTAGCCCATTATACAACTGTAATTGGATTGCTACCATTCAATTGCAATATTTTTTCTTATTGTGTCATCTTTCCACAGGCCCATTTGTGGCACACAAGGAGATATGGAACACTCATCTTTGTCTGCACTGGCTGAATCATCTGTCTCTAGGTTGCCAGTGGCCTCCAGGGTTTCCATTCAGCAGGGAACACTATTTCTCTTACTGGAGGTGACCTGGAGCTTCTGTTGTGCTCTCTGTGATCACTTTTCTGGAGGGGGTGAAGTATTTAGTTTTGAGAGAGGTCAGGAAGGGTCTGACCTGATCTCTACATTTTGTACAGAGGCTTGTAGGGACTCATGTGAGTTGACAAACAGGATGCTCACCTCAGCAATGTGAAACAACTTCTGGCAACTTCATGTGACCTGTAGATCCAGCCCATTAGGCCACCGGAAGAGCAACCAGACCCTTACACAATCCATCCAGGTGAATAATGTCTGGGTTTTATGGAGTCTGGGCAGGCCTGGCATCTAACCAAACTAGTACCCTACTACATCTCCATGCTGGCATTTCCCCTTTGTTATGTCACTCACCATTTCCACCATTTCATTTTCATTGTTCAGTCCTCCCCATAACCATGTGTCCATGTTATGTAGATTTGGGATCATCATCTCTCCTTCTTACCTTGTGTGTGTTTAGCAAAACTAGGCCTGTCTGTCTGAGTCAGTGGTTTGCATGTGTGTGTCTGCCTTGCTTACTATCTGTTGTTCTCCCTTTATCCTACTTACAACTTTCCTCACTGCTTTCATCACCCAGCTTTATTTTATATATATGAAAAAAATGGTCTCTTCCCAAACAAATTATACTTCCACCCCCACCTTTTGTACCTTTTGACTACCCTTTAATGTTTCTGCAGTTTGCTGTTGCCCCTTTCCTGTTTTAATATATACACCATTTCCAAACCATTTATGTAGTGAATATGGTTTGCAATGATATGCAGCCAATTTCAGGTCTCTCTGATTGCCATTATTCTGCTGTCTTATTTCAGCTTCGGCTACGATGGGTGACATGCCTTCTTTATTTGCCAGGGATGATCTGCATGTCTTATTGATGTTTTTGCATTCTGACTAAAGCTTTTGATACACGATAGTGCTTATTTTGGACCGAGTCCAAATGATGGACATTCCAACACAGCAAATTCTAACATGGAATACATGAATATGCTCTACTCAATACCAGGAGTCTTAACAACAACAACAAAAATGTCCAAACTTGAGGGTCTCCTGCAACTTGAGCACATTCATATATGTTTAAGTGCAGAGCTATCGTTTCAGAGCAATGAAAATGCTCCCTCTGTTCTTGGGTATAGTGACTAGCACAACTTCATACCCACTGACCATTGTGGGGGAGTATCAGTATTGTCAAGGATATCATCACCTTATGACAGATTCCTCTGGACACCTCAATTGAACTAGATGTTCAAATCTCCATACATAAGACTGATTACCCCATCACAGCTAGTTACAAAACACCATCTATGTCCCTTTCTGAACATGATTGCTATCTTAACACATTAGCTTAAATCCACATTAAATTCACCACCTTACTACTGGGGGACTTCGGCTGTCCATCAATAAACTGATTGATCTATATTGACAATAGTAGATATGTTCAATACTTCCTTGACATTATAAATGCTAATTCTCTTTTATAAATATTTAACCATCTTACTAGGGGCCCCAATATCCTTGATCTAGTCCTCACAAATATGGCCACTTCTTGCACATCTCCAAATGTAACTCTTTTTGATTCAGATCACAAATTAGTGACCCTTTCCTTTAAAACTGGTGCCACTTCCCCTGAAAATACCTCTGTGTTTAGGGACTTTTCAAGTGCAACCCCTCTTCAGTTACTTTAAGAACTAAATAAGTTCTGCTGTTGTTCTTCTCAATTAGACTCCATTGATAAAGCTGCTACATTTGCCTCTGACTTCCACTCCCACTTAAACAGGTGTTTTTAAAAGGCAATCCCTGTCGGCAATAAATATGAGGAAAAAAACTATGGTGGAATACCCATATAAAACTTTTACAACAATAAAAATAAATTGCTTAATGTTTATAAGAGGTTTCATTCTACCTATTTTAAGAGCACTTTGCTGAAGGGAATTTTTAAGAAGCTCAAAGCTGAATATGAACTTAAAAAAACTACTAAAATCAAAATAATTCAATTTTTAAATATATCAGACATTAAGAACTAACATACAATAATGTTTAGAATTCATCTGGAATGACACTGTTCACTCTACCCTAAAGGAAACAGCTAGTATCTTAGTTGACAAATCTAGTGCAGATTTTACTCCATTCACAATTATATGTATTCCACAAGTTTCATAATCCCAGCCACCCTCTTTAATTACTGTAGAACATGTCCTCCCATCCCTTTTAAAGGCTAAGAACACCTTGTCCATGGACCCTGATAATAAACAAGGTTGTCTGATTATCAGTGCCACATATGGCCTATCTGATCCCCCTAGTTAACCTCTTGTCTACTAACTACAGTCTTTAAGCCTGGAAAATACATTGTAATGCCATTGCACAAAGGTGGCCGAACCACAGACCCTGGTAACTATTGATCTATTAATCTCACTAGCATCATATGTAAAGCTAACTAGCCTCATATGTAACCTCATCTTAAAAAGCTATGGCAGCATCCCAGTTTGGCTTTGGCTTTGTCAAGGGAAGGTATCGCCTACTCATCCTGGTAGACTTCTTTGAGAAGGTCACCAAGGCTATGGAAGAGGGAAAATGGTGTATACTGCCTACCTTGATCTGACCAAGGCATTCAGTACAATACCCAACTCAGGTATTGTTGACACTCTCAGAACTAGGCATACATCCCTACATAATTCATTGGATTACTAGCTAGCTCACAGATAGGACTCAAGAATTCAGGATTGGTGAGACCACTTCTACAAGGAGACCAGTCACCAATGAAGTACCTCAGAGCTCTGTGTTGGGCATGCTCCTATTTAGCATCTATTTCTTAGAAGTCAAGGCTAATATCAAAGACCTCTGGCTCACCAAATTTGCAGATGACTATTAACTGAGAGCTATCATAGATTACCCCATGACGTAAACATCCTACTAGAGGGTTTAACACAAACAAATGATTGGTGTCAGTGTCACAGATTACAACTCAATGTGAAGAAATGCATTGTAGTGCCCTTTGAGAAGTTATACACCCAAGCTAATTACTCCATTGATAAAACACCCCAAGGGCTGACCCGGTAGTTAGGGATTTGGGAACATATGTTGATAGTAATTTGGCCTTCGACAATCATATAACCGAGATAGTAAGAAACTAAGTCTATATCAGCTGACTCATAAGCAAGGATACAGCATTCAGGTTCAAGGAAGTTATAGTGCCACTCTACTCAGCCCTTATCAAACCCATCATCGAATACAATCCCCCTTTTGGCATGTACCTAACCAGCTACCTACAACAGTTGGAATGCCCTCTTTCTCTCCAGGAGAATCAAGCGTATGAACACCCTCTTCTACTCAGATTGCCTTAAGGGCCTCTCTCTTTACTCAATTTCTTATAGGTTAATGAGAGGCATCCCTAGACCCAGCCCTGATGGACCTCTTGCACATCTGCAAAATAAAAGCACTAGGAACATTAGATCCAAGGACCTGAATTTTGGCTGTGACATAAATAAAGCATGTTGGAGAGACCGATATGTGTCTTAGAAGGTTGGTTGGACTGGGTTGGGTTGGACAACTAGGCTTCTAAAGACCATGGTGGTTGATAGCCTAGTACAAACCTATGAACCCATGAGCATATTATCTCAGACCTCATTAATCTGGACATTGAACATCTCATATTCCTTTACCCAGATGTGGTACTAGATGGAGTTTATAGGGGGAGCATGCCCCATTCTCTGGAATGCTGAAACATCTCTCTGTCTCCCTCTTAAGCATTAAGTCTGAAGAAGTCTAACATTTGACGAAAATGCTTACTGAATGAGTTTCTGTTGTGCTGGTTTATTAAAGCTGTGTTGTGACAATTTCATTTTGGGATTTATTGCTGTGTTGCTGAGTTTCTGTTTTGTACTAATATCACTCTTAAGCATTATCAGCTGAAAGTCCCTCTTTTCTGAGTGTGGTTGATTCTTCTGCAAGCAGGGTCTTATGTCATGGGAGCTGGAGAGCGTAGATCTTTAATACAGGAGAGCAACAAAGAGATTTTATGTCTTTTAACATGTTTTTGGTAGGAAATCAGCAGTCAGGAGAATGTGTGTGTGTGTGTGTGTGTGTGTGTGTGTGTGTGTGTGTGTGTGTGTGTGTGTGTGTGTGTGTGTGTGTGTGTACAGGAGGCAGCTCATTAAGAGCTTAATGCCTTAGTCCTTTATACCAACTGTCAGGCCTCCAATTACTTTTTTTTTGGTAAATCAGTCGTTAGACTTTCACTGTTGAAAACCAAAAACAAATTCAACTGATAGTGGTTAAAACAAAACTAAAATAAAAATAAACCACTTGTAGCAGTAAGACACAAATCCACTTCCTTAACATAAAACTTATTTAATCTCCGCTTTCATCACAAATAATTTCCTCAGAATGAATTCAATAAATTCTCCAATTCATTTTATATAAAAGTCAACCAATAAGAATCAAAAATCAATCAACGTATAACAAATACAATTAACAACCGTTGTAATTTCTTAAAGCTAAATATTTATGTAATAAATTAAATACTTAGTAAAAACTGTTTATAAACTTTAATAAATACTAGAATCATACAATAGTTTAACTAAAAATTCTTTTAAAAATTTTAAGTTTACTCTTTTAAAAACACTTAATATTTATAGTATCATTAAGCCCAGTAATCTGTCAGCTCCCAGCTTTATTTGCCAAAATGTTTCTTTTTGTTCTACTTTATTTTTATAATCTCCACCACTTAAACCTATGGGAACCTGCTCTATAATGGAGAATAAAGATCTTTTGTATTTCTCACCATGTCTAGTATGTTTAAAAAGTGCATTCTTTTCATCTTTTTTTTTGATGGCATAAACATGTTTGTTGAGTCTGTCTTTTAGCCTTCTTTTAGTCATCCCTATATATGTGTTACACACCGAGCAAAGACTTTTATATACTACTCCCTTCAAACTGCAGTTGAATCTGTCAAGAACTGGGATCATATATCATATATATATTCCAAAGAAATATAGAGTCTTTCTAAAATATAACAACCCCCACATTTATACAGCCCTCCTTGTTGGTGGTTGTAAAAGAACAGAGGGGTATTTTAGTATTGTATTTTTGCAATATTGATTTCAAATTACAAGTGTTTTTGTAAACAAAACTGGGGGTTTTTCCTACAACTCTAAACAGTTCAGTATTTCCTTCCAAAATTCTCCATTTGTTGCTAATGATGTCTTGAATGGCCTGACGGTCTAATGTCATTTCTAAACTACAGGACAAATCCCTGTCTATAATGGAATTTCTTTCTAAAATGTATGTTTTCTTAATAAAAGAATTTCTTAAAATAGATGCAAATAAAGTATTTTGTTTTGTTTTAATTTCATTCTCACTTCTTAACAATATATCTCATTTATATCCTCTCTTCATAAATAGAGAAGTAATAAATTCCATTATTCTATAAATTTCCATTCATCTCCGGTCATCCTTGAAGCCTTGATATTGTGTCCTCTTGGTATATCCTTTTTCATAAATGAAGGACGGTGACTCTTGCAATGTAGATAATTATTTGAAAAAGTATCCTTTCTATGAATACTACTTTCATATTATTTAGCCATTTTGTTCCAACTGATGACATCTAGAAAACTGACTTCGCTGTCTGTGTCACCTAATGTAAACTTTAAGAACTCTGACTCTTGATTTAAAAAGTTATGATATTAATATGGTCATTTTCTGACCCTTCTATTATAAAAAACAGCTAATCTGCAAACCTGTTATAATATACTGTCTTTCTGCTGTCCATAATATAGGGATTAATACCTGATGTCCCCACCATGCTAAAACAACATTGGCAAAGGCTGGGGCTGCAGCTGACCCCATCACTATGCCCTTAATTTGTTTGTAAAATTTGTTATTAAAAATGAAATGGTTACTGTCCAACAGAATATCCAATAGGTCACAGTAAAAATTAATGTTTTCAATGGGAATATTACTGATCTTTTTTAAATACTCCCCAGGATTCACGAAGTTCCATACAAGAATAAGGCTATTCTTGCACGGAGTGGTTCATGTCCATTTAAAATAGCAGCATGCCTTGCATATGCATGAAGGCACACTGCTATTTAATCTAAACAGACACAAACCATAAGCGAGCACAGAGGGCATGTGTCAGCAGTGCCTGCACATGAAACACGCCCCCTTCACTCAGAAAGTACCGTACTGCACTTTCTGACACAGATGAGTGTCAATTTATATAATATTAGAGTCTGGCTATAATATTATATAGCAAATGAGTGTCTGCAGACACTGAAATGTAAGTAGGTAACATTTCAGTCTCTGCAGATACTGAAAAATAAACACAAACACCTAGAAGGCAGCAGCCTTCAAGTGCACACTCCCAAATGTATTTACTCTTGCCCTACATGTATGGAAGCAATAGGGCAAGAGGAAAGTAATAGAAATTAAAAAAAGTAAGTTTTTTTTATTTATCAAATAAATCTGAAGTTTAAGAGGTGCACAGCTTGTTTGCACAGCGCACCACTATGATTAGCCTGGTCGAAATCCTGAAAATGATAGACAAGTGCTACTATGATAGAAAATGTCATCAAGCTGCTGTAGCATAGTAGTACTGGCATGGTATAGCATGTAGAACATGCTCAGTTTAAATCACCCCTCTGCAAAATTATTTAATAATCTTTTAAGGAATTTGAATGATAGATGTCAATCATATGTCTCACGTATAGCACAGTATGGGTGGGAATATGTAAAATATAAATGTAAAAAATAATTTATAAATTTAATGAAAAAAAATAGATTTAAGCAATGCTTTGCTAGTGTAATCCTTGCTTACCTGCTTTCAGCTCTGCTTAGCTGGTGTAACCATTGCTATGCGGATTTGTGTGAAGCTAAGCATAGTTCAGGCCAATCAAGAAAAAAGTGCAGGAAAACTGCCCTATTTAAACTGCATAGGCAGGAATACAGCCACAACCATTTGGGATTGCTCACAGCAGGACCAAAATGTCTGGCGTTGGTGAAGGTGTTCGCTTCTGAGCACAACGTTGGGCTTCCAGGAGTCGAGGGTCATGGTTGGACTCCTAGTAAACAAAAATGATTGCAGGCTGCTGCAGGGCTAGTACTAGGGCTCTCAGTACAAAGCGGAGGCCTGGGACCAGCTTGCACATGATCTCACCAGTGCCACTAGCAAATCCCAGACTGGTGAGCATGTACGTCACCACCATAATGACCTGAAGTGGAGGAGGGGTGCACTCTTGGACCAGTAGATCCAAGAAGCCTGAGTGCAGGCTGTCCCACCTGTCTGTAAGTATGCAATCATATGTATCGCTAGCTAAATATGGAAACAGTGCAACTTGTGACTGTGCAGGTGTGATTAATGTGTGATGTCCCCTCATACGGCTGCTGCGGAGAGGTCCCAGAATGTTGAGGCTCATGCCCAGTGACTGGCCCGGCTGCATCGGCAGCATGGTGAGCACAGAATACCCCCTACTATTAGCAGTAAAAAATCAAAATTATAGTAATGGTAGTACCGCCTGTATATATAATTGTGCTGCAAAAGTCAGGAATAAATGCCTGTGTCAGGCTGCCAGTGTTACAATGGAGTATTCCCAGCTGTTGTGTAATACAGATATCAGTAGCAAACAAGGTACGATATGCAGGAGAGGAATATTAAAATGTGTATAAGTGTGTCTGAGTGAACCTGCCAAGAAAGTGCCATGTCAGGGTTAATGTAACAGAAATGAAAAGCATTCGGCTGTGCAGATCATGCAGGAATAGTAATTGCAGATTTCTGAGTTGTACACTGATATGTATGTCAAAACTAATAAAGGTGATCCCAAACACTGGTGTGTGTCATCTCACTTGTACCTGAAAAATAGAAATGTGTATGTCCTGCAGAATTCATTAACTGAGGTGAACTGATTTAGCACTGCTTATCTGCATACTTTAGAATGGGCATGTCAAATAACTGAAAACAAACAACAGTATGTATTTCCATCAGAATGTGTTTTGCTTGCTTGTCTGCCAGCATTGTCCTGTGTTAACCTTTCAATTTCATTTGTATGTAGCTGTGAATGTGCTGAAAAATGTATAAGGCTAACAGGTGCAGACTTAAAACCTACACAGTGCACTCAGGAATCTAAATTGCAGTATGTAGTTGTAAAACAGTCAAATGTGTAATCCAGCTAAAGTGCACGTTTCACAAACAGTGACACCAATGTCTGTTTTGTATGCATAATTTGTACTGCAAATGGGAAACAAATAATGCAACGTCATAATAAAAGTACTGCACACAAAAATATGTGTTAGATAGAAATGTCAGAAGAGACATACAACACCTCCCACGTAGCTCAGCCTGATAAGGACTAGACCTGTAGTTCAACTTGCACACACACCACGGTTTGAATCCAGACACCACCGCTAACATCTCAGTCTGGTTCTACAGTTGTAAACTTCAATCTGAATAGAAAAAATAATGTACTGCAATGCATGCATTTTCCATACAGGGCACACAGGTAAAGAAGTCATAATAGAAATAGTAGTATGATGTGTATAACTATGAAAGGTGTACAATTGATGTGTTAATCAGCCCCAATCCTACAAATAGATGCAAGCTAGACATCCACACTCTGCAGTCTGGCCCAGACAAGCCCCTTAAGTATTACGCTGTCATGGATAGTTTCCCCAGTTTGAAACCTGCACACAGAGAATGTCACAATAGATGTATGTGAAAAGCACAATACACACTGCAGGGCCTGCAACTAATATGTGAATCTAAAATATGAGTAAAAACAGCAATGTAATGTGCACACAGTTCATCTGCACAGGCCCAGAGGTAAAGAAATTTGTATAGAAACAGGTCTGATGTGCATAACTAAAATAAGGGTACAATTGCTCTGTTGATATCTACAGCTGTTAGTGTGCTGTAGCAGCCCCATGGCCCAGGTAGAGTGTAAGTGTGGTCAGAATGTAGAGTAGTGAATAGTAGTGTACTGACAAATATACTTGATAGCAGTTGTTAATTGAATCTGTTCCCTTCCCTCACCACTCAACTGATCCTACAATCAAACTGAAACCAACATGGGTATGTTCCTAAACAAACCTCTACTGTTGGGACCGTTGTTCCATTTGGTTTATCATTGTTTAAACTGTGTGCATACTAATATTCCCTGTTGAATGATCATTTTATTGCCTGCCTGACATACCACTAACTGGCATGCTGTTGCAACCCTGAATGCCATTGCATATATGCACGGGTTCTGTTTGCTATGGCACTGTTATAATTGCACTGTTTCTGGTAAATGGGAATATCCATGCATGCTATTTTGACTAATGTTGTAATGTGTTGTGCATGACTAACCAATATGCATTGTTAATTTCCACACCATAGCACATATGGGAAGGCAGATCCCAATGGATCCACCTCTCCCACACCACCAGGCCGAGGCTGCAGGTCCCAGCACACTTGGGACCCAACCCAGACCTCCCTCATCTGCTGGTCGTGCACCACCCTTGGGTGGAACTGCTGCAGGGGATGGGGCTTGCCCCCCCTGCAAGTGGGCATGGTGAGGATGTTGTCACCCAGGACAAGGTCTGTGGCATGCTGCGCAGTGTCCACCAGATGGAGCTGGATGACCGCCTGTGCCAGGTGGAGGGCAAGCTAGAGGGGCAGGCAGCCTCTCCAGCCCAGCCCCCAGCACAGCCACCTTTGGGGATGTGAAGGAGTAGTGTTTACTGTCATCGGGTGGGGACATCAGTGCCACTACTACCATCTGGGGGGGCTAATGAGCCTCAGATTCCCAACCACCCTCCCCATCAAGGTGTTTACCCCCATGTGTCATACACCACCCCTGTCTGCCATCTTGTCTGTTTGCAAATGTAACCTCTCCTACCAAACATCCCTCACCACACTTATCAATAATCCTTCCTTAACATCCCACTCTCACCTTAAAAAAGTGCATCTGTCCCACAAAAAAAAAATCATGTCCCATACATAGCTCTGCATTTCGCCCAAAGACATGCACCCATCACACAATCTAACCCTACCAATCATCCATATTGTATGATGCCTACACTCCTCCCTGTAGGGTGTGAGGCTCCAAATTCTAAATTGGTGACATTGAAAGCAGCTGTTGCTGCCAAAGAAATGCAGAGTTATGGTCCTTTCCTACACCCATCCTGCACATCCCTACTTGTTTCTTCTCTTGTTTGTCCCCCTTCTTGCCCCAATTATTTATTTGAAATAAATGCTGGTTTAAGTGTCCGTAAGCTAAACTAAGCAACTCTTAGCAAACACACTTACAATGGCTTTAAAGTGCCTTAAATGACTCTGTCTCCAACAGTCCCTGTTCTGCCCAGCAGCATAATAATCAACCCTTGCAAGTCTCAAACCCAGTAACCTGGGCACTATAGCCAAAGTGATCTACCACTAAGCCATTTCAGACATAAAGAAAGCTGATGTTTCCTCAAGCATATCCAGCACAGTCATTCAGCAGTAGGGAAAATGTATTTATATATGTAGATGTATATATCTATCTATATATATATATATATATATATATATATATATCTACATATATATATATATATATATATATATATATATATATGTCTATTTTATATATTATATATATATATATATATCTATATATATATATATATATATATATATATATATATATATATATATATATATATATATATATATCAATGCATATATATAAAAAGATATATATATATATATATATATATATATATATATATACATATATATATATATATGTATATATATACGGATTCACTTTAGAAGTTCAAAATACTGAAATATCAAATTTCAGTATTTCGAGCACATAAAGTGGACACCGAAAACAGAAGCGCGAAATTCAAAATCTCGCATACCGGAGATTTTGAATTAGCGTGTCTGGTGTTTTGCTGTGGTTATGGATTCAGGTAAGTGTTTATGTGTTAAGGGTTTTGGGTAGGGGCTGTGGTGTGTATTGGTGTGTTTTGCTACTGTGATGTGTGTGTGCGAGGAGAATGTAGCTTGTGTGGTGGTGTTTTGTGTGTTTTTGTATGTAGTGCGACCTCAGAGTTAGAATATTTAAGTAGGTGTGGGGGTGCAAGGGGGCTCCCCCCCCCTGCTTTTATGTAGGACAGAGCTTGTGTTTGTGTGTGGGGAGGAAGGTGTGTGTTTGTGTACACCAGAAGCGGTAATTCAAAATTTCCGTTATGCAAGATTTTGAATTTCCCACTTCTGACTTTTCATTCTTTTCAGGTTTCCACTTTATAGCCTCAACATACTACTGAATTTCAATATTTCAGTATTTCAAGGATATAAAGTGAATCCATATATATATATATATATATATATATATATATATATATAAAATGACTAAAGGCACTGTTAATGGGGGTGAAGGGGCACAGCATAAGTACCTCTTGTAATTACTGATATCACCCCCTCCTCCACAGGTGAGCAGATCTGCCTTGCAACACAATAGCCAAAACTTGCAAGTCTCATACCCAGGACCCTACACAACATTGCCACAACAAGTTAACAGTTATCCATCTCAGCTCTTCAATGTCAGGATGATATCAATAACATATCATGCAGAACAGTCTGTGTACCATAGGGAATGTAAAATGTGGAAGCAGTAAACATTTCAATGATACATATACACACACACACACACACACATATATATACATATATATATATATATATATATATATATATATATATATATATATATATATATATATATACACATACATACACATATACATTTATTACTACTTAGAGATATGTATAAGAAGATATATCTTTAGAGGGTGCACAGCATATCGAACACCAAGTATTCCTACAGTTGCCACCTTTTAAAATGGCCAGTGTTTGATTCTTTCATACAAAAGACAATTATTGCATGAAACATATAACCACAGACAAGTCAAAGGATATGGCACCACACACAAGTTTGCATACATAGAAATGTTTATTTGTGTACTATTTCAGTTGTATATGCCATTTCATATAGCAGTTAGGTGTTTGAAATACATAATAACTGAGTAATGCAGCTCTCAAACAAAACATTTGATACAGTAATCTGAAAGCATATCATATGTTGCTGTACAGACCAAGGCCTTCAAGTAGTACAACAGTAAAAAAACACTTGCGTGGAAGATAAGAATCAATCAACACTAATTAATTACAGATGTAAAATAAGTAAAAAATACAGCACTAAGTCTGCAAGGCTAGAAACGTACTGTATACTGTTTATTCAATAAAACAACAAAAATACACCCAAAGTAAGTGCTTTCACAACATCCAGTCGCTTTATCAAACAACATTCAAAGACAGTGCTCATCCTAAATAATCCCCTACAAAGTCATCTGACTTAATTAATCACATCAATTAAAGTGACCAAAGCATTGAAAAATGTGTGCATATATAGTACATAACACATAATATAAAACACATACTCTGATACATTTGCATACATTTTAAAAACATTTAAGAACTGTGTAAAAACTATATAAAAACTATGTGAAATCCTTCCTTATAAAAACAGTATTCTTTATTTATGCCTAAGAGGGCATGCCTTCAGAAAAGGTTTTAATGAAGAAGTGCTGTTAAGACCTGGAGATCTTTCAGCATTTAGCAGAAGAATCCATTTCTGTGCTGCTGCTTCTGTGCGGTTCACCAGGTCACCCCCTCGAATATCTACATCTAATACTTGCAAAACAAAAAATCTAAAACTATGTGTAGGGTCATTTTATAGCACATGTACTGCTAATGCATTGTTTTCTTTCTTGTTCTTCACATCCCTGATGTGCTCAAGCACTCTGTCTTTAAGTTGTCTATTTGTTTTACCTACATAGTAGGCATGACATTTCTCACAGAAAGACAAATAGACCAAATTAACTGATTTACAGTCTGCATAGTACTGCATTCTCAGTGTGAATCTCAAAGAGGGATGATGGTAAAAGGAACTAGTATATAAATATTTGCATGCTGTACACTTTCTACACGGAAATGTTCCTATCCTAGTAGATTCATACAGGTTTTTGTTTACGTTCTTCCTATGGCAAAAGTGTTGTTTTATGGATTTATTATTTCTAAAAGAGAAGGATGGTGTGTACCAACTATACGAATTAATTCTGGTGCATCTTGTAGAAGCCTCCAGTTATTCTTTATAATGTCACAGAATTCATTGATATCACTAGAATATCGAAAAGTAACTCTAAAATTGTCATTGGTAACCATTCTATTTTGGCTAGTGTTTGATTCTTCAGCTGTATAATCAAAGTATGGTTTACATCTATCAGCCCTATGTAACCAAGCTTCTTCTATAGCTTTTACTATTTCTTTTTCTGAGTAACCTCTCTCTAAAAAATCAGATTTTAATTGTGATAGGGCTGTATGCGCATCTCTGTCATTACTATGTAGTCTTAAAGTTCTGTATATCTGCCCTTTAAGTACATTGCATGGAATATGTCAAGGGTGCATACTTCTTTTATGCAAAAGGGCATTTCTCTTGGTAGGTTTTACATAAATGCTACTAGATATTTGCAGAAGTTCAAATTTCTTTAGTGTAACTTCTAAAAAACTCTATTTCATGTTTAGAATAATGATAAGTAAATTTTAAGAAGTTAGTTGTTGTGTGTAAATATCTAATGAAATCCTCTAGAGCATTCTCATTTCCTTTCCATAGCAAAAAAATATTGTCCACAAAACGGACGTACCACACAATGTACTGACCATATTGATTGGACTCTGACAAAATAGATGTAAGTTCCAATTGTACTAGCACCAGGTTGGCATAGCTACTGGCACACATAGTGCCCATAGCCATGCCAACCTTCTGTAAAAAGAATTCCTCTTCAAAAGTACAAACATTATTCTTAAGGACTAATTCTAGTAATGTACATATAAGTGCAACCTTATTATAGGAAAAACACTTCCTAGATGCAAGAAAATCTCTAATAGTTTCTACACCCCAATCATTAGGAATAGAAGTAAAAAGGGATTCAATATAAAGTGTCATGAAAATATAATCGTCATCTACTCCTTGTAGCCGATTATGTAGTTTCTGTAGAAAAGTTTTCATATCCTTTAAAATTGTTTCACATTGATCTAGGAGTGTATGTAGGCAATTCTCAATATAAATAGATAATTGTTCCATACACCAACCAGTACCAGACATTATGGGCCTCATAGGTGGTGCAGATTTGTTCTTGTGAATTTTAGGTAGACCATAAATTCTAGGAATCAACGGATGTGCAACATTAAAATATTTAAAAAGTTCTTCATCAATAAGATTAGTCATTAACAAATCAAAAATTAAAAAGATACTTTCTCCACAATGCTATTCAATACTACCTTTGAGATGTGTTGGTAGGTATATACATCATTTACAAGCAGTCTCATCTGTCGCAGGTATAAGTCTTTGTCTAAAATCACAATGCCTCCACCTTTATCAGCTGGCCTTATTTCTATTGAGTGCATATTTTTAAGTTCATTTAAGGCCAAGTAATCATGGCTAGACATATTGGAAAAAGTTGCTTTAGTACATTCTTTAAAAAGATATCTAAAATCATTCTCGCATACATTTATAAAAGTCTGTACCACTGGATGTATATTCAGTATGTATGTACTTGGTTTCTTAAAACGCATTCTTTCATTCACATTGTTTCCATTATAAGCGTTTTAAAGTAAGATTCCTACCTAGTAACCTAAGATCTTTTAACATCTCTGCGTGATCAGCATGTTTAGCTGGAATATAAGAAAGTCCCTTATTCAACAAGACAATATGTTCCTCTGTTGCTGTTCTCTGCAGCTTCTTGATTTTTGTTTGCTGCAATCTTTTCTTATAAGACAAAATGTTGTTTTGCAATAAATCTATCTTGCCACCAATGACTTCTGCAGGAAACTTGTTAAAAATAAAACTCTGCATTGACAATATATCATCTTTTAGTTCTCCCTCCATAAGTAAAAGGACTCAGCTAAAAGCTGAATATGTTCTGCACTGAATTTTAAATTCAGTTGTTGCCACCTTCTCAGTAACTCACGGTAAACATCCCCATAACTGGGCATGTTTAAAACTCGACATCCTCAAGGAATAACATGGTGTTCAAGACATGCCTGCAAATGTAAGCCTTGCCATTGTATCCGCTTGTATTTATACAGTTTATTTTCTAAATCTTTATAGCATTGCAGGATTTACCTCTGCATTATTCATAACAGCATTCACTCGATTGATGTCCAATAGTGGGTTGTCACTCACATTTAAAATGTGAAATAAATGATCAGAGTCACCATTTCCTTCTCTCTGTTGTGATAAGTTGCTTTCTTTAATTGTTTCTGCCATGCCCCTGCTTCAAGCAAATAGCAAGAAATAAGAACAAAACGAATGAAAACAGGGTAAGGAATAGTGCAGGAAAACAAAAGCCAAATAAGTAAGAAATATTGCATTAAGCCTGCAAGGCTAGAAACGTACTGTAAACTGTTTATTCAATAAAACAACAATAATACACACAAAGTAAGCATTTTCATGACATCCAGTCGCTTCATCAGTCAACGCAGAGTTTTATTTTTAACAAGTTTCCTGCAGAAGTCATCAGTGACAAGATAGATTTATTGCAAGACAACATTTTCCCCCGGATTCTCAAAAGCTTGCACGGAGTGTTAGAGTAGTGTATGATGTCGCACAGGCAAGATGTCTGCCGTGAGATCCAGGAACAGCCTGTATGGGCGTGCACGAGAGCTGCTAAAGCTAGTCTTGCACGGACAGCATCATGGTATGCAAATTACCTAATTTTCTGGTGAAATTCATGCAAATGAGGTGAATTTGAGATCCAGCAACCACTAACCTGTCCGTGGAAGATTAGTGTTACCTACAGAAATGTACTCCATTGGTAACAGAGTACATTTCTGCAAATAGCTAAACGGAGCTATGACAACTCCAAATAAAGGATGCATACAGTTGAAGAAGCATGCCAATGGCCAAATATAAGGCCATTCGCAGTGCAAAATGTTTAAAAACATAACAATTTTACTTTTTTCCCCCGATCTCCGATGTTTAAGCATAGTGCAGCACCGCACAAATGTGTGGCGCTTAAAAAAACAAGAAAATTATTTACAAAAAGCCAAAAATAGGCATTTTCACTAAAAAGCTTATTCTGCCATGCAGGTGAATGGCAGGCTGAAGACAACATGACTACTGACTAGTGGTTGCTAAGGGGGGGGAGCTCAGTGTGAGAGATGTAACCATGCATTACTAGGCAATCCTATCCAAATGAGGATAAGGATAGTGAATCCCAATTTTCCCCAGCATGTGAGGCATGTCCCAAGAGTGTAAGATTTGGAGTAGGTGAGTGTAAGGCTAGAATATAGGTGACATCATGAGGGGGTGTGTCAGACAGGCTGTAAGCTAATTGGAGCACAGTGGCTCGTGTTTGCCCTGAGTTGCTCAGGATTGCAAAGAGACGTGTCTACAGCTGTCCTATTTGAAAACCTCAAACCCAAGGTGCACACTGTTATAAGATAGGAAACTCCTTGCAAACATGCACACAGTGTGTACACGCATGTGCACGTGTTGGCGCATGTTGGTGCCCATTTGCACTCATTTGTGCGGCACTTCCCCCCCCCCGGCGGAAACAGAAAGGCAAAAGGAAGGAAAAGAAGTAGTAGGAAGTTAACCAAGAAGAACTAGCAGAGCTGCCAGGTGAAATATATCAGAATCAGCCAATTACACAGGCAGCAGACTAGCCCAGCCCAGCCCAGCACTTTAAACTCTACAAACACCATTCCCCCCTGTTTTTTTCTCAAGAACTCCGCAAAACTGCAGTATACAAAGAGGGAAAACGTAAAAAGCTTAAGTCAGACAAAATGTTAGGGGCTGCTCTTGCTATCATTAACCAACATGTGCAAGGTGCTGAGGGTGGTGATGTTGTGAATGCTGCTGAGCAACCCACAGTGTGGAGACAGAGAAGAGTGTACAGACCCAGGGTAACCTACCAAGGGCTACATGAGCTGGAGATAGTGGAGCACTATAGGGTGGACAGGGACCTCCTACAGCAAATTGTTGAGCTGTGCCGGCCATGCTTCACACACAGAACAAACAGAGGGGCACCCATCCCAGTGGATACCAAGGTATGTGTTGGCCTAAGAATACTAGCTACAGGTACCTTCCAAAGACCAACTGGTGATATGATTGAGATTTCACAGGCATCAGCATCCAGGGTACTCCACCAGTTCCTGGATGCCATGTCAGCACATGTCGGTGAGCACGTATATTTCCCCAGCACCCGTGAGGCATTGGCCAGCAATATGCAACTGTTCCACCAAATAGCAGAATACCCTGAGGTAGTGGGTGCTATAGACTGCATGCATATACGCATCATAGCACCACCCATTGAGCAGGGTAGGGTCTACATTAACTGCAAGGGCTTCCCCTCCATCAACTGCCAGGTCGTGTGCGATGCCCAGGGCATAAAAATTAATGTGTGTGCTGGCTGCCCTGGAAGCTATCACGATTCCCACATCTGGCATCTGAAGCAGCTGTACCAGAGATTTGCCAATGGGGACATCCCTGATGGTCACCTAGTGGAGGATGCTGGATATGCACTGGAGCCGTGGCTGATGACACCCATCAGAAATTCACACACACCTGAAAAAGAACTCCATAATGAGGCACACGCACAAACAAGAATCATAGTAGAGCATGTGTTTGGGATGCTCAAGTCACGGTTCCAGTGCCTGGTCACATCTGGTGGAGCCTTGCAGTACTCACCCACTACATGTACACAAATTGTTATGGTATGCGCCATGCTACACAATATAATCCTGTGGAAACTGCTGCAGCAGGAACAGCATGGGGCAGGGCCAAACAGCCCCCCCCACCATTGCCAAGGCCTGCACAGGCACAGTGTGACTTGGAGGAAGAACAACCTGAGCCTGCCCCAGTAGGCAGAAGGAGACGTGACCAGTATTCCCTGGCCTTGGCAAAGAGGCAACGCATAGCACATTCACTGACTCAGTAGGAACCCTGGAAATGACACCTCTCTCTGACTCGCACATACAGTAAAAGGGATGCCTAACACTACCTGTTTTCAAACATGTATAGGGAGTGTACTATGTGCATTTGACATAGGCAGCCCTGCAGCACCACCCTCAATACTGGCACAGACACAACTTAAGTCACTCACACACACCAGTTGGGGGGGGGGTCATATACCTAACAGTCACAACCAGCAGGACAGTTGTAGACAAACGCAAACACAAACAAATGCTGTATCATGCTCTTTGAAGAGGCCTATGGGTAACCTCTCCCCAGGCCTATGCAGACAGATAACAGCAGGCCAGGCAGTGTGATGTGGGTTGGGTAGGCTATGAAGTCACAAACTAATATGCATGTAATTGGAAGCTAAGGTCTGTAGTACAGTGGTATGCCTCAAGCCAGTACGATAGGCAACAGTACAGACTGAAATGGAGTACCTGACATAGCAGTGCAGGCCTAGCAAATGTGTATAAGCATCAGGTGTACCCCTCATCCTATGTACACCCACAGTAACAATCAGGTATGCCCCCCTGGGTAGAAATGTACAAATAATAGCTGCCACCCCTGTATGTAGAAATGTTGATAAGTCTATGCAAATTGACTCATGGAAGCCCTGCAGGCACAGCGTGCTTCCTGTCGATGTACAACACAAAGGTGAGCCCTGAAGTAAAAACCAACTTGATTTTTCACACACATATAGTATATATGCCCATAATGGGCATGCTTACACACTTAAACAAATTTAGCAAATTTCAGTCAACAACATACTGTAAGGTCATACTGGGCATGCTCACACACTTAAACAAATGAAGCAAATTTCAGTCAACAACATACTGAACGGTCATACTGGGCATGCTCACACACTTAGGCCATATCTGAGCACAGCAGTGGGCCACACATATCTGGCAGTTGCAGTTCTTACTCCAGACACATGTCACTATTCACCAATCCTGCCTTGCGCACACAGTGATATGAAAACAGACCCATATAATATATTGGACACCTGTCATAATCAAACTATGTAATACAAGTACTTAAGTTGTTCAAAGAAAGTTAAAATCCAAAGAAGATCAATAAATCTCCGATCAGTATCATCAAGAAACAATGAGCACTCCTAGCATTATCCAAGCAAAGCTCTGCCAAAAATATTGCCAAAGATTCCATAAAGAACCATGAAGCTTTCTTTAGCTATGTCATAAACATCAATGTAAACTCATATATGTTCTGAGTTAGTGCAAAGTGTAAATGAATGCATGTACATGACTGACATTGCCAACATCTTGTCAGACAGGTTCATACATATTTAACCCCGATCACTGACAAAAGGGCCCATTACCATACCTGGAGATTGTGAAAACCCAGAAATCACATATACAATGGTTAAACATCAATATCCAAACCTAAAAACACAGCATCTATGGGATGATATGGTGTCCCTGGCTGTGTCATATGTGAACTCCAAAACAAACAGACCCTGCACCTGAACAGTCTGTTGAGACTCACCCTCTGTACAGGATATGGAACTGTTGAATGGGTTACAGCAATGTTTGGCACACTCCACAAGTGTTGGTGCACAACAGACCATGGGAACTATTGTCTTATAAGCCTAATAAGCCTGATCTACAAGGCCATGGAGTCCATCATTATGGAACTCATAAACAGAGCTATTGGGAGTCTACAAACACCGAACCTTAGCCATTTTGGTTTGGTCAGGGACAGATCATGGTCCCTAAACCTGCTAGACTGTTTTCAATGCAGTTACACAGAACATACACCAATGAAATGAGCTCCACATGGCCTACATAGACCTTGAAAAGCCCTTTCCAACATCCCACACACATGTCGTATCCACAAAATCAACAACTTGTGCATAAACATGTATGTCATCTGATGGATTGCCAACTGGGGCACAGATAGATCCCACAAGGCAAGAATTGTGGTCTCCCTGTTGGACTGTAAGCTGGTAACAACTGCTGTCCCCCATGGCACAGTCCTGGGACCTCTCCTGTCTGGTGCATACTTTTCAGAAGTACAGTCAAACACATGAGGGCTATGGTTAGCAAAGTTTGTGGATGACTGCAAAAAGGTTGTCATAATCGATGTTTGGGACAACAGAGACATCCTTAAAAAGGGTCTCAGTCAAACAGATGTGGTGTCAAAATTATGGCCTCGAGCTACAGTCATACAAATACCACATAGGTGCCAACACCCTAAATAAGGAGGTAATAATAAGGGATCTATGGACATATGTGGATAGTCATCTCTACTTTCACAAACACATTCACAAAGTGGTTAGAAAATCATGCTATGTGTCCCCACTAATTGCCAAAGCTTTTGCATGTAGGTCAAAGGAGGTTCCCTCTACTCATCAGTCATCAGACCCATCAGAGAGTACCACAACACACTTGCGATGTATCTGACTAGGCACCTTCAGCAGCTGGAAAGACCACTGAAGTACCTCAACAAGAGGATTACTGGCCTCAAATAGTTGCCCCATGCAACAAGACTGAAGTAACTCAATCTGTGCTCTGTTGCATACCGTCTACTCTGGCGATCTCTGCCCAACATACAGGTCCATGTCCAATGCAGAATTGATGTACATGCTCTATCTGAAGTAAACCCAAGCTCACTGTGCCACATGCTCTAGGGATATAATCATCATAACAATAAACAGAACATGTTGGAGGGATACATTACTAACTCATAGACTTCCCTTGCTTTGGAACAGGCTCCCAACCTACATTAAGCTGAGTCCCTCACTGACACTCTTCCAGAGGAGCCTTGATGAGTGTATGTGAAACTGAACTTTCACACCATGGATCACTTCATCAGCTCTACTACACAGAGGCATAGGGAACTAACCCCAGGTGTGGTGATAGCTGCACACTCTGGCCATACTAATATATGCCTTCAGGCAGATAGTCTATTACCTACCTACCTATGTACCTATATATGTAGGGGGAACACAGTATAATAAGCCAAAGATGGATGGGCAGAGATGTGTGTAAGAGGGTGACCATGACAAGGAGCCATCCAGGACTGTCCCACCCAGCACACATCCCAATGGCACAAAAGACATGAGGTGCACATCTCACCCACTGTACATAATAGCCACCAGTATCTGTAAGCATTACAGAGTATGTGGTGCATGTGCCTGCTGTACAACATGACTGTACAATGAAGTACACATCTACTATCTGTAGACATGTACCTGTCACATTTGTTCATAAGTATGTTGTAGACTATCTTCACTAAGGCATATATTAGCCTAGGCAAGTTGTGCAGCTTTCACCACCCCATTGGTTAGTCTCCTAAGCCCTAGTTCTAATAGTTAGTACCCTAAGCCCCTATCTAGTGGGGCTGATGAAGTGATCCCCGGCATGAATTGTCTGTTTCCCATCCACTCACCAAGGTTCCTATTGAAGAGTGTCAGTGAGGGGCTCTGTCATATGTACATTGGAACTCTGTTCCACAGTAAGGCAAGTCCCTGGGATGGTTCTCTATCCCTCCAGCATGTTGTATTTATTGTCGTGAGAATGGAGTGTGTAGTGTGACTCAATTTTGTTTTCCTTAGATGGAGCATGTTCAACAGTTATGTGTTGGACATGGCTCTGTATGTTAGGCAGAGTTTGCCTCTGAGTAGGGGGTACACAATAGAGAACAGATTTAGTTTTTTCAGTTGTGTTGCATAACACAACTGTTTGAGGCCAGTAATCCTCTTGGTGAGGTATCTCTGTGGTCTCTTCAGCTGCTGGATATGCCTAGCCGAGTACATCCAAAATGGTGCATTGTACCCAATGATGGGTCTGATGACTTAAGAGTAGAGGGCCACCACTACCTCTTTTGATCTTGATGCAAACCCTTTGTTGATTAGGTGGGCCACATAGGATTTCTTAACCACTTTGACAACATGGTTGTCAAAGGAAAGATGACTATCTACTTGTGTCCCCAGATCCCTTATTACCTCATCAGTTTTTAGGGGTAACACCTATGTGGTAGTTTGTGGGTACTTTGTTTTTCCCAAAGGGGATTACTATGCATTATTTTGCATTAAGCTTGAGGCCATGATTCTGACACCACACATCTGTCTCATAGAGTCCCTTCTGGAGAATATTTGTGTCATCCGGGGAATCTATTATGGCACACACTTTACAGTTCCCAGCAAACTTAGTCAACCACAGACCTCCTGTGTTGGCATGTACTTCTGAAAAGTACATACCAAACAGGAGGGGCCCCAGGACTGAACCCTGGGGGACACCAGTTGTTACCGGTTTAGAGTCTGACATATAGCCAGCAACTCTTAATTTGTGGGATCTATCTGTGAGCCAATTTGCAATCCATCTTGTGATGTATGGATTTATGCCCAGGTTGGTGAGTTCATCTATGATACCCGACTGGCGAATGGTGTCAAAAGCCTTAGTGAGGTATAGGTGAGCTGTGTGGAGCTCCTTTCAATCATCTGTAGCCTGGGTAACTGTCTCAAAGAAATCCACCCAGTTCAGGAGGCATGATCTGCCTTTGACGAAGCCAAACTGGGTGTGCTCAACTGTGTGAAGGTTCCCAATGTCTTAATTGTTGAGTTCCATTATGATTGGCTCCATTGCCTTGCAGATCAGACTCGTCAGGCTCATAGAGCGGGAATGCCAAGGGTGTGTTGTGGCCCCACCCCTGTGGAGTGGGAAGAACGTTACTGTGCAACATTCTATGGGTACATATCCTGTAGAGAGGATGTAGAGAGAAGTGTAGGTATCCTTGATGAATATGGATACATCCCTGCCCTATGTGTTATGATCCAGCTTTGATGCCGAAAGGTATGGAATGAGTAGCATCCTGGTAGTGCTGGTGTGCTCTCTGGAGCCTTGAACTAGATTTCTGTTACTGCACAGATATCAATATTATTCATACTGAGGAGTATCTCGAGTGTGTGCATTTGAAGGCTGAGACTTCTGGCATTGAGTAACATTTAGCTCACTTTGTGGTTATTTGTGTTGGTTACGGGGGTTGGTTTGTCCTTTGAGACTTGCCTAAAAAAGGTAATATGGGGACAGCAAGAGCCTTGGCCAGGATTCAGAAGCATAGGGGTGACAAGTGCAAACCATCTCTAATGAAGCAACGAGGCTTATCTATCATGTCATCCCAGGCAGACAGAGACTGGATCCCCTTTGAATGACACCAGAAGCTCAGCCAATTGTTGAAGTTTATTATCTTTCTGTTATATTGCAGTACCATGTAGGTGAAGGTAAGATGCTATTCAAGGTCAGGATCATACCAGCCTGGGCTACATGATCATAGAGCTACTATATATCTCTTGTCATGTTGTCCTGGGAGTATGTCTCAGATCATTCACACTGACATGTACAAAGACTGTGTCATATACGTACCTGTTCTGGAGTGATGTAAGTGCTTGTGCTATGTGGCGGATCATAGCACCTGACAGACAACTTAACGTAACCTTCCCCTTGTCCAGCCTAGTGAGTGGAACATCTGTGTGCCTGACTATGGAGTCACCTATTACTAGTGTGTTGGGTATGTTGCTTTGCCTTAGGGCCTGTTGTGAGGCACACTGCTTTGGTGTATTATGTGGTTTCTGGTGTGTGCTTGGAGGTGCATGTTGCTTGCTTGTCTGCTTAGGAGGACACTTTCTCTTTTTCAGATTAATATTTGTATTCTCCGAGTATGTTAATGTGTATTTATGTGTGTGTTTTTCTGGTGCTTATATTGTAGATCTATGTGAGACTGTTGGTGTTGTGCTTGTATGACCCTACTCCTCTTGACTGTATTTTCCAGTATTGGGTTGACAAAGCTTAGCCTCCAGTTTGACCCTGTGTGTGCAGCATGTGGTGCATCAACCTATATATGATATGGTTATGGCCTATGCATAAAATACACCCACAATACACCTAGTATGATAAGCCTGCTGAGGTTAGCAAATATGAAAAACCTTTGGGCAAACTATCAGCGAGTAATGTCTGTATTGCATCCTGTAACTCCATATTGCTTGCTGAAGTGTAAAAAAGTACTTAGTTTGGATTAAGAACCCTGCACTTGCCAACTGTGTATGTGTGTGTCTGCCTCTCCCTGGGGAGAGAGCAACCTTTTTGGAGATTACTCACACCCCTTAAAAGTGATATACTCATCTTTGTCAAGTCTGATGATGTCACCATCCTACAAATACACTGTGGGAAGTTGAAATCTCAGTAATGTGTATAGCACATCATGTAAATGCGTACTGCTGTAGCATCGTAATGTAGTTAAGGAGGGGTTTGAATTCCACACTTGCCACCTGTGTGTCTGTCTGTCTCTTCCTGGGGAGAGAGCAGCCTTTTTGGAGACTACTCACACCCCTTAAAAGTGATATACTCATCTTTGTCAAGTCTGATGATGTCACCATCCTACAAATACACCTGTGGGAAAATGCCATCCTAGTAATGTGTACAGCACATCAAGTAAATATGTACTGCTGTTGTATCATAATGTAATTAGGTAGGGGTTTGAATCCTGCACTTGCCAGCTGTGCATGTGTGTCTTTTTCTCCCTGGGGAGAGAGCAACCTTTTTGGAGACTACTCACACCCCTTAAAAGTGATATACTCATCTTTGTCAAGTCTGATGATGTCACCATCCTACAAATGCACCTGTGGAAAAATGGAATTCCAGTAATGTGTATAGCATGTCATGTGAATGCGTACTGCTATAATATCATAATGTAGTTAGGCAGGAGTTTGAATCCTGCACTTGCTAACTCTGTGTGTGTGTTCCGGGTGTGTGACACTGTTGGTCAATGTGGAGTGGGTTTTGATTTTTCTAGTGTATTACACATCACAATGACAACTGTATGTGCATAACACATGTAAGGTAGCTGTGGGGCAAAACCATATACATACATGTGACTTCGATTTTTTCATAGGTGGGTACTATGCTTTCTCCATGAAAGCATCGGTTAGTCTTGCCAGAGAGTGCTGGTGCTTTCCAGACCTTAGGTTACTTCTGTATGCTTGTGACAAGCTTAGCTACTGCAGTGATCCCTGGGCTACGTCTTCTGTTTCACAAACACTCATCACAGTTTCTATTGAAGAGTGTGAGTGAGGGTTTATGCTTGAGGTATATTTGAATCATGTTCCAAAGCAAGCAATGTCTGGCAAAGATGACTAATCATTATAGGTGTGCAACAACCTCTGTTGATCTGCATGCAAACCCTTTATTGCTTATGTGCTCCACAGAGGGATTTCCAAAACCCTTTGGTAATGTGATTATCAAAGGAGAGATGACTAAACACATGATTCTATGTATACATTAGTACCTGTTCCACATTTTGGGGGCTACTACCTATGTGGTACTCTGGGAATACTTTGTTTTCTAAAAGTGGATAACTATGCTTTCTTTGCCTTATAGCTTTACAGCATGAGTTTGACACCAGGTATCTGTCTCTATGATACCCTTTTGGAGGATGTGTGTGTCATCTGGAGAATAAAGTATAGCCCACAGTATGCATTTTCATCAAACATGGGCAGACATATCCCTACTGTGTTTGCCTGTATGTAAGAAATCTATATGCCAAACAGGAGTGGTCCCAGGACTGAGTGCAGGTGAATACCACTTGTTACTGGCATAGAATTGTACATGGAGGCTGCAAATGTTACTGTGTGTCCTACATCTGTGCATCAGCTGTCAGTCCATCATCTAACAGTCATTTATGGTCAGTCTGTTGAGGTTATGTATAATACCATAATGTGGGATGGGTATGAATTGCACGGTGAGCTATAGCTTGCCTGTGTGGACCTCCTCTCTCCCACCTATAGCCTTGTTAACTGGCTTGAAGTCTACTATGTGTAGGAGCCATGATCTGGCCTTTAGAGAAGCTAAGTTGGTATGGTGCAGTGTTTGCAGGTTCATAATGTCTCTGTTAATGAGTTCCATAATGCTGTGCTCCATAGCCTTCCAGATAACATTTGTCTGACTTATAGGGTGAGAGTTTCCAGGATCTGTTGTAGCTCTACCCTTAATCAATTTATGTTAACATTTCCACTGGGTGTGACAAGGGTGGACAGGATTATGAATAAGTATATTACAGGGTCAGCCCAGGTTTGAAGGTTAGTAGACCAAGCCAGATAGGCAGGATTATGTTGGTTTGTACATGTGCTGAGGAGGGATGCAGAGTATATTGTGAAATAGATGCTAAGGATGAAGCTGCCAGGTAACAGGAAAAGAGGAATGCCGAAGATGAGGTTTATGGATGTGGTGAGAGAGGACATGCAGGTGGATGGTGTGACAGTGCAAGATGCAGAGGGCAGGAAGAAATGGGAACAGATGATCTACTGTGGTGACCCCTAATGGGAGCATCTGAAAGGAGAAGAAGAAGAAGAAGAAGTTGTAGCTCAACCCTTGTGGACTGTGAAGACCATTACTGTGTATCATTCCACAAGTATGTAACCTGTATAGAGGCTGCATTTGAACAGAGTGTTTAGGTGAGTGGTTACGTCATATGTCAGCTTGTGTATGACACAGCCAGGGACACTGTCCAGTACCATTGCCACTGTGGTTTGGACTTTTGTAAAGAGATGTTTTAACTAGAGTGCCTGTGAATCATCAGGTTTTATATTCTTCAGGTCTGGAAATGTGGCCCTTGTGTAATGACAGGGTGGTGAAATCCGAATTTAAACTGTCTGACAAGATATTGGTAATGTCATTCAGATAAGTGTACTTTGTGACCATTTACATTAACTCTAACCCGATCAGAGATTTCCCCTCTAGATTATAAACAACACTAAAGAAAGCTTTAGTGTTGTCTTTGGAATCCTTGCCAATTTGTATTTTGAAGCTTGCCTTGTATGATTAATGAGGGTTTGTATTTGTCCAATGATACTGACCAGAGAGGTTATCCCTTCTTGGTATGTAACTCTTTTTTGGTACAACTTCACACCTTCTATTATATATTTAGTTTATGGCAGGGATCCATGAGATTAATGCACTTTTACTGTATAAGTGAGTATTTCTTGTGTTTGTGATAGCATGGTACATGCATCCCTGTAGGTGAACAGTGTGCATTACTAAAGGATTATGCAGCTGGGACAGTGTTAACCTTAGTAATGCAAACCAATGACACATAGCAACAACAGCATCACACACAGCACAGTGTCAACCCATGTCATACACACACATGCGTACCCAAATTCCAAAATGTGTGCAGTACAATGCATACTGGCCACCAATAGAAACTATGGAGTGTTAACACTGTCCTATACAAGGCATGTCACCCTGCCCATGTGTCCAATATGCGTGTACATGCAGACAGTGCACCTCCACCATGTTCACAAATGGACACCTGCAAACCTTGTTGCACACACCCCACACTTACTGTCCACTGTATAACACATGCAGACTCAACTACACACATCAGCCAAGTGGCACATGGGCAAACAAAACACAATTGGAATAAACACTGGTGAAAACAATACAACATTGCTAATTACAGTTTTAATGCATCATGCCTGCTAAGCTACATCTTCAAGGATATCATTACACTTTGCTGCTGACAACATGCTGCACATCCAACCATTGCTATGCTTTATTAAAGTCATCCTGTGCATCAGCACCATTTTAGCCTGTTCCTGCATCAATGTTACAGATGACAGGAGGTGGCACAGGTTTCATCATATGCACAGGGTGTGTTGTTGGTTTCCCAGAGGCCTACACTGAGCCATACAATCAACATGTGTGTATGTGAGTGTGTGTGTGAAGGTCATGAGTACGGTTATGGGCCAATGTCGATGTCATGTGTGTGGGTATGTGTTTGCCCTAGGTTTCTGGTTTATGTGTGTGTGTGTGTGTCTGCATGCATACAGTTCCACCATGTGGCTACCATATACGGGGATTTGTGAGACAGCTACAGACTTACCTGGCAGGCTTTACAGATTACCATCTCTGGCCACAGATATGGAACCTGTGCCTGGCAGGGGTGCTTCAGACAGTATCAGGTACTAATCCAGATTGGGTACTATCATCAGAGGTTGACAAATGTCCACTGGATCTAGGTCCCTGCTGGGACTGGCCAGAGCCATGTGCATGTAGTCTGCTAAGATGGTCTATGGACAGCCCCCCCAACATTGCTGGGACTGGTACTGGCACTTGGGGAATGGCTGCGACTTGCTGGATGTCCACGGTGACCTCCAGCTGGTGATGTTGCTGGCATACATCCACGTCCACGTCTCAACCATCCCGCACTGTCCTGACACATGGACATGACATTGTGGAGGACATCCAATGTCTCACCCCAACGTCTATCAATGACCTCAGTGTAGTTACGTATGGCACCTGCTAGGTCATGGATACTGTCATTTACAGAGGTGTTATGAGCCCTCTGTGCCCTTAGCCCCTGTCTGGTGTATCACTCCATTCATGTCTGTGCCTCCATGACAGCCTGGAACATGCGTGTGGTAGAAAGAGGTGTGGCACATCTGCCAGGGGCATGATAACCAGCAGTGCTCTGATGAGGACCCCTGAGCATCTGCCTATGTGGTATCATTCCAGACATCTGGCTATGGCTGCTGTTTCCTGATACATGTGCCATAGATACCACACTGTCCTGGCCAGTGCCAACTGTACACTGTCCCTCAGCTAAGGGCAATGACAATAATGGATGTACAGGCAGTATGACTGTGTGCATGGATGGGTGGAGACTTGTGTACTGCCAATTGGTAGTCCAGCAACAGACCCTGACAAACCTGCATGTGCCTCAGCACACTTATCGTCATGATCACTGTCTGTCTCAGTGACATCAGGTTCCCTGCTGTACTGAACCAGCCCCACCTCACCACCTGTGAGAGGAAAACAGGAAACACACTTTAAGACCTGAACATGACTTCAGATCACATGCACACACACAAAACTACACTCCTCCCAAAAGCAGACACACACAACACCAGCAATCACAGAACATACACAATAGCAGATGGTGGTGGAGTACAGTATCACAAGCAAAAAAAGTCATATCACACCTGTCAGCATGCAGGACATGTGTTGCTCAACAGCATGCAGTGCAAGTGTAGTCAATCCTTGTTACTAACAGTATACATGGATTTGATGCCTGTGTTTTGTTATTAGGTGATTGCCCTCCCCCTGGAACACAATGCATACATGGACATGACATTGCTGTGCAGGTATTCATAACCCTGTGCACCATAACTCACAGGTGTATATACCATTGCTGGATGTGTATCTGTGTGTCAGATAGGTATCCAATGCTGATTACAGCCTCTGTGTCTTTAGCAAATAATTGTGGACACATGTTAATTGTGGACACGTTTTTAGCACATGCATGATGAGTATTCACACAACATCATCAGTGGTGTATGGATAACTGATAGAATACCATTCGGCCACATACCCAATGTATGGTAATTATGGTGAGTGTAGATCATATTGTGGACATGCCAGTCTCATCCATGACATGGCATGCTAAAACACGACTGCATATTTAAAAATTACACTTACCCAACATGTGTCATATGACCTAGCCACTCAATAGCATCACAAGAAATATATGTGTCAGTTGTGCAAATGGTGATTGGTATGCATAATGTTTAGAGGTGCATATGTGTGCACACACACATCATTATGGTGTGTAGTAATGACAGCTACATGTAGTACTGTGGTTACAATAACTGCATGGGGTATAGTACCATAGGCCATCATCATGAGGCATCAGGTGGTCACTCAAGGCTACAAATGTTTCACAAACCAGCACAAAGCATGCTGTGCCGGAACTGTACTACCTTGGCTAAATTCACCATTTCACAGCCAGTTGTTACGTGATTTTGTAAGGAGGCCAATAAGGAGCATTCCCTGACATGAATGTGTAGTGTGTTGCAGAGTGTTCAAATGCCCCAGGATAGGCCTCTACCCTTTAGGTATATTCTGTGCAATGTGTGGATGAGATTTTGGATACTGGAGTGTGTCTTTACAGAGGGTTTGGGAATCCTTTATGTGTAGCATGTTAAAAGGCTCTGTGTATGACATAGATGTGTATGTTATGTGGATGTTGAGTATCAACTGTGCCTATCCAATGGTCACTACAGTCTAGCCACATTTGTTTGAGATGGTCTGGGTATTGCATGTGTTTGAGGCTGCTAATCACATTAGTGAGATGTGTGTGCTCTTTCACCAAACATGCACAGCATGCATTATGGCTAAGTGTGTTACATGTGTACATGGCCTACACCTTAACTATGACATGCACTTTTTATTTCCAATAATAAATGTAGAACACACTCACCAGCATCTGTCCACTGCCTTGATGTCACCCCCGAGGTACCTACATAGAGAAGAGACAGTTTGTCAGTGGCCATAACTGTGGCATTGCTACTGTGTGTTTGCAATCTTACAGTACAACAACAGTTTACATTCACAGGGCTACAGATTATGTTCCAAATGATCAGTATTGCACAACACCAAGCTCCACATCTTTGAACGACACACTCCACATCTCACATATGCATGATCTACCAATACAGATAACAGTAGTCTACAGATATGCCACATTACCTGTATGCTCCATGTGTGCTTGCTGGGTGGCTCCAACCTCCATCATGGTGTATGTCTGCTGCTGTTTTTGTTGGGCAGGTGCCACCAGGCTCATGAGCAGCTCCTCCACTCTGGTGAGGGGGGGATGGATGTTAACACCACCCCCTGTTGCAGGCTGTTTCATATGCACAGCAGCGGCACGCTAGCGGACATGTTGGAGAAGATCACTGCAGTAGTGGCATACCTGCTCATATATGCGGTTATGCAGGTTTACCTCATTGACCCTGTGGACAAGATCTTGCCACATTGCAGTACGCGCCTGCTGGTCCTGGCTGGTTGGTGAAAAGAGTAAATGGTAGTGCTGAATCATAATGCTAGTGATGATATCATCTTCAACCCTACTATAGGTTGGGTTCCCGTGGTGGGCCATAATCCCTGGAAGACATAAATACAAAAATATGTCTGAGCAAGTCATATGGGACATTTAACAATATACAGTACAGATATCACTGAACTGCTATATATATATATATATATATATATATATATATATATATATATACTTACATACATAATACAATATGTTGTACCTGAGCACAGATTACAATAGTTACTCAAACACATACATCTACATGTTGGAGTACATTTTCTGTAGTGTTGTATGATTGTACTGGATGTTATGTTTGTGAATACATAAATGATATGTATATCTGAGATGGCTTAGTGGCAAATCACGTATGCTGTGATGTGAATGGTTGTGGGTTTTTTCCTAGTAAATGCTTTTTATTTTGTTACTAGCCAAAACAAAGGTCAGAGGCTACAAATGGAATAAGGCACATTTCAGCAGTTGCAAGTGGGTTTTTAGAAGGGTAAGCACAGCTTATGAAAGTTTAGCAACCTATAAGCTAACTGAGAGTGAAACACTGTAACTGCCACTTATCACTGCTCACCCCACAACTGCTTGAAAGTGCCTTGCTCACTCTCCATCCAATGAACCATGTTCTGCACAGCAACAAAATAAAATCACTATATAGAACTATAAAAGAGTGCCTGGCACACTGTATGCAACATGATGCACCACCTAGCCACAGCAGATATACATCAAGCTGATGTGTAAAGAAATATATCATCCATCACAATCAGTGTAAGGTCCAGTAAATGTATTAATATTATACCACACATCTTGTTAATGCCAAACCCGTGGCGAAAATATGTGCACAATTGGGAATATAGGTCACATACTGCTGTAGTACACTATGAATGTTGCTAGATACACAGTTATATGTATTACCACACATATGTCAAAGGACATGTTACAGAAATACCCACACACACGTCAGACATAATTACAGGACACAAAGGTATGACAACCCAGATACATTTTCAGTGTGTACTATACAGTACTGTGTGTCAGCACTTACACAACCTTAATCTTGAGAAATGTAATCTGTGATGAATACAGGAACCACACAAAACAGCAGATGCAAGCAATGTGGACATACACCATACTATGCTGTACAGGCCCAGAGCTTCAGTTAGTACTACAGTACACACAGGATTTGCTTTCAAGATTGATACCAATCAATAATCATAGATGTAGTGCTTTAGCCTCCAATGACACACCCTAGTTAAAACCAAGGTACTTAATCACACTGTATGCAATAGCATTTGTTCTGCCTAGCAACAGAATACACAGCTTTTGCTAGGATCAAAGCAAGAACTCAGAATAACATAAAATAAACAGTTTCCCAGTAAGCTATCCCACAGATACATATCTTTGACGTATTCACAAACATATTGAGCATCACAGTCAGTCAACAGTACAGAGAATCTATTGCAACAAGTAGATGTAGGTGTGTATGAGTATATATATATATATATATATATATATATATATATATATATATATATATATATATATATATATATATATATATATATATATATATATATATATATATATATATATATATATATATATCTATATATATATATATATATATATATATATATATATATATATATATATATATATATACACATACATATAGGCACATATACAATTCATCTTTCATAGTGAGAATATCAATTATACAAAGGATGAAAGGTGTACAGTAATGTACTAACATCGCACAGTCTTGAGATAAATGCATTGAATGTGTTCACAGCCCAGGTAGCTTTAGCAGGCCTTACTGGCTTCAACATTGCAAACTGAATGAACCACCCACAGTGTTTAATCACCACATGTCATATACCAGCACTGTATGCTGTCTAGTTTATCACACACTAAAACCTACATACAAATATGCGATACTAACCTTCACCAACATATATATCCCCCCCTTCGCAAACAGTTGCAATATGTCCCCTGCTCTATGCACATATACAGATGTGAATATATATGACACATATATATTGCTCTGTATGTGTGTGGCATACACACACATGGTCCACACTGTGTAAGTCCATGGACCTCACAGCTGAACTGTTGGGCCTTGCTGCAACACAAACAGGTGTCACATATGAACACAGACAAACATTAGGGGGGTATATATGGTAACAGATGCTAGATAAGCATACTAGACTGCTACAGCACTTGCCAATGCTAAGCTACACTTTAATATGACTATCATGCATGTGTTGTTCTGTCACACCCATGTTTATATAATGTCAGCGCTAATCCCCCCAACAGACATTGGCCACACTACTGTACAGAACACGGATAACATGGATCAGATCTTTGACATTTAATGCTGAGCTACACATTTCACAGGTATGTCCCACTGCCCACAGGTACACACAGTATTGTCCATAGCAGTAGTTAAGCAGAACATCTGTGCAGAAAGAAGTGCTGCTGCCACATATGAATGTTTCACATTATGTAGACTATTCTTCAATAACATCTACTACATGCTAGTAAATACATACATGTCACATACCTTTCCTTTGTATAATTTGGTAATATTTCTTTTCCTTTTTCTCTCTCTCTCTCTCTCTGTCTCTCTCTCTCTGTCAGTCTCTGCAATAGAGTGATTGAGTTTGTTGGCATAGATTGCAGCCTGCTTTTGTAGGAATTGCACATGAGCATGTGATGGCCTCTGCACCAATTAGTGCCCACCATTTGCTAATTGCATATAGCCTACTGTGTAGTAATTGAAGTAATCACTATCATAGCAACTCAGTACTATAAATTGCTGACTCATGTAGGTGTGGCCCTTTCAGCTTTCCAAGATGGAGATCATCCTTGTTTGGTGTGGACATTATTGTTTAAGACAGAAGGTTGGAATAGTTCTTATATCAGAAGCCAGGGGTGTAGCCAGAGGTTTACATTTTGTACTCAGACCTAATTTTGCTGCTTCCAGTACACACTTGTCAGTGTAAAAATGTACTCATCCCTCAAAATGCTACACCAAGATATATGGAAAGATGTACTTTCTTTTCAGCTGTTACAATTAACTGCCATACAAAGCTAGTTATAGAGATGTATTCCTTTGGCACAAGAATTGTTTATGAGCTGCTATACTGTGAATATTCATTTACATAGTTCTAAACATTTTGTGTTTTTTAGTGTTGACATTAGCACGAGCTGCTCAGAAAAACTGGACTCACTTCAGTACAGTGAGTATGCTTACCTACATCCTTGGTAGACCCTGCACACACACAGGTAAAGTCTATATTTGGGTAGGGTTGCAGAAGTACAGAGAGCGTAAGTAGTATTGTGTGCATTTTATCTTGCTGGACTTACAGGGTTGCTGTGTACATGTTACTTTATCAAGGAATGTAGTCTGTCTGCATAACTCCCAACTGTGGACCTATCCACATGATAGCCAGAGAATAGCCTGTTATTTTTTGTCTGTGCACCACACAGGTCTTTTCACCAATAGAGCAATGTCATTCTTACAGTTGGTTGCTACCAGTACATGGCTACATCCATTTGTATTTCAGTGTTTTATTCCTACATAAGGGTATGTTTCCAAAACTCCTTCCAAAGCTATTTGCACAGTGTGTAACAGCAGAACGGCTAATATGCCTCTGTGTTTCTGCCTCTGCCAGACCTCTCAATCAATCAGGGACAAATTTGAACAGAATCAGGGAAACATCAAGAAGAAATCAGGGACAATTAGGGACACTTTTAAAATATTAGCGCTATTAAGTTGAAACATTGAGAGAATCAGAGCATATGAATTAATACACCTTTTCTGAAGTAAAAGAAGTGTATAACTCTTAATTATTGTCATTATTCATTAAGTGTAATTCACCACCCTTCTGCCCAAAGTCACTAGTTTTACGAGGGATTCAGAGGGGCAGAACTAAAATTTGAGTCAAAATCAGGGACGTCCCTGAAAATTAGAGAAAGTTGAGAGGTATGGCCTCTGCCCTAAACAGATATGCCAGTATTTTCCTGCTGTGATACTGTGTGGGGTTGTAAGGTGAAAGTGTAACATTATTTCCTGCAAGAATGGCTGCTTCTCTTATCACAGTCATGTAATGTAATCCCACAACAACTGTTGGTCAACATCCACAGAACAAGTTGTGTGGTATGGTATTCCTAATTTTCCTTTACATTCACTCATTCTGATGCATGATATAATTATTTAAGCACCAACATAATGTATATCTGCCGTGGCTTAGTGGTACTTCATGTTGTGTAGTGTGTGCACGGTCTAGGGTTCGAGACTTACAGAGGTGTTTTATTTTGTTCTTGAACAGAACAAGGGCCCTCACATACAGAGTGACTAAGGCACTTTTAAGCAGTTGTGAGTGAGTTTGTATGGATTTGCGCAATGCCTTGCATTGCTTAGCCAAATGCAAACAAGCGCAAACCCTCGCAAACCCGCTCACTACTACTTAATAGTGCTTACTCCCACTCACCCCAGCGCTAATTTCTTTGAAAGAAAAGAAAAATGGGGAGATAGGAAAGTGGTGAAAAGGGGGCACAAAGAGGGAAAGACAGTATGGAAAATAACTCGGGATGTGCAGGACGGGTGTAGGGAAGGTCCATAGCTGTCCATTTCTTCAACAGCAACAGCTGTGCATATGCAATAAATTTGAAGGTAGATATGAACCCTTCAACCCCTGAGAGAGGGGTGATGACAACAAAGTATGTTGCAATGCCAATTAAGCAACATTTCATGTGTCCAGTGGACATGTGTGCAAAATGGGCAGCTATGTATGTGGCGTAATTTTTTTTTTTGGGAACAGTTTAGCCTTTTTTTCTTTTTTCAGGTGAGAGTGGAATGTGGGGTAGGGGAAGTAGGTATATTTGGGGAGGTAGGTTGGGGAAGTAAACAGACAAGACAAACAAGATGCATACAGGGGCGGTATATGACACATGTGGTAGGTGCACACCTTTGACGGGGAGGGATGTTTGGAAATCACTAGCCCATGAGCCCCCAGATGGAAACAGTGGGACTGTCACCACTGCACCTTCATGGCCCAGAAAGTGGCTGTGCTGAGGGCTGTGTAGGAGGGGCAGGCTGATCCAGGAATTGCACCACTCGGGCCTCAAGCTGGAATAGACGTTCTGCAACAGAACATTCAATCTCTCTACTCACCACAGCCTGGACCATACGAAGGGTGATAGGTGCCTCTCTGCCCATGCTTGCACGGGGAGGCCAAGCCCCATCCCCTACAGCACTTCCACCTGAAGGTAGCACGGGGCCAATGGAGGAGGAGGTCCCAGGCTGGGCACCGGATCTGCTAGTGCCAGGTGACATGGCCAGCTGAGGTGGGACAGGTGGGTCCGCTGGGACCAGCCTTCCCATACGAACTATGTTTTGGAGAGTTTAATAAAGATATGGGTTAGTAACAGTCAACAGCATTCCCAATTAGTTATAACAGCATGCAGAAGTATTCCCATTAACCCAACACACCAGATTTTCAACAGTTGAAAAGCAAGCATAACACATGCATATATAGAACAATAGTGGACATTACAACAACATGCAGGTTTAATTGATGGCAACAGGCCACCGATATTGTGGTATTTTAACAGGGCACATGCATAAAAATAAATGCAAATATTTATAAACCAATAGGACATATGTCCCAACAAATGTTTTGAGATTAGACATACCGATTGAGGTGTGGAATTGCATTTTTTATGCACATACAGTAGGGTGGAAAAAGATAGCTCAATTAACAACTTATATATCCTTCTAGTTTTCACTACATTCCTATTAACTGCAGTTATACGTCCCTTACATGTATTATTACACTACCCAATATCCTTATATTGTGCAAGTGGATTTTGCTAGATCATTATATACATGAGCTGTATCTTACATACAAACTGTCCAAGATGCAGATGTTACTGCAACATATTTTGAGAATTGCTCACACACACTACTGCTAAGATGGTACACTGACAGCTCTACTTTCAAATAATTATCTAGATATGTTCAGGTGACAGTATCAGTTATATGTTAACAGCTCCCTACATTTCTGGCAGCACACTTGATATCTCTGGGGAACACAATACCAAGCTACTCATGTGCCAGATTAACCTGTACATGTTGGGCATGAACCAACAGTTGAGGGCTGTAAATATGCATAAAAGCTACTGGCACTCCATTCATCCACGTTATATGGACCTACCCAAGTGTGGGTTCACACTGCTTAATGCAACACTACTATATGTAGAATGCAACAGTACAACAACATATCAAAGAAAATGACACAGATGCACTGCAGGAATTATACATTTATTAAAGGATTATTACACCTTTATTTATTGGGTTAAAACACTTTTTGAAGGCTCTCTCATTTATTTTATATAACAGTACATGCAGAATAATTACTAACCTGCCTCATGATGCAGCCTTTGCAGACAATCTTCATGGGCTTGCAGATTCATAGCCCGGTCACCTGCAGCTGTGAAGTAAATGCAGTGATATTGAGACATACCTATCCATAGTATAGACAAGCATGGCAATTCTAAACTACTTAATACAATGGCTACTTACTCAGTACTAGAGCATTAGGCATCCTATGGGATTCCTGGATCCACCAGTCCAATTCATCCCCCTATGCCGCTTTAGGTCAGAGTAATGGTGCCTGACCTACTCACCAGTCCGAGGAACACCAGTGGCACTGGTGAGATCATGGACAAGACTGTTCCAGGCTTCCGTTTTATATTGGGTACCCTGGTACTGGCCCTGCAGGAGTCTTTGATCTTGTTTGTGGATGAGGAGCCAAACCATAATTTTGGACTCCTGGATGCCCCAGCATTACGCTCTAAACAGAGTGCCCTCACCTACACCAGCCATGCTGACTGCAGAAGGAAGCTACCACCAGTTATAGCAAGTATTCCCATCTGTGGAGATTAAATATGCCTCATTTCCTGCACTTATTTGTGATTGGCCAGTTTTGGAAAAGCTCAGCTGTGGGCACGCCTGCTTAGCTGATGTTGGCAATGTTTAAAATCCCTTTGATAGATATGTCTCTGTTGAAAGTGCATGTTTGTGAAATGCTATCATGGCTTAGTGGTTAAGTACTGTGACTATAGTGCACAGTATCCTGAGTTTAAGCCCTGTCACTGCTTTTTATTTTCCTGCTGGGCAGAACTGACTGGTTAAGGAACAGTAAAGCAGGTGTGAGTGTGTTTACCCGACTTTGCCCGACATTGCGCTGGTTATCGCGGAGGTGCGTGAAGGCAATCAGCAGTAATGTGCAGTGAATCTGTGTTACTCCTCCTTAGCATTGCACAGTTACGCACAAATGTATTAAAATTTGCTCAATACTGGTAACATATGGTTAGCAGTGCTTTATATTGCTTAAAATAAGGTACTCATGCCTCTGAATGCATAAACATTTCACCTTCATATATATAATTCATGCACTACTAAATTTAACATTTCAATGCTTTTTACAAACTTATACATAAAAAATGTCAGGAAATGTTTTTGTATACAGATTTTCCACAGAAAATGGAACGTGTAGTAGTGGGACTCGAACTGGGAATGCCTCCTCTTTGTGCGAAAGCTCTAACCACTACGCTATTGCTATGATGCTTAATTTGCATATATTTTTCTTGTTATCCTCTTCTGGTGTCTAAGCTGTTGTAACTGTTGCTAAGCAATGGGCAAACCCGAAAAAACCCGCGCAACTATGCGCAGCTAAATCGGAAGATAAAAAAAATATCCTTTTTATTTTTTATTCTGTTAGTTGTTGAACATATGGGGAGTGTAGTGTTACATTGTACACATATGAGTGGACTCGCTCATTTAAATGTGAAATTGTGGCATTTCTTCATTGCAGGGGTGTGGATATTTGGACTGCTCAGCAGTCCGACACACCCCCTAAACTTGTCCACGATCCGTGTAAGCTTTAGAGTTGAGGCAGCGTGCCCTCAATATGCATGGCACGCTGCCGTCATACTCTTACACTGGCGCTTCCATGCAAGACTAATCTAGTCTTACACAGAAAATTAGTAAATCCGGGGGTTTGTCTTATGAGAAAAGATTGCAGCCAACGAATATCAAGAAACTGCAGAGAGACTTGAAAGATTTTCAAAATCAACATGCATTCTCTTGGCCAAGAGATTTATTTAGAACAACTGCCACTACCACCTCTGATGGGCGTTTGCATCAAGCAATTGCAGCCGTAACAGGAAGCAATACTGTACCTATCACTTCAACGACACTAGCGTGTATTACACTAACTCCTTCTCCACAGTCTGCAGCTACTCTGGTGTCTATTGCTAGTAACATTGATTCAATAGATCAAACTGCAACCACGAATAAGTTAGATCCTGGAGCCAGCACAAGTGGAATTAATTATTCCTCTGACCCTGTAGTGAGGCCACGCTGTGTTACAGCAAGCCATAAAATCAGCTCTACAGATTTTTTAATGAACAAAGTGACCACAGGCTTCTCTCTACCGTCTCCTCTACCAATTCAGAACAGACTGAGGAGCCGGGGAGAAAGGGAACTTTGCAGCGTCAACCCAGTATGGAACGAATGCAACAAACAGTGAAGAGGTGATGTTATTGAATACAGGTTTGATCTTTAACATCTCTTCCATTACATTAACAGAGGAACATATTGTCTTATTGAATAAGGGACTTTCTTATATTCCAGCTAAACTTGCTGATCATGCAGAGATGTTAAAATATCTTAGGTTACTAGGTAGGAATCTTACTTTAAAAACACTTTATAATGGAAACAATGTGAATGAAAGAATGTGTTTTAAGAAACCAAGTACATACATACTGAATATACATCCAGTGGTGCAGACTTTTATAAATGTATGCAAGAATGATTTTAGATATATTTTTAAAGAAGGTACTAAAGCAACTTTTTCCAATATGTCTAACCATGATTACTTGGCCTTAAATGAACTTAAAAAGATGCACTCAACAGAAATAAGGCCAGCTGATAAAGGTGGAGGCATTGTGATTTTAGACAAAGACTTATCCCTGCGATAAATGAGACTGCTTGTAAATGATGTATGTACCTACCAACACATCTCAAAGGCAGTATTGAATAGCATTGTGGAGAAAGTATCTTTTTTAATTTTTGATTTGTTAATGACTAATCTTATTGATGAAGAACTTTTTAAATATTTTAATGTACATCCGTTGATTCCTAGAATTTATGGTCTACCTAAATTCACAAGAACAAATCTGCACCACCTATGAGACCCATAGTGTCTGGTGCAGGTTGGTGTAAGGAACCATTATCTATTTATATTGAGAATAGTCTACATACACTCCTAGATCAATGTGAAACAATTTTAACGGAAACGAAAACTTTTTCTACAGAAACTACATAATCAGCTACAAGGAGTAGATGACGATTATATTTTTGTCACACTTGATATTGAATCCCTTTTTACTTCTATTCCTAATGATTGGGGTGTACAGACTATTAGAGATTTTCTTACATCTAGGAACTGTTTTTCCCATAATAAGGTTACAGTTATATGCACATTACTAGAGTTAGTCCTTGAGAATAATGTTTGTACTTTTGAAGAGGAATTCTTTTTACAGAAGGTTGGCATGGCTATGGGCACTGTGTGTGCCAATAGCTACGCCAACCTGGTGCTAGTACAATTGGAACTTACATCTATTTTGTCAGAGTCCAATCAATATGGTCAGTACATTGTGTGGTACATCCGCTTTGTGGATGATATTTTTTTGCTATGGAAAAGAAATGAGAATGCTCTAGAGGATTTCATTAGATATTTACACACAACAACTAACTTCTTAAAATTTACTATTCATTATTCTAAACATGAAATAGAGTTTTTAGATGCTACACTAAAGAAATCTGAACGTATGCAAATATCTAGTAGCATTTATGTAAAACTTACCAAGAGGAATGGCCTTTTGCATATAAGAAGTATGCACCCCCGAAATATTCCATGCAATGTGCTTAAAGGGCAGACATATAGAACTTTAAGACTACATAGTAATGACAGAGATGCGCATACAGCCCTATCACAATTAAAATCAGATTTTTTAGAGAGATGTGACTCAGAAAACAAAATAGTAAAAGCTATAGAAGAAGCTTGTTACATAGGGCTGATAGGTGTAAACCATACTTTGATTATACAGCTGAAGAATCAAATACTAGCCAAGATAGATTGGTTACCAATGACAATTTTAGAGTTACTTTTCAGTATTCTAGTTATATCAATGAATTCAGTGACATTATAAAGAATAACTGGAGGCTTCTACAAGATGCACCAGAATTAATTAGTATAGTTGGTACAAAACCATCCTTCTCTTTTAGAAACAATAAATCCATAAAACAACACTTATGCCATAGGAAGAGTGTAAACAAAAACCTGTATGAATCTACTAGGATAGGAACATTTCTGTGTAGAAAGTGTACAGCATGCAAATATTTATATACTAGTTCCTTTTACCAACATCCCTCTTTGAGATTCACACTGAGAATGCAGTACTATGCAGACTGTAAATCAGTCAATTTGGTCTATTTTTCTTTCTGTGAGAAATGTCATGCCTACTATGTAGGTAAAACAAATAGACAACTTAAAGACAGAGTGCTTGAGCACATCAGGGATGTGAAGAACAAGAAAGAAAACAATGCATTAGCAGTACATGTGCTACAAAATGACCCTACACATAGTTTTAGATTTTTTGTTTTACAAGTATTAGATGTAGATATTAGAGGGGGGAAGGGGACCTGGAGAATCGCACAGAAGCAGCAGAACAGAAATGGATTCTTCTGCTAAATGCTGAAAGATCTCCAGGTCTTAACAGCACTTCTTCATTAAAACCTTTTCTGAAGGCACACCCTCTTAGGCATAAATAAAGAATGCTGTTTTTATAAAGAAGGATTTCACATAGTTTTTATATAGTTGTTACACAGTTCCTAAATGTTTTTAAAATGTATACAAATGCTTCTATGTGTTTTGTATCATATGTTATGTACTATATATTGACACATTTTTAAATACTTTGTTCACTTAAATTGATGTGATTAATTAAGTCAGCTGACTTTGTAGGATTATTTAGGATGAGCACTGTCTTTGAATGTTGTCTGATGAAGTGACTGAATGTTATGAAAGCGCTTACTTTGTGTGTATTTTTGTTGTTTTATTGAATAAACAGTTTACAGTATGTTTCTAGCTTTGCAGGCTTAGTGCAGTATTTTTTACTTATTTGGCTTTTGTTTTCCTGCACTACTCTGTACCCTGCCTTCATTTGTTTTGTTCTTATTAATTACAGATGTAGTTCATCAGCCTCCAATTACACTCTGTACTCAACCTCTGGGGGGAAACAATTAAGTTGTCACAATGAAAATGTATATGTTACATAACAATGTTTAACTTAAACATCACTATCACACTGACAAACAGAATTGTCTGTAAGACAGTAAGCACTAGCCCACCACTGTTCCCATGGTGAAATGTATGACAATGTACAGCCATATACCTTCATGTGTCTTACTACTGATATCCCTCACATGTTGTAACAGCCTAGGTTAAAAATGTTGCATACCAGTCCCTCATAGAATAACTTACAAGGACATATAACAGTATTACATACACTGACCTCTGGACTGCACAAGGTCACACATGTTTTGTCCAGCTGTAGCCGTCATATATATGGACCCTACCCCACAATATGTGTAGGAGTCCACAACATCACTGGAGTGATAGCAGGAATGCCAGCACCAAATAATGATAGGCCACTACTTAACAACCTCTTACTGCATGACATATGGACAAAGCCTGGTATATAGGTGGGGGACAGAGGCTGGAACACAGGGCCATATTTGCAATATTGCTGTTATACACTGTGAAAGTTGCTGGTGTTACAGGATTGGTTGCAACATACCCTTACTCAGGAAAATGAAGTCAGAAACACAAATGGATGTAGCAATGTACTGATAGCACTCAACAGAGAGAATGCCACTGATACATCAGAGACAAGAACTGTGTGGTGAACAGACAAAACATAACAGCCAATCCTCTGCCCATCATGTGGATAGGCCCACAGTTGAGAGCTATGCAGACAAACTGCATTCCATGCAAAACTAGCATGTGCCCACAAACCCTGTAAAACTAGTGGTATACAATGCATATAACAACAAACAACTGTCCACTGGTCAGGGGTCAGATACAAATATGTAGTTGGCTTGTGTCTGCAAGTCTGCAAGTCCTGTTGTAAGAACTACCTGCCTGTCTGTCTGTACACACTGTAAACAAAACACAGAAGAGATCCCCCCTATAAAGGAAAGGTAAAAGGACAAAGCGTCCACATGATGTAGTAATTTATAGTAGTGGATTGCCATGACAGTGGTAATGGAAGTACTACACAGCTGACTGCATTGCAAACACTGATTGGGTGAAGTGGTATGCACCTGATCATGAGCATCACCTCTACAGAGAGAGAGAGAGAGAGAGAGAAGAAGAGAAAACTACAAGAGAAAAAAAAAAAAAAAAAATATATAAAAAAACAGGGACACACAAAAGTGTAACCTAACAGAAGAACAACACACTAAACACAGGTATGTGAATATATTATGGTAATATAATATAGTGTAGTAATGTGGTATAATGTGATAGATGATGATGACAAGATGCATGCCATCTTAGTGTGTAGTGTGTGTTCTGTAGCCAAGAAGTGTATAAGTGTATTAGATAATAGAAGGTGTTGTTAAGTTATGATAGACACATGTTTGAGTTTCAGACCCCACTTGCTGCAGTCATGTTAGCGTGAAATGAAATGCATCATGCACAAACGTCATAGGTTTATAATTATGGTACTTGTGTCCTCTGTCCCTATATATACCCCCCAGTGTGTTGGTGCTGTAATGTAGTCTGTGTTAAGTTGTTTGGTGCAGCAGACCAGTGTAGCTGTGGAGGAAGGAGAATTGAGAGTGTGGACCTTGAATTTGACACAGATACACACACACACACACACACACACACACACACACACACACACACACACACCACACACACACACACACACCACACACACCACACACACACACACACACACACACACACACACACACACACACACACACACACACACACACACACACACACACACACACACACACACACACACACACACACACACACACACACACACACATATATATATATACATGTATACATACATATATACATAACACACACATATATATATATATATTATATACATATATATGTATATATATATATATATATATATATATATATATACATATATATATATATATATATATATATATATATATATATATATATATATATATATATATATATATATATATATATATATATATATATATATATATATATATATATATATATATATATATATATATATATATATATATATATATATATATGACAGACAATATCAATACATATATATATATATATCTATATACATGTATACACAGCTATATATATATATATATATATATATATATATATATATATATACAGCAGTAAGTGGGTGTGAAATGGACAGTTATGTCTGGTGTGAAATTCATGTTGGGAACACATTGCTGTTGTTTGTGAAGGTGAGATTGTCATGTTAAGGAAGGATAGTAGGTATATTTGGGGAGGTAGGTTGAGTTGGAAGACAGACAAGACAGCATACAGGGGCAGTATATGACACATGTGGTGGGTAAACACCTTGGATGGGGAGTGGTGTTTGGAAAGTGGAAGCCCATGAGCCCCCAAATGGAAACAGAGGGACCAAGGTCCCCACCCATGGGCAGTCACAACTGCACCTTCACGGCCCTAAAGGTGCTTGAGCTGGGGGCTGAGCAGGAGGATCATGCGGACCCTGTAATTGTATACCGAGGGCCTCAAGGTGGTGTAGCACATCCCCCAAGTCTCTGTGGAGCTCCCTATGCACCAGACCCTGGACCTGACTTCAGATAACAGGATCCTATCTGTGTGTGCTCCCGTGGGGGAAAGAACACCATCAAATCCCTGAGGTGGTTCCACCTGAAGGTAGTGCAGGAGCAGCAGATGATGAGGTCCCAGGGTGGGTCCCAAATTTGCTGTGGCCTGGTAACTTGGCCAAATGAGGTGGAAGAGGTGGTTCTGCTGGGAGCAGGCTTCCCAAACATGCTATTGTGTCACAGTTATAGAGCATATGTGAGTAGTAATAGTACACACAGTCCAGGATTATGTCTAACAGCATGCATAGATATCCCCATTAACACAAAACACTGGATTTGGAGCAGTCACATAGCAAACAGAACACATACATATATGGAACCATAGTGGTCCTTACAATGGCATGCAGGTGACATTGTTAGCAACAGGCCACCAATGATAGTGTTTCAACATGGAACATGACTAGAAACATGCACTATTTGTCGTACAATACGATATATGTCCCAACAGTAGGTTTGCTGCAAAAATACCCGTTGAGTTGTGTGTTCAGATTATTGTTGCAGATATGGTGGGGGGTGGGGTGGAGACAGAGATGTCAATTAACAACTATTATATCCTTGCAGTATGAGGTCCTCAGACCTTTTTTCCTCTTTATGTCTTTCAGGCACCATATTTAGAGAGTGTTTGCCAGTTTATTCCCCCCAGGAAAATGAAGTCATTATAAACTACCTGGTGCAGCACTACCGCACCCTGTATGGCCATACAGCCCATGATCTGCAGGAGAGGACTGCCCTGTGGAATGAGCTCATCCACAGGGTAAATGATGTTGACCTGCATAACTGCAGTTATGAGCTGGTCCAACATCGGTGCACTGACCTCATCCGCCACACCTGCCAATGTGCTGCTGCAGTTAGAAGGGACCAGCTAGCCACAGGGGTGGGTCATGCCATCCAGCCCCCCCCGACACATGTTGAGGAGCTCCTCTCCAGCCTCAGGACACCTTCCCACCAGCAAAGACAAGACCCAGCGGATAGCATTGTGGAGGTGGATGCTACCCACACAATGGATAAGGAGCATGCAGGTAAAGGCCCAGGGCACATCAGTAGACCACTGTTGCTTATCCATTTGCATCTGTAGAGTTTAATCATGAATATGTGAGATAAAATTGATATAGTCTGTTGCTGCAGTGTAGTAATGAACTGATGTGCATAATCCGTAGTATTGTGGGTTTGTACTGTCGGTGTACTGAAATGCTGCTCCCACCCTGTACCAATGCCACAGGTGTGGCTACTGACATCACATCTCTCACCCAAATATGTAGGTCCCTCTGGTATACCTGTGGGGCAGCAGCCTGTAGCTGGTGAGTATGGTGCTGTTTGTTCAGGTTTGCCAATACACCGGCCATGTTAGGCCATGGTATTTGCCATGCACACATTTGACACACCTACCCATAATGCATGCTGTACATGTTCAATTATTGTTGCTGTTACCTGCACTGCATCACAGTGGTCACCATGGTGGCATATCTGAAGGGAATGTAAGACTCCTGAAATATAACTAACAACCTATCATTGCAAGATGTGTGCACAGAGATGAACATTATGGTGGGACAAATGGCCTACAGTAGGAACATGTCTGAAACATCACCCTTATACACTGCTACAGCAGTGTATATACCACTATTACAATGGCAACTGTTACAGATCTACACAACGGCATATCACAATAACACATTCTACAACCCTTACAACCTGTAATGTGATCCTAACATGAGCAATGAATGTGTAATATGGAATCCTATGTTAGGACAGCAAATATGGGAATACATACTTTAAAAAACACTGGAAGCATATGTGTACACACACTCCAAATAACATATTGTGGAAGCAGCTTTTGAGGTACTGACAGCATTCATTCTTCATGAGTATGTGCCTTCATTCAAGTACAGGTCCTCAATGTCACACCAAGAAATGGTCTGCAGTCCAATACATATGTCCATCACATTTGTCCACTCACCTACAACAGAGGCAGCCATGGCTTCCACACATCTTACAAGCCATGGAATAGATCACATACCCAACAAGTAGCATGCAGGAGTGTGACATGTAGCCTTACTTCACCATTGCATATACCATAGCAAACAGTGCTGACAGTCATGTATGTGATGAGGCAGTATGGGACTGCATTAATGTAGAAAATAAACAGATGGCCATCCAAGACAGATGATGCCACATGTTGCAAACTGGTCAGGGAGGCTGCCTAGAAACATGCCACAACACTGAGGGAGTTGCAGGAATGTCTAGCAAGTACTGGCTGTGCAGTACCTGTGTCGACAATCGTCTGGACTCTGCATAAGTGTGGCCTATGGGTTTGGGTAATCAGATGGGACAGTTGTTCCACAGGAACCATCAGCTAGGGCTCTCTACAGATAGCATATGCATAACATCAAAAGTCCCCCAAAAGCATGTGTTGCAATGTGTAATGGTGTACCAAGACCAAGTTCGAAACCTACAGACAGTATCAATTAAGATACATGTGCTGCACAAGCAACACCTCACTCCACCTCAGGCCCACCATCCCCATCTGTACCTTGCTGGTGCCAGTGTACACCTGTATGTTTGCCATTCATTAGCAGGGACTAGGCTGGTACACATGGTGTTCTGAATTTGGGACACTGCAAAATGACACTCATGTGTAGCCCATAGTTGTCCATCTGCAAAAAGGCTGAGGATGGGGAAGGGTGTCATCCTGAAACACAACAGTGAACTGAAGCAGACATCCAAAACTCGCTAAGAATGGCTGTATCTGAACACAGACAAGGTCATGAATTGTGGCAGACATAACCCTGACCCCACAGCAATAGTGAAGGCACTGTGTGACCACCAAGGTCTGTGCACATGAGTTGACCTTGTAATCTTGCAGAGTTGGGGAACATTTGTAGGGAGGAGTGACCAAATACTGGCAATTGCAGTTGGGCCATGCTATTATACCCCTTCCAGGAAGAGTGACTGCTGTAGTACATTTAAGAGTTGGTGCAACATACCATCATGTTAAGGGTGTGCACACTTATGCACCCACATGTTGTATGCATCTCAATCAGCATCTGCACAGCTAACACATTTGTTTGATACTGCATTTGATTGCATAGGTCATATGTCACATATCAAGTCCGTATAATGTTTACATATGCAGTATTGTGGACCCATGGCATATCAGGGAAGAGGGTGCCATGTCAATAAGGTTGTGTACACTCCTCATAGCCACAGTAAGGTTTGAAGGTTGTCAGTGTAATTGTATTTTATTGGTCATACATGCACTGCTGATGATGAGAGCTGCACATCAGACATTCACTATTGACATCTTTCCACATATCATCCCAGGTATGTGTCGGACAAACACATAGGGGCTGTGAGCAGCAGAGCAAACATAACTGACACACATATACACATTCAGCAATGGTGCGTACACCTGTGAGGTATGGTGCACAGTACATGCCAGTGTGATGAACAGGTGCACAGCAATACTGTGTACATGTGTGCAGTGTAATCCAGGGAAAGGGGCATCACCTACTAGCACAACTCATGCATCACAGAGTTGTATAATGTTGGTAACAGAGATTGACTATAGCTGCACTGCATGCTGTTGAGTGCCATATGTCATGCATGTTGACAGATGGGTAATGAGAGATGTGTGTGTAATATCTTTGTGCAACCTCACCTGTAAGTGTGTGTGTGTGTGTGTGTGTGTGTGTGTGTGTGTGTGTGTGTGTGTGTGCGTGTGTGTGTTTTTACAGTTAAGCAATGATGTACAGGTCTTAAAGTGCATTTCTAATTTTCTCCTCACAGGTGGTGAGGTGGGTCAGGTCCCTCCTGCAGGAAAACTGATGTTAGTGTCAATACAGACTCTGACAATTATGATAGGTGTGGTGAGGCACAGGTAGAGTTGTCAGGGGCTGAAGCTGTGCTATCATTTGACATTCCACTGTTATCCACCCCATCCCCGCACACAGTCACATTGCCTATACGTACCCCATCACCAGTGGCCATATATGAGGGACAGTTGGCGGGTGGTGGCATGGGACAGGACAGTGTGGTGACTATGGCACATGTGTCTGGACACAGCAGCCATAGCCAGCTGCCCAGTGAGGTACCACACAGGCAGATGTACAGGGGTGCTCATAGGAGGGCTGCTGGTCATCATGCCCCTGGCAGATGTGCCACAGCTGATGTCATCAGATGCACATTTCAGGCCATCATGGAGGTGCAGGCACATAAGGAACATTATACCAGACAGGGTTTGAGGCTCCAGAGGGCTACTCATTCTGCTGTTATTGACAACATCCATGATCTTGCAGGTGGCCACCATTATTTTTCAGAGGTCCTGGATAGATGGTTGGGTGAGATGGTGGGAATCCTCGACCATGGAATGTCTGTGCTTGAGCATATGGTGGGAGTAGTGCAATGGCCATGTGGATGTAGGCCAGCAACACCAACAGGTGGAGGTCGACATGGATGTGCAACAAGTCAGAGCTGCTCCCATAGTGGCAGTGCCAGCACCAGCATTGCAGGGGGGGTGTTGTCCACACCACAACATAACAGGCCACATGCACATGGCCCTGGCCTGTCCCAAGAGGGACCTGGATCCAGTGGACATATGTCATCATCAGGGGAGAGTACCATATCTTGGCTTGTATCTGGTAGTGCCCGTGGAACCCCTGGCAGGCACAATTCTCATGTCCATGGCCAGAGATGGTGAACTGGACACTCTGCCAAGTATGGTCTGCAGCTGTGCAACAAACCTTGTGTAGGGCAGCCACATGGCAGAACTGTGTGCATGCATATACACACATATCACCAACACAGCTAGGGCAACCCCATACCTACACACACCAAACCTGCACAGCCTAATTAATAATGAAACCCCCTAATACACACACATGATGTTAAACAAATGGCTCAGCCTAGGTGTCTGACAAACCAACAACACACCCTGTGCATATGATGATACCTGTGCCACATTCCATAACATCGATGCAAGGAAAGGCTAATATGGTTCTAATGCACAGGGTGACTGTACTACAGTGTACCAATGTAATGCTGTGTAACATGTTTTTGACACTAAAGTTTAATGCTTACATGTCAGGATGTGTAGCTGTCCAGTCATGATGCAGTATAGCTGTTATTAACACCGAGTGATTGTGGTCTTCATAATGTATTCCGTTTGTGTTGTAGGTGTCTATGTGTCAGCAGGACATTGATCTGATGTTATTTCCTACAAGGGGTATGGCACTGTGGTGACACCTTGACTGTGCCATATCCTGGGTACAGCTGAACACAAATCACAGGTTTGTATAACAGTTACTGCATGTGCCACATGCCTGATAGGTCTGAGGGGTGCATACAGGTGAGTTCATGGTGGCTAACATCAGCAGCCCTTCTACAGTGGACAATGGTAAGTGTACTGGATGGTACAATCCACGTGTTTGTGTATAACACACACACACACACACACACACACACACACACACACACACACACACACAAACACAGGCTTTGGTGTTGATGCAATACACAGAGAATATTGTACACAAGGATGTGTGTACTTTTGTAAGGAACCCATTTTAGCCTATGTAATTCCACCAAGACAGAATAGGCACAACATCACATTGGAAAATAATAGTCTGCTAGTTTAATGCCATTGACGATGGTACTGCCAGGGTATATCTCCCTTCCGCAATGTAGTGCAATCCTCAACTTGGTAAACATAGGTGTGCTGGTGTGGGTGGCACAGCCCTACCCTTTGGAGGGTGTGGGGTGATGTAGAACCACAGATAGTGTGATTGACAACTACTTAACCTGTTAAAATAAACTGTACAGTATTACAACTGACTAAGTGGGGAAATACACTCAACAATAATCACAATGATGGTGGCTGTGTCCACAAGATCCACACCCAGCTATATATACAAACCCCAGTATCGCTGTACAGATATACAGTGGAGAAGAGGGCATTTACACATCTACTACTAGTTTTGATGGAATGAATTTCCACAAGATGATACCTGTGAAATGTTAGCATTTGCCAGTCAGTTCTTGGACAGATGACCTCCTGGGACATGCATTTTTTGTAAACTGAAGTAGATCCCTTCACATACACACACACACTCTTACTTGGCAACATAAGACTAGAATCCCTACCTAGGTACTTATTGCTACTAATGTGTGTGGCCTTAATT
>NC_056736.1:502963985-503038985 GCF_019279795.1 Protopterus annectens
CAGATATTAAATCATGTAGAACAAGCATATCCACACAAACCCTGTAAAACCAGCATTACTTCAAATGTAGAAGAGCAATACTGACATGCTGTCCTCATGTCTGGAACATCCCCCTCCTGTTTGTTGGCCTGTCTCCACAGTGCATGTTGTAAGAATTATATCTAACTACCCTCTGTGATCCTGTTTGTCAAACACCCACATGAAGTCCTGCTCACAGTGAAGGAAAAGGGCCAACACCCTCATGAAGTGCTTAGTTATAGGAATGTGTTTCCATGCAATTGGCTAATGGAATGATACCACAGCTGTTCCACATGCAATTAGCTAGTAGAGAACTGCAGTTCATGCACAGGCCATCAGCTGATCATAAGCATTACTTAGAAAACTCAAGCTGCTGCCTAGGCAAAACAGGTGTACTTTTCCACATCCACCAGAGAGGGAGTGAGAAAGACAGACAGAGCCAAAGTAAGAAAGGAAGGGAGTAGGAGAGTAAGAGCCAAGAATGTTTGTGTATGATCCATGGGTGGAGAGTGGTATCTCGGCATTATGATGGTTGCCTATATTGTGTACTAATCCATACTGTCACATGGTAATTGCACATTGCTGCACACATTTATGGCTGAGGATTGTCGACAACAATCTCTACAATGTTTGGAAAATGTTGGCCTTGTAATGTTGACAATGGTTCATAGGTTCATAGGTTCATACTAGGCTATCTGCCCTAGGGCATTTATAAGCCTAGCTAGAATGTGTTTGGCTTTCGCCACCCCATTTTAAATGAATTTTGCTATGCCCTTTTTCGAGGTTAGTATACTGTGCCTCTGTCTAACAGTGACACAGAAGTGATACCCGGGGTAAACCTACGATCTCCCATCCACTCATCAAGATTCCTCTTGAAGAGAGTCAATGAGGGACTCTGCCTAACCTGGACTGGGATTTTATTCCAGAGTGAAGGGAACCTCTGGGTTATGAATCTGTCCCTCCAGCATGTCCTATTTATTTCAGTGCTGAGGTTTAAGTCTCTCGAGCACGTAGCTCGATGGGATTTGGATTTTCTGAGGTGCAGCATGTCCATTAATTTCGGGTTGGACATGGCTTTATACATCAGGCACAGATCGCCTCTGAGCAGGCGGTATGCCACTGAGTAGAGCTGGAGTTTCTTTAACCGGGCAGCATATGGCATCTGTTTGAGCCCTTTGATCCTCTTGGTGAGGTACTTTTGGGGTCTTTCCAGTTGCTGCAGGTGTCTGGTAAGGTACATCCCAAAAGGGGCATTGTACTCAATTATGGGCCTGATGAGGGATGAGTAAAGAGGCACGATGACCTCCCCTGATCTAGATGTGAATCCCTTCATGATTAGGTGGGCTATATAAAATATTTTTCTAACCACTTTGGCCATGTGGTTTTTCAAATGAGAGATTGCTATCAACTTGGGTCCCCAGGTCCCTAATTACTTCTTCCGTACTTAATGGATTACCACCTATGTGGTAATTTGTGGGCACTTTGTTTTTTGCCAAAGGGGATGACTATACACTTTTTGGCGTTTAGCTTGAGGCCATGGTTCTGGCACCAGTTGGCTGTTTCTATGAAGCCCTTTTGTAGGATGCTTGTGTCGGCTGGAGAGACAATTATGGTGCCTAGTTTGCAGTCATCTGCAAACTTGGTCAGCCACAGTCCTTCCATGTTGGCCTGTACCTCTGAGAAATATATACCGAACAAGAGAGGTCCCAGGACTGAGCCTTGTGAGACGCTACTTGTAACTGGTTTGGAGTCTGACATGGTTCCAGCAATTCTAACCATGTGGGTTCTGTCCTTGAGCCAGTTTGCAACCCATCTAGTGACATAGGGGTTCATATTTAAGCTGGTGAGCTTATCTATAATGCCTGAGTGGGGTATTATATTGAAGGCTTTTGCGAGGTCCAGGTAGGCTGTGTGGAACACCTTCCCCTCGTCAATGGCCTTGTTGACTGTTTCAAAGAAATCGACCAGTTTTAAGAGGCAGCATCTGCCCTTAACAAAGCCAAACTGGGTAGGATCCAGTGTCTGTAGGTCCCCAATATCTTTATTTATGAGGTCCATGATGATCCTTTTCATAGCTTTGCAGACCAAGCTAGTCAGGCTTATGGGGCGATAGTTTCCAGGATCCATTGAGGCACCACCTTTGTGGAGAGGGACCACTGTTGCTATACGTCACTCTTTGGGTACGTATCCTGTAGTAAGGCTGAGATTAAACAGTAGTTTTATGTTTGGGTTTAGCTCTTCTTGGAGTTCATGTAAGACGCAGCCTGGGACACTGTCTGGTCCCATTGATGCTGTGTTTTTTGCTTTGGAGAGGGCGGTAATAACCTGAGCATCTGAGATGTCAGGGGGGGGCCACACTCTGCTGGGATAGATATTTGCCCTTTTGGTGGGGAGGGGGGGGAGAAGTTTGCACTGAACCTGTCAGCTAGGATGCTGGCAATGTCTGTGGGTTCGGTGTATTTTTTGTCATTTTGGACTAATTCTGAGCATATCTGGGAATTCCCAGCCAGGTTCCTAACATAACTAAAAAAAGTCTTGTGATTATCCTTAGTGTCCTGTGCAATTTTTTTCTCGAACCTGGCCATAGACGATTTTATGCGTGCCCGTAGTTTTTTGCTAATACTGATCAGAGATGCCTTCCCTTTTTGGGATTTTGCTCTATCATGTAGTAGCTTCCTCCTTCTATTGTATAGTTTGTTTATGGCTGGGGTCCACCAGACAGGACGCCTGCCTTTGGAGGATTGGGTCTTGGTTTTATTTGGGATTGCATGATCCATGCATTCCTGAAGGTGTTCATAGAATGCGTTTATAAAGGATTCTGCGGTCTGGGCATTTTTCCACAGGCCCAGGGGCTTTGAAGGATTCCACCTCGGTTTTGAGGAGTGTGAAATTTGTTTTAGAGAAGTTTTTCACTGTGGTTTTCTGGGCAGGGGGTGAGGTCGGGATGTGAATATCCACTGAGATTAGTTTATGGTCTGATCTTACCAGTGAGAGATACACTTCTGGTCTGGAGCATAGAGCCCCCATGTTGGTGATGATCAGGTCCAGTATGTTTTCCCCTCTTGTGGGAGTGGTAGCAAGTTGTTCCATAGCATTTGAGTTTATAAATTCTAGGAACCTTTGGGCTATGGTGTTGGAGCTAGAGTAATGCTTCCAGTCTATGTTTGGGTAGTTGAAGTCACCCAATATAATGGTGTTTGGAGAGACCTTCATATTTTCCAGTGTTCTCAGGAAGGCCAAGTGGAGTTCCTGGGTTTGGGAGGGTGGTCTGTAGCAGGCTATAAACTGGAAGGCAGTTGTACCCACTGTTAGTTGCACATGGATAGTCTCTGATGCTTCGTGTTGTGCCACCAACCTGGAGGTGTGGGTATTTTGATGAATATTGATACTCCCCCTCCTTTTGTGGTTCGGTCCAAGTTTTGGGGCCGAAAAGCATGGTATGAGGTATAGCCTGGTAGTGCTGGGGTGCTCTCGGGAGCCTTGAACCAGGTTTCTGTTACTGCACAGATATCGATGTTCTCCATGCTAAGGAGAGTTTCGAGTATATGCATCTTGAGGTTTAGACTTCTGGTGTTGAGTAGCATTACTCTTAGTTTCTTATCCCTTGTGATACCTATGGAGGTGGGTTTGTCTTTTGAGCCTTGCCTAAAAAGGTACTATAGGGGTGGCAAGAGCCTTTGCCAATATCCGAAAGCTTAGGGGTGACAGGTGTAAGCCATCCCTAGCGAAGCATCATGGCTTGTTGAGCATGTCATCCCAGGCTGACAGGCATTGGATCCCCTTTGAATGACACCAATACTTAAGCCAATTGTTGAAATTGATCATCTTGTCTTCATATTGTGGCATCATTCTTGCTGAGGGTAAGATGCTACTCAAGGTCAGGGTCATACCGGCCTGGGCTACATGCTCAGAGAGCTCTTCTATGTCTCTTTTCATGTAGTCCAGGGAGGTACGTCTCAGGTCATAAACACCAGCATGGACAATGACTGAGTCATATTTGTACTTTCCTTGGACTGACCTGAGTGCTTGTGTTATGTGGCAGATCCTAGCACCCAACAGGCAGCTCACTGTGACCTTCTCCCCTGGTGAGTGGGACGTCAGTGTGCCTGACGATAGAGTCACCTATTACAAGTGTATCAGGTGTGTTGTTTAGCCTTAAGGGCTGTGACTGTTCAGCACACTGGCTTTGTGAGCTATGTGTTGCACGTGTTTTGTTTTGGGGTAGCGGTTGCTTGGGTGTCTGCTTTGGAGGTCTCTGCTGCTTAGGCAGATTTTTATTTAGAGCCTCTGAGTATGTTTTTGTGTGTTTATGCGTTAGGTTTGCTGTCTTGGTAGGTCTATGTGAGACTGGAATTGTAGTGAGTGTGGTTTCCTTCTCCTCCTGACTGGTTATGCCAGTACTGAGTTGAGAGAGCTTAGCCTCCAGTTTGGCTATATGGTTGCATCTCTCACATTTGTTGTAATTTGTTGGGAGGAGGAGAGGGTTGTCTGTGTACATGAGGCAGTTGTAACATTGCCTCAAGATTCCCTGATTCACCAGCTGGACCAGAGAGGAGATTGACAACTGACCTTTGGACATGCTAGAATAGTATTGGGAATTCCTTTATAATTGAAAAAAAGGGCCAATGGGGAACAAGGTACTCAAGGGGAGTTTGTGAGGGTGTAGTGCTTTTAATTTTTTAGTGCTGACTTATATAATTGCTTTAGTGAGCAAGTGCCAGGCTTTAGAGTAGGAATAGGGTGTTTATTATGAGAACTAGATCAGTTCTAAGGGAAAAAGTGAAGAGCAGACTTTGTGGAGCCGAGAATGGTTTAAACCTAATTAAGCAGAGCTGCCCGATGCTGAGCTATGTGCAAAATCACACAAAGCTGCGCCAAAGCGGGTTTTATACAGGGGGACTTGAAAGAGCTAGAAATTGGCCCAAAACAGCCAATAGACTACCAGATTATTGTGCTGGGAACACTCCTCCAGGGATAGATAGGTTGCTCTAAGCTCCCCACTGCCACTGGTGAACAAAGAAGCCTCCCTTTATCCAAGAACGGAAATGGGCAACACAGGAACTTTCCAAAAGTCCAGAATACAGCAAAGCCTGTATTTGGACTACTCTAGGTCAGGAAAGACGGGAAACAAGGATATTTTTTTTTCTTTTTTGCAACAAACAGCAGAAAAATGCAATAAATATGTAACACAGGCTAGCGCACTTGAGTGTGTAGCCTCAACAGGTAAATGCAACAAACAGGACAAACTTTAAAAGTGCAGGTGCAAAAACAATTTTAAACAGTTTAAAACAGTTCAAGAAGCAGCAATACTTTACCAGAAAGGCTCATCCAGACTCTGCTACACTTTGCTGTGAAGGAAAGGTTAGTTTGCTGTTATTTTTTGTATTTCTGTATTGCCTTTCTATATTTTGAATACTGTAGTTTGTTTTCTTTACCTTGTGTTTTGCTTGCATTCTGTTTTAACAGCATATTAAAACTTCAAAAGAGACCACAGCTCTCTCTGTTCTGAGTCAGGCAGAAATAAGAACTGATTAATTAAGGACTCATTCATAAGACAGAAGAGGTCACTTAAGGTTAATCACTTGTTAACAGAGGGGGGGGAGCTAGGAACTAAAATTTCTATTTAAGGAGTAAACTAAAACATTTCAGAGCTTTACCAGAAAGGCTCATCCAGACTCTGCTACACTTTGCTGTGAAGGAAAGGTTAGTTTGCTGTTACTTTTTGTATTTCTGTATTGCCTTTCTATATTTTGAATACTGTAGTTTGTTTTCTTTACCTTGTGTTTTGCTTGCATTCTGTTTTAACAGCATATTAAAACTTCAAAAGAGACCACAACTCTCTCTGTTCTGAGTCAGGCAGAAATAAGAACTGATTAATTAAGGACTCATTCATAAGACAGAAGAGGTCACTTAAGGTTAATCACTTGTTAACAGGGGGGGGGGAGCTAGGAACTAAAATTTCTATTTAAGGAGTAAACTAAAACATTTCAGAGCTTTACCAGACAGGCTCATCCAGACTCTGCTACACTTTGCTGTGAAGGAAAGGTTAGTTTGCTGTTATTTTTTGTATTTCTGTATTGCCTTTCTATATTTTGAATACTGTAGTTTGCTTTCTTTACCTTGTGTTTTGCTTGCATTCTGTTTTAACAGCATATTAAAACTTCAAAAGAGACCACAGCTCTCTCTGTTCTGAGTCAGGCAGAAATAAGAACTGATTAATTAAGGACTCATTCATAAGACAGAAGAGGTCACTTAAGGTTAATCACTTGTTAACAGGGGGGGGGGGGGAGCTAGGAACTAAAATTTCTATTTAATTAGTAAACTAAAACATTTCAGAGCTTTACCAGAAAGGCTCATCTAGACTCTGCTACACTTTGCTGTGAAGGAAAGGTTAGTTTGCTGTTATTTTTTGTATTTCTGTATTGCCTTTCTATATTTTGAATACTGTAGTTTGTTTTCTTTACCTTGTGTTTTGCTTGCATTCTGTTTTAACAGCATATTAAAACTTCAAAAGAGACCACAGCTCTCTCTGTTCTGAGTCAGGCAGAAATAAGAACTGATTAATTAAGGACTCATTCATAAGACAGAAGAGGTCACTTAAGGTTAATCACTTGTTAACAGAGGGAGCTAGGAACTAAAATTTCTATTTAAGGAGTAAACTAAAACATTTCAGGGCTTTACCAGAAAGGCTCATCCAGACTCTGCTACACTTTGCTGTGAAGGAAAGGTTAGTTTGCTGTTATTTTTTGTATTACTGTATTGCCTTTCTATATTTTGAATACTGTAGTTTGTTTTCTTTACTTTGTGTTTTGCTTGCATTCTGTTTTAACAGCATATTAAAACTTCAAAAGAGACCACAGCTCTCTGTTCTGAGTCAGGTAGAAATAAGAACTGATTAATTAAGGACTCATTCATAAGACAGAAGAGGTCACTTTAGGTTAATCACTTGTTAACCAAGGGGGTGGAGCTAGGAACTAAAATTTCTATTTAAGGAGTAAACTAAAACATTTCAGAGCTTTACCAGAAAGGCTCATCCAGACTCTGCTACACTTTGCTGTGAAGGAAAGGTTAGTTTGCTGTTATTTTTTGTATTACTGTATTGCCTTTCTATATTTTGAATACTGTAGTTTGTTTTCTTTACTTTGTGTTTTGCTTGCATTCTGTTTTAACAGCATATTACAACTTCAAAAGAGACCACAGCTCTCTCTGTTCTGAGTCAGGCAGAAATAAGAACTGATTAATTAAGGACTCATTCATAAGACAGAAGAGGTCACTTAAGGTTAATCACTTGTTAACAGAGGGGCAGCTAGGAACTAACATTTCTATTTAAGGAGTAAACTAAAACATTTCAGAGCTTTACCAGAAAGGCTCATCCAGACTCTGCTACACTTTGCTGTGAAGGAAAGGTTAGTTTGCTGTTATTTTTTGTATTTCTGTATTGCCTTTCTATATTGTGAATACTGTAGTTTGTTTTCTTTACTTTGTGTTTTGCTTGCATTCTGTTTTAACAGCATATTAAAACTTCAAAAGAGACCACAGCTCTCTCTGTTCTGAGTCAGGCAGAAATAAGAACTGATTAATTAAGGACTCATTCATAAGACAGAAGAGGTCACTTAAGGTTAATCACTTGTTAACAGAGGGGGTGGAGCTAGGAACTAAAATTTCTATTTAAGGAGTAAACTAAAACATTTCAGAGCTTTACCAGAAAGGCTCATCCAGACTCTGCTACACTTTGCTGTTAAGGAAAGGTTAGTTTGCTGTTATTTTTTGTATTTCTGTATTGCCTTTCTATATTGTGAATACTGTAGTTTGTTTTCTTTACTTTGTGTTTTGCTTGCATTCTGTTTTAACAGCATATTAAAACTTCAAAAGAGACCACAGCTCTCTCTGTTCTGAGTCAGGCAGAAATAAGAACTGATTAATTAAGGACTCATTCATAAGACAGAAGAGGTCACTTAAGGTTAATCACTTGTTAACAAAGGGGGGGGGAGCTAGGAACTAAAATTTCTATTTAAGGAGTAAACTAAAACATTTCAGAGCTTTACCAGAAAGGCTCATCCAGACTCTGCTACACTTTGCTGTGAAGGAAAGGTTAGTTTGCTGTTATTTTTTGTATTTCTGTATTGCCTTTCTATATTTTGAATACTGTAGTTTGTTTTCTTTACCTTGTGTTTTGCTTGCATTCTGTTTTAACAGCATATTAAAACTTCAAAAGAGACCACAGCTCTCTCTGTTCTGAGTCAGGCAGAATTTTTCCCTCCCTCCCACCAATTTAAGTTGTCTTGTTAAATACCACTCTCTTTCTAGTTGCCCGCCTCTTATGTTAATCTGACCATATATCTCATTTCTCTCTACTTTCACTGGCTTATGTGAGTAATCACAAAACCATCACTTTTGAAATCCCCCTTCAATTATTTAAATTTATTGGCCATCCTACAGTATTTCATAGTACCAAAATACAAAAGTAACCACCCCTTTCAGTCCATCTTGCTGTTTTAAAAATAGTAACTCTCCACTAAACCTTAACTTTTTAAACAGGTAAAACTCAAGTTACCTACTTTCATATCTAACTTCTCTAGTGCACACTGCAGAGTGCATTCTTTTCAATCTTACCTTTTAAGCATCCCTGTTACTAGCACTTTCTCTAATACCTAAAAAGATCATCTCTACTTGACTCCAAGTAGACTTTTCTCTATCTGTTAAACCTAGCACTTGCTCCTACAGTACTTATTACCTTGATACGGCACTCTTATAGATAGCACCCCAAAAGGCAAACCCCATTTCTCGGTCACCCACGTCCCCGAATCTCTTTTAAAGTTTTTTGTCTAGTCCTTCTAGCATGTCAAGGGATCAGTTGCTAGTGTCCTCTCCTGCTCAGCTGGTGAACCTGGGAATATTGAGGCAATGTTACAATTGCCTCATGTACACAGACAACCCTCTCCTCCTCCCACAAAACACAAATACATGTGAGAGATGCAACTATACGGCCAAACTGGAGGCTGAGCTCTCAACATAGGACTGGCAAGACCAGTCAGGAGGAGAAGGTTACCACACACACTATAGACCCAGTCTCACATAGTACCATCACAACCTCAAATCATACACATAAACACGCAAAGACATACTCGGCAAGGCTCTGATCAAAAATCTACCAAAACAGCAGAGGCCACCAAAGCAGACACCCAAGCAACCACCACCTCAGAACACAACACCTGCAACACATAGACCTCACAGTCAGAGTGTCAAACAGTCACAGCCCTTAAGGCCAAACACAATGCCAGACACACTAGTCATTGGTGACTCCATAGTCAGACACACTGACGTCCGCTCACCAGACTGAGTAAGGAGAAGGTCACAGTAAGCTGCCTGTCGGGCACTAGAATCCGCCACATAACGCAAGCACTCAGGTCTCTCAACAGCAGGTACAAATACGACTCAGTCATTGTCCATGCTGGTGTAAACGACCTGAGACGTACCTCCTTGGACTACATGAAAAGAGACATTGAGGAGCTCTCTGATTATGTAGCCCAGGCAGGTATGACCCTGACCTTGAGCAGTATCCTACCTTCACCAAGGATGATGCCACAATACAGAGATAAGATGATCAGCTTTAACAATTGGCTTAAACTCTGGTGTCATTCAAAGGGGATCCAATGTCTGTCTGCCTGGGATGACATGCTGGACAAGCCACGCTGCCAAGGGACGGCTTGCACCTGTCACCCTGGGATTCTGGATATTGGCAAAGGCTCTTGCCACCCCATAGTGCCTTTTTAGGCAAGGCTCAAATTCTAAACCTACCACCCTAGAACACAAAAAGGAAAAAACTAAGGGTAATGCTGCTCAATGCCAGAAGTCTAAATCTCAAAATGCACGCACTCGAGGCCATTCTCAGTATGGAGAACATCGATGTCTGTGCAGTGACAGAAACCTGGTTCAAGGCTCCTGAGAGCACCCCAGCACTATCAGGTTTTACCTCTTATCATGCGTTCCGGCCCCAAAATCCGGACAATACCAAGAAAGGAGGGGGGGGGTATCCATATTCATCAAGGACACCGACACCTCAAGACTGGTGGCAACGCACGATGCATCGGAGACCATACAGGTGCAATTAACCATAGGCAAGACTGCTCTGCAAATTGTAGCATGTTACAGGCCACCCTCACAAACTCAGGAACCTCACATGGCCTTCCTGAAAACACTAGAGGGGATAAATGTATCACCAAACACCATCATACTAGGTGACTTCAATTACCCTAATATAGACTGGGAACACTACTCAAGCCCAAACACCCTAGCCCAAAAGTTCCTGGAATTCATAAACTCAAATGCCATGGAACAACTAGTCACCATCCCCACAAGAGGAGAAAACATACTTGATCTCATCATCACGAACATGGGAGCACAATGTTCAACACGAAGTATACCCCTCACTGGTGAGATCAGATCACAAACTAATCTCGCTGGAGGTCCTCATCCCACCCCCACCTGAAATAAAAAAGACCACAGTAAAGAACTTCTCGAAAGAAGACTTCACACTTCTAAAGACTAGTGTGGTCTCCTTTAAGGCCCCCGAGCTGGCGGAAAACAGTACTCAAGCCGCTGAATCACTTACAAATGCCTTCTACCAGCACCTGCAGGACTGCATAGATAAGGCAATCCCAAGCAAAACAAAGACTCTTTTTACCAAAGGCAAGCGTCCAGTCTGGTGGACCCCAGCCATAAACAAACTCTACAACAAAAGGAGGAAGCTACTACAAGATAGAGCAAAATCCTTAAAAGGTAAGACACCCTTGATCACTATAAGTAAAAACTAAGAGCTCTCATAAAATCATCCAAAGCAAATTTTGAGAGAAAAATAGCTAAAGACTCAAAAGACAATCATAAGGCCTTCTTTAGCTATGTTAGAAACCTGGGAGGAAACTCCCAGATATGCTCAGAACTAGTTCAAAATGATGTGAAGATTACTGATCCTACAGACATTGCCAACATACTGGCTGACAGGTTCAGTGCAAACTTCTCCCCAAAAGGAGAGATACCTAGACCAAGCGATTGCAGCCCCCGCAACATCTCCAACGCCCAAGTGAGAACTGCTCTCTCCAAACCAAAAAACACAGCATCCATGGGACCTGATGGTGTCCCCGGCTGTGTGCTCCACGAACTCAATGAGGAATTAAACCCACAGCTAGGACAGCTGTTTAATCATAGTCTTACCTCTGGATACGCACCCAGGAGTGGCGCACTGCAACTGTGGTCCCACTTCACAAAGGCGGTGCCTCCACCGACCCTGGAAATTACCGCCCATTAGCTTGACAAGCCTTATCTGCAAAGCCATGGAGAGGATCATAATGGACCTCATAAATAAAGACATAGGAATTTGCAGACTTTGGATCCATCCCAATTTGGCTTTGTCAAAGGCAGATCATGCCTTCTAAACTTGGTTGACTTTTTGAAACAGTCACCAAAGCCATTGATGAGGAAAGGCAGTCCATACAGCCTACCTCGATCTGGAAGGCCTTGATACAAGACCCCACTCGGGTATCATTGAAAAACTCATCAGCTTAAATGTTAACCCATACATCACAAGATGGGTTGCAAACTGGCTGAGTGACAGAACCCACAGGGTCAGAGTTGCTGGCGCCATGTCAGACTCAAAGCCTGTCACAAGTGGTGTACCACAGGGCTCAGTCCTGGGCCCACTCTTGTTTGGCATCTACTTTTCCAAGTATAAGCAAACACAGGAGGGTTATGGCTGACAAAGTTTGCAGATGACTGCAAACTGGGCCATAGTAGAAAACACATCTGACACAGATATCCTTCAGAAGGGTCTCACAGAAATGGATAACTGGTGCCAGAGCCATGGCCTAAAGTTAAATGCCAAAAATGCATAGTCATACCCTTCGGGAAAAACAAGGTTACCCCTAGCTACCAAATAGGTGGCAATCCACTGAGCACAGAAGAAGTTATCAGGGACCTGGGGACCCAGGTTGATAGTAGTCTGTCATTCGACACCCATGTAGCTAAAGTAGTTAGGAAGACCTTCTACATTGCCCACCTTATCATGAAGGGATTCTCATCTAGATCAAGGGAGGTCATAGTCTCCCTATACTCATCACTCATCAGACCAATGATTGAGTACAATGCCCCATTCGAATGTATCTGACCCGACACTTGCAGCAGCTGGAGAGGCCACAAAGTTCCTCACCAAAAGGATAAAGGGTCTCAAACATCTGTCCTATGCTGCCCGACTGAAAGAACTCCAGCTCTATTCAGTCGCACCGCTTGCTCAGAGGTGACCTTTGCCTAACATACAAGGCCATGTCAAACCCAGATTTGATGAATATGCTTCACCTCAAAAAATCTAGATCCGTCAGAGCCACAAGGGCGGAGACTTAAACCTCACGGCTATTAATAGGACGTGCTGGAGGGATAGATTCATCACCCAAAGACTCCCTATGCTGTGGAATAAAATCCCGGTATATGTGAGGCAGAGCACCTCGCTGGCCTTGTTCAAGAGAAATCTTGACCAATGGATGGGAGATCGCAGATATACCCCAGGGATTACCTCAGTGTCACTGCTCGACAGAGGCACAGCAAAATAATGGGTATAGTTCCCCATACTAAAGGGGTGGCGTAAGCCACAAAACTATGGGCTAGGCTTGTAAATGCCCTCGGGCAGATAGCCTAGTATGAACCTATGAACCTATGAACCTATAATACTTGCAGTTTAGCTAGATCGGACAGTCACCCAGGTAGTAGCAGGAAAAAATCCCCTTTTATCAGGTTAGCAGTCACTCTTTTAGCCTCTCTGCTGCTAGCACCACTCTGCAGGACCACGAGGAGCTTGGCTGAGTAGTAACAAGCGCAAAAAACGTGCCAAAGCGGGTTTTATACAGGGGGACTTGAAAGAGCTGGAAATTGGCCCAAAACGGCCAATAGACTATCAGATTCTTATGCTGGGAACACTCCTCCAGGGATAGATAGGCTGCTATAAGCTCCCCACTGTCACTGGTGGACAAAGAAGCCTCTATCCAAGAAAGGAAATGGGCAACACAGGAACTTTCCAAAAGTCCAGAATACAGCAAAGCCTGTATTTGGACTAATCTAGGTCAGGAAAGATAGGAAACAAGGATAATTTATTTATTTATTTTTTTTTTGCAACAAACAGCAGGAAAATGCAATAAACATGTAACACAGGCTAGCACACTTGAGTGTGTAGCCTCAACAGGTAAATGCAAAAAACAGGACAAACTTTAAAAGTGCAGGTGCAAAAACAACTTTAAACAGTTTAAAACAGCTCAAGAAGCAGAAATACTTGCAGTTTAGCTAGATCGGACAGTCGCCCAGGTAGTAGCAGGAAAAAAAAAACACTTTTATCAGGTTATCAGTCGCTCTTTTAGCCTCTCTGCTGCTAGTAACACTCTGTAGCTCCTCAATATAATGATGTGGCAAAAACCACACCATAATGGACCCAGTCATTACACAATTATCCAAACACAGGGCACTGATAACACACACACAAACTTACCAGTAATGAGTTTCAAACCCCTACTTATGTATTGCTATTACATTGTTATGCAGTTATCGCACGTGCCACAGAGCTTACATGTTGGAGAGCTGTCCAAAGGTATCTTTGAAGGTGAGTGACATCAGCAACAGTGATAAAGGAGGGATAAGGGAAATGTAGTACATGTGACTGTCCACAAAAGCAGGTGTCAAGGAAGACACAACCACACTCTCTCAGGGAATCACACACATTATCACAGTTGTCAGAGTGAGGATTAGAACTCCTACCTAACTAGTTTGTTACACTACAGTATTGTGCAATTATCTCACGTGCCACAGAGCTTATCAGGATGATATATGGCCAAAGGGTTATTTCAATGTGACTGACATCAGCAGGCATGCTACAGTAGGGCAATGGGAGGTGTAGTGAGTGTGAATGGCTTCACAATCATTAATCTCCACAAACACACACACACACACACACACACACACACACACACACACACACACACACACACACACACACACACACACACACACACACACACACACTCTCACACACACACACACACACACACCAACATTTGCCAGTACTGACATGCATGGGTTCATTGCTTCACAGGTGTGTAGTAGTTGACTGTGCCAGAAGGCTGCACAAGGCTAGGCAAAGGGAATACACTGGCATCAGACCACATGACAAAGGTCTCCAGGGGGGTAGTCCCTGGATTAGCTCACACAGGTGGGTATTGTATTCACCATCCACTCATCTGGGTTACTATTGTGGGTGGCCAGTGCTGTGCAATGCTTGCCATGTATGTGATCTGTATTCCATAACATGGACAGTGTCTGGGTTGTGCACATGTCCCACATGCATGTTCTTGACATGTGGAAGTGTACTTTGGGTCTCTGGGGCATATTGTGGGGACAGATTGTTATCATATGATGTGGCATTCCTAACCTCATGTGGTGAGACCTGGCAATGAAACTAAGGTCGTGCCTGCACCTACATTGATAGCATGATGCAGGTATTCAGTGGAGTTAGTGGCATCTGTCCATAGAGGACATGTGTATAAGGCATGGTATTCCCTTTGTGGGTTACATTTGTGGACTCTACAGTTGTTGCAGGCATCCAGTGGGGAACATAGCAAAGGACCACTATAAGCATTTATTTGCCTATTGTAGGGATGGAACAGGGTGCCATGTCCTTTTACTTGCTGGGATAACACACACTCTGTCAGGAGATGTTACACATCACAGTACATTCTGATGTCAGTGGCAGTGTTGTGGTCAACAGGCATGTAGTCCACTGCAATCACACCGTGGTTACCATCTGTGGGCAAATATGCAGGGAACTACCAATATAGTGGTTGTTGCATAGCCAGGTGTGTTTGTGTATGAGACATGTGTGAAGAGTGTTCTCTGAGTAATACAAGACTTGCCTATATTGTTCACTGGTCCGTAATGTCATATGTAGGGCTATGGATTGTCTATACCAGCCTCTCTGCTGTTTGACATCTGTTGTCCTTGTAAGGTGGACATTGTGACATATAGTAAGTCCTCAATATAATAATTTAGCAAAACCCACCCCGCAATGCATCCTGTCATTACACAATCACAGCAACCTCCACACGGGATACTGATGACAAACACACACACTTGCCAGTACTGAGATTCAACCCCCTACCTGGCTATGTATTGCTACTACAGTGTACCACATTTATCACACTCGCCATGGAGCTTATTGGATGGATGTTGTCCCAAGGTACTTCTAAGGTGAGGAACATCACCAGCCCTTTTAAATACTGGCATTGGGTGATGTAATGGGTGAGAGATCCCAAAAATAATTTTACACTAATCACACATTTACATTTGCCAGGGGTGAGGTTCAAACCTTTATCTAACAACCTTTATGGACCATTATGTTACATATTTACCACATGCATCACTGACCTGACATGGTATACGTTTCGCAACAAATACTTGTAAGGTGGATGATATCTGCAGGCCTGCTAAAGGCAGGCTCTGAGATGTGTACTGGCTGTAAATGGGGACAAAATCTTGGAGGTACACACACAATCCCTTGCCATAGATTAGATTCAAACCCATTGCTACTACATTGTTCCACATTTATGGCTCACACCACAGAGCTTATAGTGCTAGCCCTTCTCCAAATGTATGTTTCAAGGGAGATGACATCAGCAGGCTTGCTAAAGTAGGGTAATTGGAAGTGTAGTGACTGTGAATGGCCTCAAAACCATTGATCTCTACACACACACAGTTTCACAGTTGCTATGTTTGGGATTAGAACTCCTACCTAACTAATACATCACACTACAGCATTATGCAGTTATTGCACACACCACAGAGCTTATAGGGAGGATCCTTCTCCAAAGCGGTATTTCAAGGTGACTGACATCAGCAGGCTAGCTAAACTAGGGCAATGGGGAGTGCAGTGTGTGTGAATGGGCCATAAACCATTCCTCTGGAAACACACACACAACACTCAGTCACACACATCTTTACATTTGACAGGACCGTTTATAAGAATGCTAGATGAATAATGGTTTCTACTGTCATGTTACACAGTTATCACAAGTACCACAGACACTATAATGCTGAGGGCTACCATAAGCAAATTAATACAGTGATAGACATTGGCACATCATGTATTACTGGCCAATTGGATGTGTGGTGGGTGGGACAGGCCTCATGATGAGAAGCTCTTTGTCACTGTCTGTCTCTCTCCCCCACATCTCTGTTTGTGTATGTTTGACCTATTATAGTGCATTGTCCTTGGATATATGTGTGTATTCCTATCTGATGTGTGTGTAAAGCATGACTGGTGTGCAATGTGATGTGTGTGCACAGAAATCTGTGACTGACAGATATGTATAGTCCACTGCTGTTGCCAGACATGGGCTTCATTTCTGTAAGTGTGGGAGTGTGCCCAGTATGACCTTCTGTATTGAATGTGTGAATCCATTCCAGGTAGATTGTACTCCAGTGCAGGAATTTATGTCCTAATAATGTGCTGCAACCTGTTTCTGCAGGATATCTGTAGATAGGTTGACAATATGGAGTCACAATGGGCAAAGGATAGTGGGATATGTAACTAATTGTGTCTGAGGTGCTTGTGCTACATGGTTTTAGTGTTAACAGAGATATTCAGACATATGTATAGTTTTATACTGTGATGTATTATGTCATCTACTACTGACAGATATACTTATTTGCTCACAGTAATTTCATGGGGGATACAAGATGAATGAAGCTGTGTCCAGTATTGTGGTCTGCACCCTACATATTCTTGCACACTCATGCCATTCTGGGGGGGCAGCTGCAGACACTTGCTGATGGGGCTGTGTAAATGGCCCAGCACCTTGGTACTGTGGTTGAGGATCCCATGCTTGTACATCTATCGACGTGACAGAGAGGCCATATCCTGCTGTGGTCATACCTCTCATCTGTACAGATTCACACAGGTTACCCAGAAGCAGGGCTCATATATCTGGACATTTCCCCTTCACATTATGGTTTACAAGCAGGCTTGTAGCCACTCATTCCTGGGTATGCAGGCAGGGATAGTATGGGCACACATCAGAGTTTCAGACTTCACACACTCCATGGCATCTATGCTTCTACCCCCCCTCTGTTATTCTATCCTCTTCCTAACATTATGGAAGCGATATCTGATAAGTTTCCCTATAGTTATCACTTCATCCCAGCAGTATTTAGGGGTTGGTCCACAGTTCATACAGTAGGACATGGTGGACATGCTACTGGGATTTGTCGACATGGCCTTGCATTTGTGTTCTGTGGACTGTGTTATGTCGTTATTTGGGACTCCATGAGATAACATATATTGGCAGTATGGGTGAGACACAGGCCTTTGACAGAGGACTGTAGGGCATTTGGTAGTGATGCAGGCCATCTGTAGCAGGCCAGTGCATTCTGTCACTCCTACAGTCCCAGGCTGCAAGCCACTGGATTCCCCTGGGGTGATAGGGTAGGTGTGCCAGGTGTTAATGGCAATAGTTTCTGTCTTTATTAATCCTTTGGTGTGGATGCTGGCAGGGTGCTGCTTACAGCTCGGGACACACCTGCATGGGACACCGCTTCAGCATGCTGCATTCTGTGGGTATTTCCATACAGAAGTGGGGGTCATATTGTACTCATTCCCAACAGCAGGTATATGACCTGTGATGAACCTGTGGCTGATGGTGGGGTGAGATGAGTGCATGCGTGCTATGGAAGTTGCTTGCAGCTGACTCACAAATATATGTGGGGCATTCCCCTTATGCTGGCTTGTGCGGAGACATCAGTGGTTTTGCAGTACTTCATAATTGTGCCTTTTGTAGTCTGCCAGTGTTTGGCCAGACTACATCAGTATTCCATACTACACAGACAACTAATGTGCTGCTAACCTATATGTACAATTCCAAAGTTGTGTCCAATTGACAGTAACATTTTATACACTCATGTCTAGGGTACTTCCACCTGTGTACTGTGTGTATGTCTGACCTCACATTCATGCCATGTGCATTTTTCAGATGGTGACAGATATTACATCTGAACAATTAGTTTGGATTACTGCTGGATTGGGTCTTGCTGGGATGCATTGTGTTTGGCACTGCAGTTGTCAGAACTTGGTCCTGTCATCAACAGTACTGGCCATAGGCCACCAGAACACAACCCTCCATGGCTACATGCTGACCATTTCCACACAATATACAACACACAACAACCTAACACACAGAGCCCTGCATATTGTACACGTGCAACAATCTATCCTGCTAATTTCGCCAGCTCAGGTAATCTGTGCTCCACTGTTATTATACCCACATGTACATGTTACTACATTTCTAAGTAGAATTGTGGGAGGGTTCACATCTGACTACTGTAAACATTTGCTATGACTGTACTGGTATTTCAGGTACTCTGTTGGCTTCAATTTCATTCTGTATTCTGACCTATCATGCAGACTAGAGGCATATCAGTGTAGTACAGATCTTAGATTTTATTAACCTACATTTCAGTTTCAGACTTCTTACCCTTCAGAACTAACATCCAATTGCCTGACCTGTTGTAGTCTGTCTGTGTAGGTCTGGAGGGGGGGTTGTTCTCCATTGTCATCAATCAGAGGCCTTAGCACAGCCTTTTTTTATGGTCATCTACACCTGTCCTGCTGGCTGAGACTGTTGTTGGGTATGTCTCACTAACATGCATGTGTGTGTCCTATGGACACACATTTGGCCCACCACATGTCCTACAGTGGGATTTGTCACCTTGTCTAGTACTGTCTACTATGTTGACACCAGTATTTGTTATGGATTTCATGCTGCCCATATAGCTGCCATCCAGTTCAGCCACCCAATTCCCTTGCATGGTCACAATTGTACCATAGATATAAGTAGCAGAACATACTACTCCATTCAGCAATTGATTGGGAGAGTGACTTACCTTGTGGCTGTGCCAGTATTGAGGATGGTACTGGAGGGCTGACTATGTCGTATGCACTATGTGCGAGTCAGAGACAGGTGTCATTCCCTGGGTTCCGACCGTGTCAGTGTGTGTGCTCTGAGTTGCCTCTTTGCCAAGGCCTGGGCATATTGGGCATGCGTCCTTTTACCTACAGGGGCAGGCTCAGGTTGTTCCTCCTCCGGGTCAGTCTGTGCCTGTGCTGGCCTTGGTATTGGTGGGGGGCTGTGTGGCCCTGCCCCGTGCTGTTCCTGCTGCAGCTGTTTCTGCAGGATCATATTGTGTAGCATGGCACATACAATGACAATTTGGGAACATGTAGCTGGAGAGTACTGCAAGGCTCCACCAGATATGTCCAGGGACTGGAACTGTGACTTGAGCATCCCAAACACACGCTCTATTATGATTCTGGTTTGTGCATGTGCCTCCTTATGGAGTTCTTTTTCATGTGTGTGTGCATTTCTGATAGGTGTCACCAGCCATGGCTCCAGTGCATAACCAGAATTCCCCACTAGGTGGCCATATGGGATGTCCCCACTGGCAAATCTCTGGTACAGCTCTGTCATATGCCAGATGTGGGAGATGTGATAGCTTCCAGGGCTGCCAGCACACACAATCATTATAATGTCCTGGGAATCGCACATGACCTGGCAGTTGATGGAGGGGAAGCCCTTGCGGTTTATGTAGACCCTACCCCACTTACCGGGTGGTGCATGCAGTCTATAGCACTCACTACCTCAGGGTATTCTGTTATTTGGTGGAACAGATGCATATTGCTGGTCAACTCCTCATGGGTGTTGTGGAAATATATGTGCTCACCGGCATGTGCTGACATGGCATCCAGGAACTGGTGGAGTACCCTGGATGCTGATGCCTGTGAGATCCCCATGATATCCCCAGTTGGACGTTGGAAGGTACCTGTGGCTAGTATTCTTAAGCCTACACATACCTTGGTATCCACTGGGATGGGTTCCCCTCTGTTGATTCTCTGTGTGAGGCGTGGCCGGCACAGCTCAACAATTTGCTGTAGGAGGTCCATGTCTACCCTATAGCACTCCACTATCTCCAGCTCATGTAGCCCCTGGTGGGTTACCCTGGGTCTGTACACTCTTCTCCTTTTCCTCACTGTGGGTTTGTCATCAGCATTCTCATCCTCACCACCCTCATCCTCTTCCACATATTGATTTATAAGAGCAAAAACAGCCCTTATCATTTTGTTGCTTTTGTTAGGTAAAATTTCCCCATTTGTGTACACCGGTGGTGTAGAGTTTGTGGGAAAAAACAGAGGGAAAGGTGTTTGCATAGTTTATAGTAGTGTGCTGGGGTGGGCTGGGTTGCTGCCTGTGTAATTGGCTGATTCTGATGCATTTCACCTGCCAGATATGCTAGTTCTCCTTGATTACCTTCCTAATGCTGTTTTCCCTTCCATTTGCCTTCCTGCTTAAGCCCTGAAGCACGCCGCACAAACACAGTGCTCAGATGTGAACGGAGCTGCTATTTCCTGGTGTATTTTCTTTTGTTTGTTTACAACCTGGTGCACAGTGCGCACACCCATTTAGGCAATGTAAATACTGCTAGGCAGCTTCAGACACACCCCTTTCCTAAGATGTGCTTAGCTAAGGGAAACACGGGCCACAGAGCTCCAATAAGTTTACAGCATGCATGACACACCCCCTTATAAAGTCATCCAGCTCTTAAGCTTACATCATGGTATTACTGCACCTACACAATTGGGTGCAAGCTATCATTGAGGGGAAATCTGTGATTCAGTATCATTGCCCTAATTTGCATAGAATTGACTGCTAAAGCAGGGTTACAAAACCGAAACTCAGCCTTCCCCCTTAGCAACTACTATTCCATGGTCTTGTTGTGTTATGCATGTCTTTGACTATTATGGCAAAATAATGATTTTGGTTTAAAAGCTTATTTCCAGCTTTTTTTATTATTTTCAGGCCAATCCCATTTGCAAACCGCTGGCCTACACTTAAACAGCCGAAATCAGCCAAAAAAAAAAGTTTTTTTTTTATAATTTTGAAACTAATTTTCATGCATATGGCCATATATTTGGCCTATGGCATGCCTAACCCTTATAATACATGTGCTTTTATGAGCTGTCATGCCTCCGTTTTGTAGTTTGCAGAAATGTATTCAGCTACTGGCTGAATACGTTTCTGCAGTCTACACTATTCCTGCACAGACGTCTGCCAGCTTTCTGGATCACTAATTCACCTCATTTGCATGGTTTTCACCAGTGAATGAGGTAATTAGTATACAGGGGTTGTGTCCGTGCAGGAATAGTGCAGGATCGCTCATGCACATCCCGGGAGCTCATTCCTGGATCGCACGTCAGCCATATTACCTGCAGCAGCTCTTGCACTATTCCTGCATGCCGTGCAGAGCTTGTTGAATCCTGGGGACTGTATGACATATTTTACCCTGTTATCATGGGGTATAGTAGTAAACAAACAGATGTCAATTGTTAATAAACAATTCTTAGTAGAATCAAAAACATAAGCTGTATTAAAATTTCAAAGTTTTTCTAAAAAATCCCAGGAGTCCTTTATATAAGAACTCATTTTTTTTGTATAATGGGATTTAACACTGCATCAAGAAATAGTGCTATATCTTCTGTAGCATAGTTAGGGACTGACACTATTGGTCTAGGGTGGATTCTGTGGGTTTTTGTGTATGTTAGGTATCCCAAATAGTACCTACTAAGGGATTTTTGACCTTGAAAAAGTTATACATTTCAAAATAAACAGTTCCTTCCATTAAGCAATCATAAAAAAAGGAATAAATATTTTTATAACATTCCTCAACATTGTTCACTGTAACTTTTGTATATTCATTTTTATTGTTCACCATATTTTCAGTAGAACTAATGTAATCTTTTCTGTCCATGATCACAAGCCCCCTACTTTTGTCAGCTTTCATAAATCTAATTTGTGAATTCTCTTTAAGTTCTTTCAGAGCTGACCTTCCTGTTTGACGTAAATTATAATTAACATATTTACATTTATGGTTCAACAACATTCTAATCTCCTGTGCACATATGCTTTCAAAGACTTTTAGTATATTAATTAAGGCAGGTTGGAAAGTTTCTTATTGGGTTGATTTTTTTATATAAAATAGATCAGAAAATTTATTGAATTCATTCTGAGGAAGTCATTCGTGATGAAAGTTTAGACTTTCAGTGTTCCCATTCTTCAGAAAATGCATGTACATGCAACAACTGTTGTAGTTCTATTAACCTTTAAATAAAGTTAGAGTTGCTTGGCACATGAAGCTCTGAGCTGTTAACAAATTGCTTCCCATAGTCAAAAGCACAGAATTTGAATTGTCCCACCTCTATTACCGTAGGGAGTGATTATGAGCAAGTCAGTCAGACAGTATTTCTCGGTCACCCCTGAAAAAGGGACATGTTCTCCAGTGGATTTACCTGGTAAACTTATTGATAAAAATAGTATTTAAAATATTAAACTTAAAATAGTATTTAAAATGTGTCTCTTTTGGGTCCTTTGTCTCCCCCCCCCCAAGTATTTTTACTTTTGTTCAGAATTCTTAATTTTAAAAAATTGAGAATTAAGTTGTTCTGTTCCTTTGTCAAATTTGTGGTTTTCTAGAAGATTATTGTGGATTACTGTCACTAAATAATATCAGGCATGTGAACTTCAGAATGTGTGTCCTTAGAAAATGCTTGACAATTTAGCATTCTAAGAATATAAGAAAAAGACTTAAAATCTATTATTGTTTGTTGGGCCTTCTTTTCTGAATCTTGAGATAAGAGGTTGGGAAGCCATGAGGGATGTGTAATGGGATACACTGCATGGTTGTCACAGTAGTGAGGCCAAATGCACTTATCATCATTATGTGTTTGTTTATTCATTTTATCACCAGCAAATGTCTGAATGCATGCAGTCATACAAAGGGCTGTAACTGATGGTCACATCTGTGTTTGTGTGTGTATCCTACATCCCACTGTAATTATGGTATAAAAGAAGGAATGAGGCGTAGTAAACAGGAACTTCATCACATGACCCATGTTCTTTGGATATGATCCTTGGTTTGTTGATTATTGACAGTATGCTTATTTTCTGTGAATAAATGTGAGTTTCAGAGGAACTACTGTTCTCAACCACTAAACATCTAAATATGCTTGACATCCTTCTCCAAGCTGCTGTTAACTTTTGTTTAGTTTTTTCTATTTTGTATGTAAATTTTGCTTAGTTTGTTTCTGTTTCCACTATGTATTGTACTTCATATTATGGAACTTGTACTATGTATTATTGGAGCTTTTCTCCTCAGGCCTCCACTGAAAACGGGCTCTTTGAGCCCAGTGGGCCTCCCTGGTCATCAAACTGGGAATAAATAAATAAATAAATGAAAAGTTTATTGCTGTTCGTGCTGTCAGTTTTCAATGTGAGAGCATTTTGCTTTGTTTATCAAATGCCTGTCAGTGTTTTTGAAGTTTTTAATTAAATCCAAATATCTATGACTATTATAAAAGTAAAGAAGAAAATTGCATGCACACTGACAGGTTTCAAAAGTGTTTTATTATGCAACTCGGAAGAGACAGACAAGTAATGGGATACTGGTATTGTTGAGGGGATGTGGTGGGGGTTCTGGTCTGTTACGCTGCCTAGGCCCCATTTGATCATGATCCAACACTGCTCTTATTGTTCAGAAAGTTCGCATAAGTATTTAGCCTCATACATGTGTCCTCTCTCTCTTTGTTTTTCTATATTTTAATCCAGGTAACGGGAAAAACCATGTACACTGTCTGGTTAAGCAACTTACCCAAATACACAGTAGGCAAATAGAAATAGAATCAAACCCTGTACCTAAAACTACAGGAAGCAGTTCACTAAGAATAGAGTTTAGAGCCTTAATCATCTGCACTAACTGCTAAACCTTCATTGGTGTGCTCATTTTTTGATAAATTATTGAAGGCTAAAAATCACTGAGGTTTATAGTAAATCGGTAATGCCATTTCTTTTAGTTTCTTTTGTTGTTTTAATGTTCTGAAATGCAAGTTGATGCACAATCTGTTGTTCTCTTAACTTGTAAGTGAATTAGGGTAGTTTGCCCCATAGTTGTCTTGGGTTATGCAGAACATCACTGATTTTGCTACAAATGTATGCCATGTCCTTTGATAACTGCCTTTTTTTGGATACATTACTGAAGATTACTGTCGGTCAATAAAATCAGTCATTATAAGCACATTGTTTTTTTGTTCAGTGAATGCATGCCCATGCAACACATATTGCTTTGTTAAAATATTAAGGATTGTCAAAGATACATGGTTTGAACCCTTTCAAATCCATTTACCTACTTTGTGACTTTGAGCAAGTCCCTTAACAAGACAGTATTCCCAAGTGACCCCTTGTAAGGTGCACTTTACCCATTAGGTCTACCTTGTTAACAGATACATAAAATAATACTCAAAACATGTCCCTTTTCATCCCTCATTATTTTGGCTTTGCTCAGAATTTTTGTGCAAAGAAGTTGAGAGGTATTTTGATCTGTTCCTAGCAAAATTTGTGTCTTCTGGCAAATTGTTGCAGATTTTTTACATTAAATTATGGCAGGCATGTTAGGTTCTGATTTTGTACCTTTAAAAAATACTTGACAATGCAAAGAATGTTATTCAGTCAACCTTCAAAGAATACAAGAGAAACACTTAAAATAAGTTCCAGATTTTCTTCCTTTTTTCTGATTCTTAAGCAAAGAAGTTGAGAAGACAGAAGGGAGTTGCACTGTATGGTCTGACATCAGTGAACTGAGATACATTTCAGGGCCATTATTTATGAATGCATTCATTCACTTGATCTCAAGCAAATATCTGGGGTGTACAGTCATACATGCTGATGTAATTGTGTGTGTGTGTGTGTGTGTGTGTGTGTGTGTGTGTGTGTGTGTGTGTGTGTGTGTGTGTGTGTGTGTGCATGTGTATGGATCAAAGATCAAAGTATTAACAATGTAGTGGGTAGAATTAAGTAATAATTGAGATGGGGAGAAAGGCTAAATTAGTTTTGTCACTGAGAATTTGCAAATAGAGATGGTAAGGCAGAACATGAGAATAATTTCCTTATTTTTTGTGTGCTTTGGGAGGTTCAGGACTTTTCTAAATTACTCAAAAGTCTCTAATGTTTGAATAGCTGTATATGTGTAGTAAAACATAATATATTAGAAATGCAGTATATGTTTTTGTCTTGTAATTAGTGTAAAAGAAAAAAATTACTTTGAAGCCAAGTGACTGATCTGGCAAGGAAACAAAGTTGGATTAAGTCCAAAGTTTAACCCTGGTGTAAGCTTCCTTTTTAATTGTCCTTTATTACCTGGAATACCCTGGCTGCTGTGTGCTCTTGGCCCTAGCATCTCAATCTATCTTTCCATCCCTCTATACTGTACTGTGCATGTCAGAGACTTCCTGCCCAGAGAACAAGGACCCCTTACAATCAAAACCTGCCACCTCTACCTAATCTAAGGCAGCTCAGAGTCCTAAAACCGAAGGGAGCAAGGAACTTTCCATCCCTCTATACTGTACTGTGCATCTCGACTTCCTGCCCAGAGAACAAGGACCCCTTACAATCAAAACCTGCCACCTCTACCTAATCTAAGGCAGCTCAGAGTCCTAGCACCAATGGGAGAAAGGAAGTTTATATCCCTCTATACTGTACTGTGCGTGTCAGAGACTTCCTGCCCAAAGAACAAGGACCCCTTACAATCAAAACCTGCCACCTCTACCTAATCTAAGGCAGCTCAGAGTCCTAGCACTGAAGGGAGCAAGGAACTTTCCATCCCTCTATACTGTACTGTGCATCTCAGAGACTTCCTGCCCAGAGAATAAGGACCCCTTACAATCAAAACCTGCCACCTCTACCTAATCTAAGGCAGCTCAGAGTCCTAGCACCAAAGGTAGAAAGGAAGTACGTGCTATACAAAATAGGTGTTTGATAGTTCTTTTTTAAATATCTACAGCTGTAATTCATAAGCTATCTAGCCAGATGCCCAGCAGCCATGCTCCTTTCAACCCCTAGCAACTAAACCTTCTCCTTCTTGCATAGCCTCCTGGAGCTAATAACCTGAGACTCCCAACCTTATTTCCTCATTATCTCTCTCACACCAGCCGCTTCTGCTGCAATTTACTTTTCTCCTCTAGGTTGCTACCTTCACTAAGTGTGTTTTTCAACCTTCTTACCCTATCTCTCTCCTAGCTGAACGTAAAATATAGCAATGCTGTAGTAGATTACATCTACATCTCTCCTAACATCCACCCTTTCCTCACAAGGGCTCCCAGGGATCCCCTCTTCTAGTGCTCTCTCTGGGTTTCTACATATCTGATAGTACCCTCATAGGAATTAGCAATTCATTGATTGCTCTCTCTGAACTCACATACTTACTTGTCTGATCCCGCTCCATTCGCCCTGCGGGCTCATTCTGTTCCCCTACCATACTCCCAATTTCCACACACCCCCAGTGCTCGTAACCTTATACCTCTCCAGCCACTCCCACATTTCTCATTATCCAATCCTAACCCACATCTCATTAAAGGTATTCCCTGCATACTCCATCACTCCTCCCACTTCACTACATACTTCACCTATCACTCTCTACCTTACAACTTCTTTATCACAATGCCTATTTCACCCATATCAGCCTACCTTAAACCCCTGCTCTTGTTCTCACTTCTTCCTTTCCTTTTCCTTTCCTGTATCCTAACAGCCTATGAACATCTTAACTACTCTAATTTCCACCAGCCCTCTAAACAAACATCCATACCAGCTATATCAGCCACCTTAAACACATCAACATAACATCTACAACCAGCTATCTCCTCCCAAAGTATCATAGAATTATCCATATTACCTATAAACACCACCAAGTCAAGAGAACCCAAAACATGTTTAATCATCCTCTAATTCACACACACAGACTACACCAACACCTCCTACTGGATGGTGACATTCATCCCAGCCCTGGCCCTACCAATAACAGTCCTGCTAACCCAGTTAGACCCTCTCCCTCTACCTTTCACACTCCTACATGGCCTCCTAACTCCCTCTTCATAGCTCACCTAAATATACGAAGTATAAATAATAAAATGACTCACCTTCATGCTCTACTGGAAGTACATGATTTTGACATCCTATGCCTAACTGAAACATGGTAAAAACCAGCAACTCAAGACTATGAAATCACCCCTCCAGGATACAATATTTTAAGATTGGATCACCTGAACAACAAGGATGGGGGCGTAGGTCACTTTACTAGATATCCACCCACCATCTGATACCAATATTGAAATTCCTATCACTAAGCTTCAACTAAACACTTGTAAGCCCACCTACATTATATGCTTCTATCTTCCTCCAGGTAATAACATCACCTCCCTTGAAAATATCCTTAGCTGGCTTACCACAAACTATCCACAAGAAACCATAGTGCTAGGTGACTTTAATATAGACTGGAATAGCTGTAATACTGATAATCCTACTAACCACATAAACCTAATTGGCTTTTCCCAAACTATCACCTCACCCACCAGAATCCACAAACCTACTAATAAAGAAAGCACCTTAGATTGGATTCTAATAAATACTCAGTCCCTAACATATATGGCAGGTATCCTACCAGACAACATTAGTGATCACTCGCTAACTTATATAATTAGACAAAAGAGTAATATTCCCTACCATACAACTTATAGAACTACTCACTCCAATAAACATTTTAACCCTGAACACTTCCAAAATGAACTTAGTGTGTGCGATTGGTCACCCCTAAAACACATCTAGCTAGAGGAAGCAGTGACATACTTCAACTCCAAGTTCCTAGAAATCTTGGACTACCATGCCCCTTCATGTACTCTTAGGAACAGGACAAAAACTGCTCCATGGCTAACAAAGGAAACTAAGCAAAAAGTTCTACTAAGAAACAAATGTTGGGCCAAATGCTACTAAAGACCCATCTGATCATTTAAAATGTAAACAGCTTAGAAATGCTACTAAAGCATCAATACCATTACATAAAAAAAAACTTCTAAACTCAACTTCAACAGACCAACCAACATAAACCGCAAAAATTCTGGTCAGGTATCAATAGACTCCTACATCCAGGCCACTCAAAGACACCAACTCCATCAGGAATAGCCCAAGAGACTCCTAAACAAATTGCTGATACCTTTAATATCTTCTTTACTGAAGCCATCCAGTCACTTGCTAACTCTTTACCTCCTGTATCCTCTAATATGCCCTCCTCCTCAACTAACTTACCACCTACATTCCAACTACAACCTGTTCCTACACCCTTCATCTGTACCCTTCTTCACAAACTCAAATCATCTACCCCCTCTGCTGACATATTACCTGCTAAATATCTGCAAATAGCAGCTAAAGTTACTGCCTACCCTATTTCAATCCTAATAAATAGAACCATAACAGAAGGTACCATCCCATCCATCTGGAAAATTTCTCATATAATCCCCTGACATAAAAGTGGTAACTCAATAGAACTTTCTAACTTCCATCCCATTGCCCTACTCTCTCCCTTAGCTAAAATTATGGAAAAATGCATCCACCATCAACTGTTAGACCACCTTCTCCAGAACAGACTATTATCTAACTCTCAGCATGGCTTTAGACCTTTCCATAGCACCACCACTGCCCTCCTATCATTTTCTGACCACATTAACAAAAACCATAACAATAACACCATGTCCTCTGCAATCTTTATTGATCACTCAAAAGCATTTGACATGGTCAACCATCAGCTACTGTTGAATATTCTTAAGTCCCTCTCACTTGATACTCAAGCACTACAATGGTTCATGTCCTACTTAGATAACAAGCAACAGGCAGTGCTTTGGGATAGCAGTCTATCCATCCACCTTCCCGTCACCTTTGGTGTACCTCAAGGGTCTATATTAGGCCCTCTTCTATTCTCAATTTTTATTAACAATCTAACTGTAAATATCCCCCAAGCTACATGCATGCAATATGCAGACGACTCCACATTAATATGCTCTGCTACTGGTCCATCTGAACTGCGGTCCCTCACCCAAAATGTCTTTGAGCTAGTAGAAGAATGTTTTTTACAGCATTGTCTCCTCTTTAACCCCAAAAAGACTAAACTATTGCTCTTTACTCCCACACATAAGTCCTCCCCAAATGACTTCATTATCACATCTAATAATGGCAGATTCATATCTCCGGACACTACCACCAAACTCTTAGGAGTAACTATTGACCACAACCTTAACTATTATACTCATATCAACACTACAGTAAAATCAGTTGACAGAAAACTAGGCTCCCTCTATAAAATTAAACATTTCCTTACTCCCTTAGCTAGAACTACTATTGCCCACACCCACCTTATCTCAACTCTATTCTATGCCTCTCCTATATACACTAATCTATCTAAAAGCAACCTCAACAAGCTGGCAATCTCCTACAATAACATTGTCAGATTTACTACTGGCTCCCCTTTTAGAACTCACCACTGCCAAAATCTGAAGAAACTGGGTTGGCTGGAACTGCATAATCAAATTCTATTCCACCAACTTATTATTGCACATAAAACCTTTTATCATCCAGACAACACACCAATACTCATGAGTCTAATCAGCCCATATAAAAATCTTACAAACCTATGCTCAGAAAATAAACTACTGGTATCTAGACAAAAACCCAACAATAAAGCAGGGGATTCCCTTTTTGCTAACACTGTGGAAAAAAAAAACTGGAACCTACTTCCTGGTAAACTCACATCTCTTTCTTCAACTGCACTATTCAAAAAGAAACTCAAAATATACCTTACAAACCACTGGCTATGTCCTTGTACTAACCCAGACTCAAATTTCTCTCCCTGTTATCCTATGTTATAGCACTACTACTACTCACTTCATAGCCACTTTAAGACCACTACCTTCTAGGTTAGACTAACTGTACCCAGGAAAACCTTATGAACATGTCACTGCCTTATAGATGAGTCACTGCCCATAACTAATTCTCCCTACTTTGTAAATAATTATCTATTCTCCCGTGCTGTATTTACAACTTTGATTTGGGAATCTCTCACATCCTTCTTGGTCCACAAAAAAAAAAAATTCTATTTTGTTTTTTTTTTGTCTATCATGATTGCTAAGTTACCATGTAAACAACTGTTTTGTCTGACAAGTGAACTGAAACTGAAGTTGCAATGTTCTGTTTGTTTTTGTTTTTATGTAGGGCTTTTCTCCCCGGTCCTCTACTGAAAATGGGCATATATCCAGTTAGACTAGCCCAGTCAGCAAATGTAAACTAAAAAATAAATAAAAATAAATAAATTGTTAGGACATGTGTCATTATTTACCCACCTGTTCCACATTGTGCAAGATAGTGAAGTATTCCATATTTTGATGATGGAAGGTTGATTATGGCTGTATTTTCTTTACTTCTTTCACTTGTTGGTGTCATGCATGTTGTGGTACTCATGATGGTGCAAGTCTGTGATTGGTTTATGCTGACTGGAGTTGATTAGACTTTTGTGGGGGAGGGGATTGCTTGGCTTGATCATCTGGGGACTTGGACTTTTCCAACTTGAGTTGTTTCTTCTGAGCGTTTCTAATATTTGAAGGACTGGGTATGTGATAAAACAAGTATAAAGTAACATTTAACCATGTCGTGAACTTCCTTCCTAATTGTTAGTAAATGTTCCACATTTTGCCCAGTTGTCAGTTGTCACACCTTATGAGAGATAATGTAATGTCCCATTTCAAGATGGAAAGTTGATTATGGCTGCTGTTTCTTTAATTCTTTTTTTTTTGTACTATGGATGTTGCTGTATGTTATTATAATTTCACCCATATTAAAATGTCTGAACAACAAAGAATTTTCAGTTTAATAATTTAAGGACATGTAGTTTTACTTATCTCAGTCATTTAAATTATATACTCTTAAAAGTTTTCTGCTGAGACCTCCTCATAGGTAGTTCTAATAACATTCAGAAAATCATAACTGCATCATTTAGAATCACACACATTAAAAAAAAAATCAAATCCTGGAATGAGTTATTGCGACCAGATGCATTTGAGTTCTTGTCATATCTCTTAACTGTCATAATTATTTGCAGAATGTTTCTGATTTTGCTTCAGATCTTTGTCCTGTCCATCGGTAACATTTTTGATTTTCTGGTAAACCACTCATGATCACACTCAATAATGCCAGTCATTAGAATTGTATACTTTGTATTGCTCAAAAATGCATGTTGATGGAAAATGTGTTGTTCGAATAACTTTTTTTAAAGTTAATTAGAGTAATATTTAAACACTATTCCTAATTTTATCATGCCCATTATTTTTGGCTTTGTCCAGAATTCTTGTCCAAATAAGTTGAGAGGTATGGTGCCACTCCAAAACTTTCAGATCTAAAATATTTCTATTTGTTTTGTATTTATTGCAATGCAAACCAGAAATAAGAGTACTATGTGGTTCATGTTGCTGCATTTGCTTGGTACAGTTTTTATCTTTCTCAGTGCTGTTTTCCTTTGAGTGGACTGAAAATTAGCATATGTTTACTTGTAGACTCAGCAGTGCAACAAGTAGCTCACTTGCCTTTAGTGTAGAAAGCTATTGGCTCTATTCCTGTGCCAGGTACACGGATTCATTTTCTAATACTCCCATTGCAGTGTTGTATAAAGGGGTGCTGCAGAGTCGGGTGTTTCATCCTCTGGATGAGACATGAAAATGTGGTCCCATCTGCCTGTGTTAGTGGCTCTGATGGATGTAAAAGATCCCACAGCACTTACCTTAGGGGAAGTTACCCGATGTCCAAAAGTCCCTGAGTAATTATGAATACCAACTTGGGCCTCTCTTTAAAAAAAGGACATTGCCCTAATGAGACTAGTCAAGTCAATAAACTATAAATAAATTATAATTGCCACTATAACTCAAATATTTCATTATATTGGTGTGCTTTGACTATTTTAATACATTAGAATTTACTTGTAGTTGCATTTGTTTTCCAGGGTAGAGCAATGATCTCCATGGACCTTTTTCAGACTCAGTCTGGGATTATTAAGTGGTTAGGGTTATTATATCTGAATGGACTGGCCACTGTAAACTAAACTGGGAATTTTTTTCCCAGAATTCACTTCAAGCCCCATTTATAAGAGCCATGCTAGACATTTTAACTTCCATCTAAATAAAATGGCAGTTGTGTGAGTCACATGCATTTTACACAGCTTCTAGAACTAATTTTCATTTCACTTTTATACTTGAATTTCTCCGACTTGTGATCTCAAAGCAACGGAACTAAACCTTCATCAACAGATAAATAAATACATTCATACATACAGATATTTCAAGCATGGGCATTAATGTTCTTCTAGCTTGTCAATATACCAAAACAGTTGTTCCCATAATAAGTGTCCAGACTGTTTATTTATTTTATTTATTTTTACATTTGTTAACCGGGCTAGTCTAGCTGGATATATGTCCATTTTCAGTAGAGGCCCGGGGAGAAAAGCTCCAAGCAAAAAACAATGACAAAGTTAATAAAGCATAACAAAAACATAGAGAAGAATCACAATACATGGTTACATTGGTCTAAAATCAGTTATAATAAATGTATAATCTATTAAAGTTTTTAGTACAACATTATTTTAAGCAATTATGCATAAAATGCACTAATAGGTATGAGGAAGTCTCAGATAAGGGAAAAGAATATTTATGTTAATCTCATATTACAAAGAAAGAGTAGTTTCTTGATTTGGAGGCATAGGTTATAGGAGTAAGAATAGGGGTAAGAGCAAGAAGTTGAAAGATGTCAGTCTGGGTCAGCACATGGACAGAGCCAATGAGTTTTCAGATGTTCTTTAAGATGTTTTTTAAAAAGAGAAATAGAAGCAAGGGTAGATAGTTCAGAAGGAAGCTGATTCCAGATTTTTCCTGCAGAGTTTGAGAAAAGTGAATCGCCGACTTTGTTATTAGCTTTATTTGAGGAAACTAGAAGCTTAGTAGCAGAGCGTAGTGTAGGTAGATTAGTATATGGTGTAATTAGGTTAGTGAGGATAGGGGTGTTGTTAGGATAATATAGGATCTTTTGAGTCATAAGTAATTGTTGACAGAGTATATGGTTTTGCAATTCTAGCCATCCTAGTTGTTTGAGGTTAAGGCAGTGGTGAGTTTTAAAGGGGGAGCTGGTGGTGAATCTAGCTATACTATTGTAGCATGTGGAGAGTTTAGAGAGGTTGTTCTTGGATAGGTTAGTATATATAATAGAGGCATAGAAAAGGGTGGAAATGAGGTGGGTTTGGGCGATAGTTTTCATAGCAGAAGGGGTAAGGAAGGGTTTGACTCTATAGAGGGTGCCCAGTTTTTTGTTAAGAGATTTTATGGTGGAGCTTATGTGTTCATCATAGCTGTGGCGATTATCAATTGTTACACCTAGTAGGCGGGTTGAAGTATCAGGGGTAATGATGGTGCCATTGTTAGAGGTTATAGAGAAGAAAGGATTGTCTGATTTATGAGTTGGGGTAAATAGCAGTAGTTTTGTTTTTTTTGGGATTAAGGAGGAGGCAGTGTTGCAGAAACCAGTTTTCAACATTTTGAAAAACAGTTTGGGTAATGGAATGGAGGGAGGCTATATTCTTGGCTGTACAGATTAAGGTGGAGTCATCAGCATATTGAATGCAGGTGGCTTGAGCTATGTTTGTGTGTAAATTGTTAATAAATAAGGAAAAGAGTAGGGGACCTAAGACAGAGCCCTGGGGTACACCAGTATTAACTGGTAGTAGTGAAGACAGATTATTATGCCAGAGTACTGCTTGCTGTCTATTTTCTAGACAGGATTTAAACCATTTTAAAGCTTGAGGATCAGGAGAAAGGGCCTTTAGTTTGTTGAGAAGTAAGTTATGGTTAACTATATCAAAGGCTTTTGACAGGTCAATAAATATTGCAGAGGAAAAAGAGTTATTGTTACGATTTTTATATATAGAGTCAGAGAAGGATAAGAGGGCAGTCGAGGTGCTATGGAATGGCCTAAAGCCGTGTTGGCAGTTTGCTAGAAGGTTATTTTGTAGTAGTTGGTTAAGTAGTTGTTTGTGAATACATATTTCCATTATCTTAGCTAATGGGGAGAGTAAAGCAATAGGGCGGAAGTTAGAAAGTTCTGTAGAAGGTCCACCTTTGTGTACAGGGATGATGTGGGATATCTTCCATAAAGCAGGGATTTTGCCTTCTGAGATAGTTCTGTTAATAAGGATAGAGATGGGAAAGTCTATGGCTTTTGCGGCTATTTGTAGATATTCAGTTGGGAGGTCAGCAGAAGGGGTGCAAGGTTTCAATTTTTGAAGTAGTTTACAGATGAGGGATGTAGATACAGGTTGTATTCTAAAGGCAGGTAATGAAGTATTGCAGGTATTTGGATGGAATGTATTGATGGATGGTAAAGAATTAGCCAGGGTTTGAATAGCTTCTATGAAGAAGATATTAAAGGAATCAGCGATTTGGTTGGAGTTGTTATGGTTGACACCAGTTGGGTCTGGAGTGGTAGTGTGGCCTGGTCGAAGAAGTTTGTTTATGCCAGACCAGAATTTTTGTGGGTTTCGTTGGTTGGTTTGTAGAAGGTGAAGGTAAAAGTCTTTTTTATCTCTAAGAATATCCATCTTGGTGGCATTTCTTATTTGTTTAAAGTGGAGGTGGATTGTTGGACATTTGGTAGCTTTCCATTTAGCCCAGATTTTATTTCTAAGGAGTGTCTTTTGCCTAGTTTGTTTTGTGAGCCATGGGGCAGGTTTGGTTCTTAATCTAACAGAGCGATAAGGTGCATGGCAGTCAAGGATTTGAAGAAAGTTAGTGTTAAAGTAGGTAACGGCTTCGTCAAGTTCTAGATGGGTTAGAGGAGACCAGTCACATGCTTGCAGTTCGGTTAGGAAGCTCTCTGGATTAAAGAATTTTTTTGAGCGAGAGGTTTTGAGATTATGAGTAGTTGAAATGCGGACCTTATGTCTAATAATGTAGGTAAGCATATGGTTGCTGATATCATCGGGAAGGGTTCCTGGAGTATAGGCTTCGGGGTGGCTATTAATAAGGATCCAGTCCAGGGTAGCTTCTTTGTTGTTAGGTTTGTGGATTCTTGTAGGAGTTGTAATTAATTGTGAGAATCCAAAGAGGTTTATGTGGTTGGTAGGGTTCAGAGAACTACAAGTGGACCAGTCTATGTTAAAGTCACCTAGTACAATGGTCTCTTGGGGTAGTTGGGTAGAGAGGAGACTGAGAAGGTTCTCAAGAGTATTGGTATTATTACCTGGGGGTAGATACATGCAAATTAGATAGAAAGATTTGGAGTTATTGATTTGGATTTTGGTAGTTAGGATTTCAGATGTGGTGTCTGATGAAGGAAGCACTTTAATGGTGGAAACGTGGAGGTTAGATTTATAAAGGATTGCTATTCCTCCACCTTTTTTGCTTTTACGGTAATTTCTAAGGATGTTATAGCCAGGAGGAGTAATTTCTTGGTCTAGGGTAGATGGTTTTAGCCAAGTTTCAGTAAGACATAGAATGTCAAATGAGTGTACATCAAGGAGTGCATGCAGGTGGGGAATTTTATTGTTAATACTTCTAATGTTAAGGTGAGCTATGAAGAGGGAGTTAGATGGTATAGTTAATGTAGAAGTTATAGGTACTGTTAAATTGGATAGGTTAATCGTATGGTTAGCATTGGGGCCAGGGTTAGGATGAATATCACCACCTAGGAGGAGGTGTTGCTGGGGATATTGTAGAGTTTTAAGTAGTTTGTAGAGGTTGTTAAAAATCTTTTTGGTAGGTAAATAAGTGATGTGGGTAGTTCTATGAAATTTTGGTAGTGTAAAGTTTGAATTATAGGTTATGTTACTGTGGTTAAGGGAGAAGATAAATGAAAATGGTAGAGTTTGTTTGAAGTAATGGTTAATTTCAGGTAGAGGATGATTTTCAAAGGAAGTGAGTAAGTAAGGTATGGTCAGACAAGATATTGTGGTAGTGAAGAGTAGTATGCTTGTGAATATATTTTTCTTTGTTGGGGCCATGGTAAAAAGTAAATTTATGTAGGGAGTATGCTGTATTATACTTGCCATGTCATATATGTTCTTATATGTAAGCCAGTGTTTAGTTTAATGTAATTTGGTAATGTACTCCATGCATCAGCTGTTGCCTCAGAGAACCAATTAGTACACTTCTCATTCATATAGAATCTTCTACATGGGTTATCTGATGATTATCTAGTACTTTTTGATAACCCCAAACATTCACAGAGGTAGTTGTCCCTAAATGCCCTATATACCTGAATAATATCTTCTCTTAGATATCTGTAAGAGACACTGTAGAAGTTCAGATATTTTAGTATTTCATAATAACTTAACTTTTCACATCTATGGATGCCCTTAGCCACTGTATTCTTTCCAGTTTATTCATGCTTGCTTTCTATATTGTTCTTCCATACTCAAGTTTGGGTCTAATATAACTAACAAACAATGACTTCATAATTTCTGATTTCCTAGACTTTATACATCTTTTTAAACAACCTATAGTTCTATAACTATCATTAACCAATTGCTTGATATGATTAGGGAAAACTCAATGCTGGATGTACCCATATACCCAGGTCCTTAAATTAATCTATAGTTTCAATCACTGTGTGCTGTATTAAATATTCACTTTTCAACTTATGTCTCCCAAATCTCATATGCTTTGTTGTATTTATCAGCACATCATTCTCAGGTGCCCAAGTTTTTTTGCAGACATAACCTATCTGTAAAACATTTTATAGGTTTACCTCATTTCAAGTCATCTGCATACACACTATAGAACAACTCAAATGAAAAAGAGAGATCTGAAAGATATAATCTAAGCAAGTATTGGCCTAGGAGAGAGGCCTGTGGTACACCCTGACTGCAACCAAGAATTTCACCTGTCCAATTGCTGTATTATACTTGCCATGTCATATATGTAAGCCATGCAGCTTATCAAGAAACATCAATACATAGTTGTTCTAATTTATTGGTCAGTGTTTTGTCTATCAAATGCTGAAGTTAAATCTACATTAATTACATCACAACACAATTTTTCATTCATAGCTGTTATTATATTGTTATAGAACATCATGTTAAAGGTTGTAAGAGATCTGTTTTCAACATATGCATGCTGATATATGGTTTCAAGTCCCAGCCTTTCCATTTCTGACAATAACTTATCCAATATTACCTTCTCCATTATTTTTCTACAACATAGGTTCATAGGTAGGCTCATAGCTAGGTACTAGGCTATTAGCCCTAGGGCCTATATAAACCTAGCCAAAAAGGTACCCTGGCTTTTGCCACCCAAGAAAATTATTTTCCTGTGCCCCTGTCGAGCAGAGCCACAGAAGTGATCCCTGGGGTGAATTTCCTATATAGGTTCATAGGTAGGTACTAGGCTATTAGCCCTAGGGCCTATATAAGCCTAGCCAAAAAGGTACAAAAGTTTAACCCATTTCCATACCAGGAGTCGAACCCAGGCCGCCTGGGTGAAAACCAGGAATCCTAACTGCTAGACCATATGGGACAGCCCTAAAAGTAAAAGTAAACATAAAAGTAGACTTAGAGAGCTGTATGACTTTGGGTGTGTCCTACTCTACTTTCCCTTAAAAACATGTTACTAAGTATATGTCGGACTTTTAAGAATCTCCCCCTAGTTATATAGCCTAGTAAATAATAACTATAATGATAAGTGTTCTTATGTCATCACTACTAATTCCATCTACTCCTTGTGCTGTGTTTGGACCCAGTTTGCATAGTTCTTTTTCAGCAGAATCTAATTTGACATTAGTAACTGAGGTTATCTGGGTGTCAGTAGGAGAGCCTATCACCCCCTTTGTGGAAACCACACTGTTTTTGCATAAGACTTTATAAATATATCTGTAATCTGTTCTGCCTGAGAAAGAATTATAGAATCTACATACAGTTTAACAATTTGTATCTCTTTATCCCTTCCATATCTTATGTATCTATACAATGATTTCTTATTATGCTCAATATCTTTATATACATTTTCTTCATAGTTTGCATGATCTTGTCTCACACTATGCTTAATTTGTTTGTCTGCTTATTTATTACAGTTTTCGAAGTTGTAGCTCAACCCCTTTTCCATTTCTTATATTCTTTGTCTCTTACCTTAATCAAGTGTCTTGCTGTTATGGAAATATATCTTCCTAACATTGTATGCCTGGATCTTGATGTTAAACATGCTTTTGATTTTTTGCATTCAAACAACTTCTCTTTCAAAACTTTCCACATTCCTTCTGCAGTTTTTCCATTGAATGCATCCCTCCAGTTAATTTTACATAGTGACTATTTTACTTCCATATAATCTGTTATTAATCTTCTGTGAATTGGTTTACATTTCAGTTTGGCAGAATTATCTAGCAAAAAAAAAATAACCTTTATAACCCCATGATCACTGCTCATTGAAGGTGATAAAACTTGACATGAAGTTTTTTTTTTTTTTTACAATCTGAAGCAATTGATCCTGGACATACGTTGTGAATAATTTCCTTACTAATGTTATTGAATCTATATTATTCCAAACTGTTTTTAGTAAATTTAAGTCCCCAGCTAAAATTATTCTTCCCTCCTGTGTTTCATGCAAGAAATGTATGAATTCCTGTAAGTCATCAGCACTTTACTTTGGGACATGTTGGCTTTATAAATTCATATCCTAACATATTCCTCACCTCTGGAACAAACTTCTACAACATTCCAAACAGAGCAGAATGCTTGCCACCTTCAAGGTAATTCTATGTAATGGGTGGTTAGCCTCAAATTCTAGCCCAATCTATCTTGTGTTGATCTCCTGGAGGCTGGAGTGAACATGTGAATTTTTTTTTTACTAAGCTTGTAATGGTCTGCAAACTGATTGCCTAGTACTAACCTATGAGCCTAAATCAATGTGAGATTCTGTTATTGCTGATACATTGCACATGTGAACATACATCACACTAGCCTGTTTTTATTGTCACAACACCATGTAGCACTCCTTCATTCATGAAGCATTCCTTGATGGCTTCTCCCATTGGCTTCCTCCATGGCTTTTCCCATTGCGTTATGCTTCACTTAATTATGCAATCCTTTGCTCAGATTGGTGGTGCTCTTCGATGTCTAATGTGTGCCTGATTAGCTATGTAGCTCATCATGCAGTAATACCTTTGAGAACTACTGTTGCACTTATCTCTGAATTTCAGTTCATATGTTTGGCTTTCCAATGACTATCAGTGATGTTGTAGTGGGGTGAGCATCAGTAGAAACACTTTCTAAATGTTGAGGTTCAAATGCTGGATTGGTAAGTATGTCAGTCATGAAATTCATGTCACAAGAAAGTGAATAGATCTTCAAGGGAGAATGGAGAAGAACTTTTTCACAAACTGCTTCATCAGGGAGTGTTGTGCTACAGTTCCACACTTTAAAAGAAGTGTAATTAAAGAGTTTGAAAGAATGGGGTTCTAGATTTTAGATTAAATATTAGAAATTAGAAATGTTAGTGGTGCAGAAAGCTGTGGGATCTCTTCCCACACCAGGTAGGTGGATTGCTGACACTGCAGCATAAGGGGGTTGATGCACTCCTGAGTGTGTTGTCCTTTGTTTCTCATGTTAAACCAAGGCTCCATCTGCCTGAGTTAGCAGTAGCTTAGGTGGGTGTAAAAGATAAACATCTTGAAAAGAGTAGGGGGAGTTCCCTGATGCCCTGGCCATATTCCCCTCCAAGTATAAATACCACCTTGCATGTCCAATGAAAAAGACGCTATTAGCCTAGTGGAATTAACCAGGTAATAAAAAGATACATATATAACATTTTGGATACATAGTTATAATACACTGACTTGCCAGCAGTGTTGTTCGATTTTTTTTTTTTTTTGTCAAGAGTAGAAGTTTGTTTACAGGTCATACATTTCTGTTTGGGAAATGGTGCTGGGTGATAGTATGTAAAGAAGGGCAGTTATCAAGTGTATAGATAAGTTTGTTAGTTATGATTAGCTGAATGGAAGTTAGGTAGTGTGGCATTCCAGTCAGATTTAACTGTTTTAGAGCCATGCAGTGGTGAGACTGATCTGGATGGTTTGCTCCAAGGTTTGCTACTTGCAAGTCTGTTCTAGGTTTTGTGAGTAATTTACAGATTAGTAAGTATAATGAGACATATATCAGTGAAGGAAGAAGATATATAGCAGCATATATTAGTAGTACAAACTTACATACAATCATAAGCAAGGCTTCCATGGTTTGCATGTATGAGATAAGTCACATTTGTGAGTGTTTTGTACAGATCTAGGTCAATCCAATCAGATTTGTTAAAATTAGCATGCAGGCAAAAGAGCTTTTGATATGTAAGTGATAAAGTAGATGTTTAGCAAGGAGTTTATTGTTGAGAGAAGTAGATGAATATAGATGTAGTGGAAGAGGCAGGGGGTTAGATGAGAGAGAGGAAATAGTGTGAGTAAGTTAGATGGGATGCATTATAAATTATAGTGAGAGGTAAAGTAGGGGTGGTGAAAGAATCAAAGCTAGACATAAGGGAGACATTTTTGAAGAGGGAACTGTAGGAAAAAAAGGGGGATGTTATGAAAGCAGGGGAAGCTAAGAGGTAGGAGTTAGTAGACTATAAGAAAGATACCAGGTCAGTTGGTTGTTGCATGGAAGCAGGAGCAGTTTTGGAAATTGTGGTAGTTGTCTTTAAGTGTAAGTTTGAAGACCCTGAGGAATTCAATGGCATTAATGTTTAATGGTAGAGTATTCCATAGTTTAGCAATGGCAGAGGAGTAGAGGCATTGTCCTGCTCTTTTGGTAGGTTTATGCACTTGCAGAGCTAGTTTGTTAGTGGAGCGGAGCTTTCTGGGTGGAGTATAGGGCTGTAAGATAGTTTTCAAAGCAAGGCAGCTGTCAGGTTTATATATTATTTTATGGGCTAATGAAAATTGTGCAAAGTTTAGATATTGAGGGAATTCTAGCCAATTTAGGTTTTTGAGAGCTAGACAATGATGGGTACAGTTTGGTAGATCAGTTGTGAATTTGGTAATTTTGTGATAACATTATTGTAGTTTGTTCTCAAGGTTATGTGAAGAATTTTAGGAATAGGGGCTCTGTAAAGGAGGGAGGGGAGTAGAAGTGTATTGGCTAGTGTAGTTTTGGTGGAATCATCCATATAGTGTTTGTGCCTATAAAGTTTGCCAAGTTTAATGTATGTTTTCTTGATTGATTAAGTATGTGATGTTTGAAGGTACATTTTGTGCTTATTGTGTTGCCTAGTTTTGCATGAGTAGCAATTTCAATTTGAGTTTTATTTTGTGAATATATCTTGAATTCAGATGGGAGTAATTTTGGACAGAACAGCAAAAGCTTAGCTTTGTTTTGGTTGAGCAGTAGTTGAGCTTTGTTTAGCCAGGTTTCAATGGAGGTAAAGGCTTTTTGTGTGATACTTAGGAGTTGGTGTGGATTGTTGGATGTGGAAATAATAGTGTAATCATGCACGTATTGGATGAATATACTTTGGAGGGAGGCAGAGTGAAGATTGTTAATGAATATATTGAAGAGCAGGAGTCCTAAAATGGACATCTGGGGGACTCTAGTGCTGTTTAATTGGTATGTGGATAGACTAGATTGCCATATGACATGTTGTTGCCTGTCAGTTAGGTAACTGAAGAACCATTTTTGGGTAGTTTGGAAGCAACCTATTATAAAGAATTCTTGTAGTAGTTTAGAATGGAACACTGTATCAAAGGCCTTCGATAAGTCTAATAAGATTACTGATATAAACTGGTCCTTGTCCAAAGCTTTGTAAACAGTGTCAGTGAATGATAGTAGTGCTGTAGTGGTGCTATGTGCAGGCTGAAAACTGTGTTGTGTAGACATTAGGAGATTATTAGCTAAGAGAAATGTCATTAGTTGTAGGTGTATACATTTTTCTAGAAGTTTAGATAGCGGGGAGAGGATAGAAATGGGTCTATAGTCAGATAGTTGTTTGTTTCATCCTTCTTTGTGCAATGGGGTAATACATTTTGTACAGAGTTTGGTGTCATAGGATTCAGAGATGGATTTATTGATCAAAATACTGACTGGATAGATTATTGTTTCTGTGACTAGTTTTAGGTATTCAGATGAGAGGTTGTCAGCAGGCAGGGAGCAAGTTTTTAGTTTTGTAAGATGTTTTTGTACAGGTGAGGTAGGAACAGATTGAAGAGAGAAACTGGTTGTTGAGGGTGAGGTAGGAACAGATTGAAAAGAAAAGATGGTTGTTGTGGATGTGGCTATGTTTGGTTCATTGCAAGAGGTGGAGGAGTTAAACATTTGGTTAATATTTCTGGAGTCTGTCACAATTAGGTCCTCAGTGGTGTTGGATCTGGTGTTAGTTGAGGAAAAGTTAATAAGTTTTTGTATGGCACCTATGAAGTGAGAGTTAAACATGTCAGCTATTTCAGATGGTGTTTTTTCTGGGGATGGTGAGGGGTTTTGAGATATCCCAGAAGGAAGGAGTGTTGATATAGATTTCCAAAACATTTTAGGATTATTAGTTTGATAGGTTAGTTGCTGTAAAAAATATTTTTTCTTGCCAGCTATCACTAGTTTTTTTGCTTGACTGCATAGTTGCTTGTATTTTAGAGGGTCAAGTTCATTTTTGTTTTTTTTTGCCAAAATTTCCAGGCTCGGTCTCTAGTTAGTAGTAATTGTTTAGTAGCTTTTGTAAGCCAAGGAGCATGATTTGTTTTAGCCTTTTAATTCTGGGAGGAGCTAAGCTATTGAGAATGTCTAGGAAAGTTTTATTGAAATGACTTATAGCATTGTCTAATAGCAGTGTTTTTAAAGGGGTCCAGTTTATGGCTTTTAGGCTACTTTTGAAAATCTGTTGGTTGAATTTGGTTAGGTTTCTACAAATTTTGTAGTTGTGGTGTTTTGGCATATAGGTCATATTTCTGTTGGTGTAGGTTGGAGAGTGATCACTTAGGCTATTTGAAAGAGAACTGGAACTGCAGTAATTAAGTGGGTTGTTAACTAGTATCCAATCTATTATTGTCCCTGGTTCATTGTTTTTGTGCATTCTAGTAGGATTGGTGATTAGTTGTGTGAAGCCATGGATGTAGATATTATATGTTGGGGAGTGGAATTCATATTTCACCAATTAATGTTAGTATTGCCCATTATAATAATTTCATTGGAGATATTAGTGGAGGTCTAGAAGAGAAAGTCTTCAAGAGTTGGTATAATTTGTCCTGGATGTATATAAATTACTCCTACACATATTTGTTTAGAATTGTTCACATGCATGGATGCTATGAGTACTTCTGCACTACCAAAGGAATGAATGGGTTTAGAGAGAGGGGTGAGTGACAGATTGGAAAGATAGATTAGTTCTACCCCTGCCTCTTTTCTTATGTGTTCTATCATTTCTTAGAATGTAGTAACCTTGGGGGGACAATTTCAGGGTCCTGAATATGTTGCTTTAGCCAAGTTGCAGTGGCTGCTACTATATCTGGGGAGGGGAATGCTAGCCATGCATGACATTCAGTGATTTTGCTGCATAAACTACATAAATTTAGTGTTATTAGTAGCATTTTCTTGGTGAAGGAAGAGTATGAGGATATGCTTGGGTGTGCATGTCCAGGGTTGGGATGCATATCTCCACATTGCAAAAGTTTAAGGAGCTGTATTTTGATGTGTTGAATACGGTTAGCCTTCTTTGTTTGCTTGTAGCATTTATGTGGTGTTAATTTTATTTTGTTAGGTGTAGGTAGGTATTGGAATTTGGTAAAGTGAGTCTTTTTTATCAATTAAGTAGGGATGGATGTTGGAGAAACTATATACTTGGGTGAAAGGAAATAAGGCTTGAGTAGATTTTTTTATAGGTGTTGGTGTTAGTGTATACCTAGGTGAAGTGGCTTGTAATACTATGCATAAGAGCGTAAGTAGTGACATTAAGAAGATAAAGTGGTGTGTGGGGGGGGGTGAACCATACTTAAGCTTTATTTTGGCTAAAGATGGTAAATATATAAGTAGGTGGAATGGGGAATGGAAAAAGAGGTAGAGTAGAATAAGGTATGGACTATTTGGTGGAGTGGTGTGTGTAGTTGTGTATAGTATGTAAAGGGAAAGTCCAGAGCTGTATGGAAATGGCTCTGCTATGGGTGTGGTGAGGGTGGAGCTTAGAGTGTGTGTGTTTATTTGTCAATAATGATTAGTGACTGTAGTTATGACTATAATATAGATAATTGAAAGAGAGGTGGGTGGGAATGGGGTAGGATAGGGGAGGGGAGTGAACCCAAGCATAGCGAGGGGAAATGTAACAGGTTGGACCTGTGTTAGAAGGTGCCTTCAGAAGCAATCAGCAGCTAAGAAAAAATAGTGTGGTAAAATACAATTTGTAAATCAGAATGAAAGGAATGTAGAGTTTGTTGTGTATAGTAAAGGTATAGGACAGAAAGAACTAAGCAGGAATATACTAGTATAAAGTAGGGGGACAGGAAATGAGTCACTAAGTAATTTAGGCCTAGAAGACATTGTGGGAGAAAGGAATAAAGTTTGGGTTAGGTCAGTAGGTATAAAATACAGACTACTTGGACTAGTGTGCTATTGTAGAGCAGGAGTAATGGCTGAGAAGCATGCGAGAGGGAAGAGAGGGGAGATTACATTAAAGGTAATCAGAAAAAAAACAAAACACTAGTAAAACATAAAACAATGAAGCAGCTGTAATCTTCTCAAGATTAAATGTGTTCCAGTTTCATAAAGGGAAAGGGTTTTTAAAGAAGTTTTAATATATAAGATGACTTCATTGCTTGTTCCAGCAGCCCTGTTTTGCTTAGATTCATTTGGTCTTTAATTATTTACATGCTTGATTGTTTAATTACATAACTGATTTATTAATGGATGTATAAAATGCAAAGTATACTGGGAGAGTGATGTCTGAAGAAGTCTAAGCATTATTTTAGATGAAAGTGTTAACATTAAAATCTTGGGAAGATTACAGCTGCTTCATTGTTTTGCGTTTTACTACATTAAAGGTAATAACTACAGCAAAGAATAGTGGTAGAGATATGAAAATGTGCAGATTGGGTAGGATTAATGGCAGACCGGATAGTACGGAGAGATGGTGGGGGATACCAAAGCATCCCGGTGATGTGGAGCGGGTGACTACAGCTAAAAGATGTAACAACAAATATAACTGCTACAAATGGCACATACATTTGTTGAACAAAATAAGATGAACAGTAGCAGATCCCCAGTTTAGCAGGACTTATTGGTAATTTTTTTGGATTCAAAAGTAGTTGAGAGTTATACGGCCAAACTTCTATGGATGAAAAAGCATCTTGGGTATTTTGTTAAAGTTTAGCTAAGTTCTGGGCAGAGCAGGTCAGAGTAGAATCATATGCACACTGGACTATAGTGGCCTGTTTTAATACTCTGTGAGGGTCAGTTTTGGAAATATTAAATAATAAAGGACCAAAAATAGATTCTTGGGAGACACCTGTAGATGTGGATTAGAAGGATGAGACATCATTTTGCTTTTTTACTGCCTGCTGCCTATTAAAAACATACCTCTCAACTGTCCAGATTTTTGTAGAGTGTCCTTATTTTTTCCTGATATTTTTAGACTGTTTCTAATAAAATTTGTGGTTTTCTGGCAAACTCATTGAGGATTTAAGTTACTAAATAATGATAGACACTTGAGGTTCAGACTTCATATCCTTCAGAAAATTCACACTAATGCAAAACCTATTATCACTGCACCTTTCTATGTTTATAAGAGGTATAATTAAAATTTGTCCTGATTGTCAGCCTTTGTCCCTCCTTCATTTTTAGCTTTGTTCAGATTCCTTGCATCAACAGGTTGAACGGTGTATAACTATGAAGGCATGAGAGTGATGATAACACAAGAGAGAAAGGTTTTTATAATAACTTTTCATGGGAAACAGTATTGAATGCCTTGGAAGGTCAAGAAAAAAAAAAGAAGAAACCAAGTAACTTGCATTTCTATTGAGGTTTGCAGTATTAGTAAAACTAAGAAGGCAGCAATGACACTGCGACTGGGGTGAAAACTGTGCTGAGCTAGGGAGAGCAGATTTAAAGAAAGGAAAGATATTGCTGTGCATGTTTCCAAGGCTGGAAATACTCTGGTCTTGACTGGTATTTTGCCAGCAACCAGACTGATTCCGAGATTCAAAAGCAATTGTATTTAATACTTAGCTGTACGGATGTTGCCATTCTAGGAACATTCAGTATTCAAAATTTTGGGACAAGATGGTTGGTAAGCCATCCTCTGTTAGTGATGGTCTAGACATCTGTTAAAATAGCTTTTGCATTCTGGCTAAAACCTTTACTGCTCCCATAGTACCTTTTTATGCAGAGCTCATCTGATGGATATTCTGACCTAGTAAAGTCAAATTCAGAATGCATTTAGGTGGCTATACTCAATGCCAGGAGTATTAACAAAAAATAACCAGACTTGTGGTCCTACTACAACTGCAAAGCATTCACATATGCGTAGTTCCAGAGACATCTTTTGAAAGCAGTGAGAGTACTCCACAAAATCCTGAGATTAGTCCTGTATGTGTTTGGACCCACATTAAATTGCAGAAGAGTATTAATATTTGTCAAGGTATCGTTGCTTCAAGACTGATTCATTGGGAACCCACATTTGAACTCCCAGATGTCAAAATCACCCTAAAGATGATTACTTAATACTACCCATCAATTTATAGAACACTTTCTACATCCCTTACTGCTCATGATAGCTACCTTAATTCCTTAATTGTAGTTCCCATTTATCCCAATATCTTTCTACTAGAGGCATTCAACTATCCATCAATAAGTTAGTTTGACCTATGCTAGTAGGTATAAACTCATTTGACATTGTAAGTGTTACTTTTCTTGTACAAGTAAACTATTCTACTAGAGACCCAAGTAACCTGTTATCCTCATAAATATGTCTGCTTGTTGTACACCTCTGCTCATATCATCATCTTTTGTTTAAATCAGACTATAAATCAGTACCTTTTTCTTTTAAAACTGTTGACAATAACCCAGAAAATGACTTTATGTTTTTGGACTACTTAAAAGTAAATCTTTATTTATTTTATGACCTAAATAAAATCTTCCTCTGAAAGACCCCATTGTTAAAGCTGTTGTCAATGCCTCCGACTTCTACTTCCACTGAAATAATTACATTGGTAAGACAGGGCCTGTCTGCACAAAATATAACGCGACATTTAAAAGCAAGCCCATTTGGTAGAATACCTTATAAATAACTATATAACAACAGAAAGAAATTATTCAGTGCTTATGAAAAGTCTCATTCCATCCATTTAAATGCACAAGTAAGCAAACTGTCAAAGTGCTTAAGGGGACCATTAGGAAGCTCAAAGCTGAAAATGAACTTAAAATACTAATGAAACCAATTGTAACTAAAATCTTTGTTTAGCAATGTCAGAAAACTGAGAACTAAAACCCAGCAATGTTTGAATCTAGTCTGCAATAATACTGCCCACTCAGTAACAAATTTAATGCAAAATGTACTCTTCGTTATAACTATTCCACAGTTCCATCCATCCCTTACAGTTACTGTGGAACAATTCCTCCCAGCACAGGTTTTTTGACAACACCTAGATTTCATAGTTACTAGGCTTGCAGTACAGGGGCCCATTGAGAAGTCTAACCCACAGTTTCATTTGCCCCAGTGACTTGCTCAAGGTCACACAGCTGATAAATGAGGGCTGAGGAAATCCGACCCTGTGCCATAGGCTCAACAGGTTACATCGTAATCCTATCTGCAAGCTTCCAACCCTCTTAAAATGTTTTGAGCTCCTCATCTATGGGATTTATTTATGTTTCATTTATTTAACATTTGTTTACCAGGAAAATCTGACTTGGAATGAGTCAATTTTCCATGGATGCCCAGGGAAAAATGCTCCAGATGCATGTCTTTTTAACATGGGAGAAAACTGGAGCACCCAGAGGGAAATCACACAAATGCAGGAAGACGTGTATACTCAGCACAGAAGGCACCCCAGCCAAGAATTGAACTAGAGAATCTCTTGCTGTGAGGTGACAATGCAAACTGCTGCACCACTGCACCATGGTTATGATTATATATCAGGGACATGGTTACCAGTAGCAAATATGGCATATCTGGATACCTACTTAACTTCTTTAGTCTAAGTAACTCCACTGATGTCACTCCCAAAGTCTGGAAAACAGCTGTTATAATGTTGTTTTACAAGGCTGGCTTAGCCAGAGACCCTGATAACTATAGACTCATTAGTCATACTAGCCTCATAAGTAAAGCTATGGAATGCATTATCACTGACCTCATTAATATGGCCATTGAAAATCTGTTAAACCTAGACTTTGTGCATTCAGTGTATTAAATCTTTACTAATTTGTTCATTGTTAGTGTAATCCACTGTTTCATTTAGCTTAGATCTACATTTTGTACACGTACTGTAATTATTTGTACTGGTTTTGTTTTGATATGTTGTCTTCCAGTATTTTTAATGCTGTCTTACTTTGCCTTAAGGCATGGGTTTTGGCTGAAAAGGGTACATAGACCAGTGTGCTTTCTTGGTTGACATGTGTAAATAAATAAATAGACTCTCATTAGTCAGGATTTGTCAAAGGCACTTCCTGCCTCATTAAGCTTGAATTGTTTTTTTTTTTTTTTAACTCGTAGAAGCATTGGGTAGTGGTTATGCAGCACATATAACATATCAGCACCTGACCAAGTGGCCAAGATCTTTCACACTATTCCCTATGCAGGCACTGCTGGCAAACTTCCTGGTTGCCTATCTGGCCTGCTTGAAGTAGTAGTACAGAAAAGTAGGAGAAGATGTGATTCCTTGCAGGCAGTGTCTGCCCTTCTCAGCAAACTGAAACATCTGGAAGTATGAGGAGTTTTGTCCCACAAAATGGTCTAAGAGGGACAGGAACCAGAAATAATGGAGCTGGGAAATGACTGGCAAAGCAATAGGAGGTGGAGAAGCAATTAAAAAAAAATATGCAGCAATGCGAATGTTAAGTGTAACAGAGTGGAAGTGGAGAGAGGTCCTAGACAGGTTACACTCATACAAATGTCTGTGCAATCTGATGCTGTTGCTAGCATAGTGGGAGTTACCAAGAGTATGTAAGCTGAACAACATGATGTGGACATCCCCAAGTTTCAAATGCAGCACCAGTGAAGTGGGAAGAAATGGTGTCCCATGAAGTGGACAGATGCTGACAGTCTCTTCTCTAGCAATGAAGAAGATCAGGGCTCATGATGTGTACAATAAATTCAACCTGGTTTGGGGTTTTCAGATGAAGGCTGAGTCACACCATGCAGCAGGAGGAGTCTCTCATTGAATTGGGGATAGTTACAGCAGAGCCATATACTTGAGAAAGGTGTTAGCTGTGAGCTCAGTGAGGCAGGGGAGAAAGTTAAGCAGCCGGGATTTAAACATCCTTTCATTTTGCCATCATCATCTCTATATGGGTTTTCCTGAGAGTGGAACATGCCTTAAGCAGCATATGAAATCATGGTACTGAAAATGAATTTGTCCTGCATGCACCTTTCACTGGTTCCTGTTAAGTGGTGGCTCAGAGGACAGCTCACAGAATGCTTTGCAGCATTTCTTTTTCAAATTGATTAGTAGTACAATGATATAATGGGCTGAGGGTAAGCCATTTTGCAGGACTTGGTGTGCTATGATCTGAGATAGCTTTGTATACATCATCATATGTCACACAATGTGGAAATTATTGCAAATGAACATATGCTTGACATTATGAAAAAGTCCTTTCTGTTTAGGTAGAAAAATTAGTGGACAATTGATATGAGTCACATGCAAATAACTCTAGTAGCCTTTTTTTCCACTAAATCATAGGTGACAAAAGTAAAAAGAGAAAATAAACTGAGTTATAATTTAAATCAATTCCATTCATGAAATGTGGCTCACATTCTATGAATGGGATGTTCATATTGACTATTTTCTTGAGATGCTTGACTAGTAACGCTATATTCTTTAGCTGGAGCTCATTGCTAAATCTTGTGCTATATGTTTTGGGAGAAGGGAGGATGGTCAAAAATATGTCACCAGTATCAATGCTTTATGTAGGTTACTTGCTTGTTTATATTCCATATATTGAGAGTTACTTTCCACTGTGTATATACAGGAGCATCTTAAGAAAGTTTGGAAGTATATGAGGTGTCCTAAGTTGGTAACCTAGATGGGTGAGAGTTAGGTTGATAGGATAATATGTTCTGGGAATGAGGCTAACAAGGATACTGTAATGATCCCTAGTACTACACACTCAGTGAATCACCCGGGCTTTAAGTACTGGGTGAAAACTTGTGTTAGGTCTGAGAGGCAGTTGTGACCTTACCAGAGAGAGAAGAGGGCCAAAGGATGGTGGTGGTGGTTGTTCTAGCATAACAAATGGGAGGGCAAAGGTAATTAGTTTTTATTACCTGCCACAAGAAGGGCACCACCCAGTTAAATGGGACAGAACTCAGAGGAAACAAGGTAGAGAGAACAGTATATTATCTTTCTACAGAAAATTAAACTAAGAAAAGAGGAGGTGAAAATAATGGGGCTGACATTGTCAAGAGGTTGGATTCAGCTTGGTCAAAATAAGAGAAAAATGATAATTGTTCATTATGATTAGGAGATGACTGAAAGCTGTGGTGAAGTTCTTTAAGGAAGGTCAGGTTTCTAGACAGCTAATTGCAGGTGTGACAATTAAGGGGGGCAGCATAGAATATATATATATATATATATATATATATATATATATATATATATATATATATATATATATATATACATGGTCCAAATGTTGATGAACACCTGTTTATATGCAGATGTTTGTGACATATGGCAAAGGAGGACACAAAGTCACAAAGTAAGGAAAGAGAGGACAGGATATGCTGGAAGATTTTAATATGACAGTAAGTAATAGACTGGATCATAAGTATGGATAGGTTGAACTACCTAGAAGAGTGAGAGATGTGTTACTAGGTGAAAGAAAGATAAAGGATGGTTAGACACATGGTGGAATGGATATCTAAATAAGGCACAGTTTGGATTAGTTTACACTGTCTAGGAATGAATGGAACCATGCAAATAGACTGGATATGTTTTCATTTGGTGGGGAAAGGAGGTTAATGTACAAAAGGTGAATATATGTAAAAAAATGTTTTCAGATCATTCACATCTTAGAATGGAAGCAGAGTTTGGAAAACGTTTATTATGAAATAAGTTGTAAAGATGGAAGGGCTGTTTTTTGTTGAGCAATAAAAGGTTGACAGTGATAACAGAAATCATTCTGGAGATGCAGAGTTTTAATGCAAAAAGAGAGAAAGAATTGTGGTAAATGTTGTGCGATGCAATCAAGTGTGCCATGAAAAGGTGATGTCAAGGAGCTAGGAGAGCTCCTTGAAGAGGTGGGAACAGTGACTGATAAAACAGATGAAGATGGTTATACAGCCATGTTCCCATACAGCCATTGCAGGAATGGCTACATGAAGAAGGCAGGGGAACTAGCAATGATACTAGAGAGTTGTCAATTATGACGATTAAAGGAAGGATAGTGAAAACTGGAATCACAGAGGTAGAGAAGGGCTATATAAAGAGGCAAGATTTTTAGTTGGTTCAGTGGGAGCAATTTGATAGTTTGCTGGCAGTAATGCTGAAGGATAATGGAGGATTATGGAGCTAAAGATAAAAAATGGGAACATAATTAAAGGTAGGGTAGGGATAAATAGGATGTTTGAAGCTTTCTATGGTAAAATTTACAAATCTGGTAGTAATTCATGGAGTGGTAGAACTGGATGATGGGACAATTGGGATGGAATTTACTGGGAGCTTGGATCAAGATATTCAAATGGAAGGCAAAGAAGGGGTGATTAGGAAGCTTCAAAGAAAGAAAGTTATTAGGTAGGATGGATTTATAGAGGAATTCTGTATGGGTCAGTGGAAACAGGTTAGGCAGAGCTTGTTTACTGTGTACAACAATTGTGTGACAAGATAAGAACAATTTATTTAGCTATTTATTTATGTATGTATGCATGTATGTATGCATGTATTTATTTAACATTTGGTAACCAGGAAAGTCCGACTGGGTAGAGATTATCTGTTTTCAGTAGAGGGCTGGGGAGAAAATCTCCCCATAAATACAGGCAGAGAAGAATAATTAAACATGGGACAAGAAACAGTGCAATATTACATATGGAAAAAATATATATAGATTATAAAAATACATAGTTTGGTACAGGATTTTGCTAGCAGAAATTAACAGGACTTTGCCAGCAATAATTAAATCTAAAATTTACATTCTGGTTGTAGGTGATACTGAGTGAATAGACTGATTGGTGGAGGGAGAAGAACAGAGAGAGAGAATAAGAAAGTGTAAAGATAGAGATTTCTGGGTTGAAGGGCAATAAAAATTGTGGCAAACAGGCAGAACTCAAACTTAATAGGGCTAGGAGGAAATTAAAGACATGACAAGATGATAGCTAGGTAGGAGATGAACATGAGCATACCTAAGTTTTGGAAAGGTGTTCCATAAGGAGGGACTTGAAAGTTTGGTAGTGAGGGACTTATCTAATAGTTAGTGGCAAACTGTTCCAAGCTTTGGCTACACAGTAAGAGTAGAGACTAATGCCGCTGGAACCTCAGAGGTTTATACACATATAGAAGTTGTTTATCGGAAGAGAGTAGATCCTGATGAGGAAGATGGTATTGTAAGATGGAGGAAACGGCAGGAGAATCTAGGAGGTTGTTGAGCAATTTATGAGTAAGAAGTAGCTGGTTCTTGTGTAGTTGCAGGGGAAGATAAGCAGATTAAGAGATAAGCAGTGATGAGATTTATGAGGTTGGCCTGTGGCAAATTTTGCTATTTTGTTGTAACATCTGTTGAGTTTGGCTTTTAGGGAGGAGTTGAGGTTAGTTAGAATAGGTCAGGCATAAAGAAGGGAAGGTGAAAGGTGTGTGGTGGTGAGTTTAGTTGCTGCAGGTTGGGCATCTAGCTGGCAACTCGGCACCATAAAAATCTACTACCAATCATTAGTGGACCAGAGTTCTGCTGTGGCGACCCCTAAATGGGAAAAGCCGAAAAGACAATAAAAAGAGTTAGTTAGGAATTATTTAACCCTATATAAGATGTCAAGTTTTAATGGGTCAATTTGATAGTGTTATTTATATGTAAGTCAAATTTGAGATTGTTGTCAAGGGTAACATCTAGTAGTTCGGAATGAGGGATGACCTCAATTGCCGTGCTGTTTAGGGATGAGATTCTGAAGGTTAATTTGTTAAGAGAATGTTGTTTAGGAAAGAATAATAGGAGTTTAGTCTTCTTGGTATTAAGTAAGAGCGAAGTATTGGTGAGCCAGGCTTCGAAAGAGTTAAAGGTGTTTTGTGTTAAAGATTGTAGCTGAATAAGGTTGTCAAAAGAGCAGATTAGAGTAGAGTCATCAGCATACCGGATTAGAGCTGAATATTTAGAGGCAGATGAAAGGTTGTAAAATAAATATACTGAAGAGTTGAGAGCTTGGGATAGAGCCCAGAGGAACACCAGTGATGACGAGTAGATAAGGTGATTGAGTAGAGTCCCATTTGATGGACTGATGTCTGTCAGATAAATAACTGGAGAACAATTTTAAGGTACTGTCAGTAGAGCCAAGGAATGAGAGTTGAGATAGGAGTTGTGGATAAAAGACAATATCAAAAGCTTTAGATAGATAGAGGAATAAGGATGAGACAAACTTTTCCATGTCTCTGGCTTTATTAACTGAATCAGTATAAGTTAAGAGAGCTGTGGCGGTACTGTGTGCTGGTCTAAACCCATGCTGGGTAAAAGATAGTAGATTGTTTACAAGTAAATGGTGGAGGAGTTGTTCGAGGATGCATTTTTCAAGAATTTTGGATAAAGGTGACAGCATTGCTATTGGCCTGTACTTAGATATTTCAGTAGAATTCCCACCCTTATGAAGTGGGATAATAAAGAACTTCTTCCAGATGGATGGGATGTAAGATTCATTAATAAATCTGTTAATCAGTATAGACACAGGGTAGGCTATGGCATTTGTGATTATTTTTAGAAATATGTTGGTAAGATTGTCAGCAGAAGGAGAGCAAGGTCTAAGTTTACTACCCAGTTGTTTGATAAGAGATGTTGGGACAGGTGTGAGAGAGAAAGGAGATTCTGTGGAGGCAGCAGGTGGTGGGATGGTGGTAGAGGTAGAGGTAAAGGTCTAGGCAATGGTAAAGATACTTTCTATAAAGTAGATATTGAATGAGGAGGCTATGTCTGCATTAGAATGGTTAGTGGAAGGTTGAGATACTGGGTTTGTTCCAGGGTGAAGAATGTTTTTGATAGATTGCTAGAATTTCTTTGGGTTGGACATAGAGGTTTGCTGAAGGTCTAAGTAATATGATTGTATTGCCTTTGATGACAATTTTTTTAACTATATTATGCAGTTCTTTATAGTGAAATAGTTTAGTAGGAGATTTGTTTTCTGGTATGTTTTAGGTTCATAGGTATGTACTAGGCTATCGGCCCTGGGGCCTATACAAGCCCAGCCAAAAAGGTACCCTGGCTTTTGCCACCCATTTTCCTGTGCCACTGTTGAGCAGAGCCACAGAGTTGATCCCCGGGGTGAATTTCCTATTTCCCATCCAATCATCAAGATTTTTCTTGAAGAGTGCTAATGAGGAGCTTTGTTTGATATAGATAGGTAGTTTATTCCAGAGTATGGGAAGTTTCTGGGACAGGAATCTATCCCTCCGGCATGTTCTATTTATTGTGGTGACAAGGTTTAGGTCCGTAAAGCGTGTAGCTCGGAATAATTGGGATTTCTTTAAGTGGATCATGTCCAACAGCTCTGGGTTTGACATAGCTTTGTATGTTAGGCAGAGATCACCTCTGAGTCGGCAATATGCAATGGAGTAAAGCTGGAGTTTTTTTAAACAGTCTGCATAGGGCATCTGTTTGAGGCTGGTAATCCTCTTTGTGAGGTACTTTTGCGGCCTTTCCAGTTGTTGTAGATGTCTTGTGAGGTACATACCAAAAGGGGCATTGTACTCTATAATGGGTCTAATGATTGATGAGTAGAGGGGAATAATGACCTCTTTTTTTCTGGATGAGAACCCTTTTGTGATGAGGTGTGCCATGTAGAAGGATTTCCTGACCACTGTGGTGATGTGATTATTAAAGGAGAGACTACTGTCCACCTGTGTCCCAAGGTCTCTTATCACATTTTCATTGTTAAGTATACTACCGCCTATGTTGTAGTTCATGGGTACAGAGCTTTTACCAAAGGGGATGACAATGCACTTTTTGGCATTGAGCTTGAGGCCATGGCTTTGACACCAGGCATCTGTCTCAGTGAGGCCCTTTTGTAGGATGTCCACATCGTTAGGAGTTTTGATTATGGCTCCCAGTTTGCAGTCATCTGCGAACTTCATTAACCAAAGACCTTCTGTGTTAGCCCGTACTTCAGAGAAGTAGATTCCAAACAGGAGAGGACCCAGGACTGAACCCTGTGGTACTCCACTTGTCACTTGTCTGAAGTCGTGTTTGGAGTCTGCTACTTTCACAGTGTGGGTTCTGTCAGTGAGCCAGTTGGCTACCCATCTTGTGACATAGGGATTTATACCTAGTTTTGTGAGTTTATGTATAATTCCAGAATGGGGGATGGTGTTGGAAGCCTTGGCAAGATCTAGATAGGCTGTGTGAACCACCTTACCCTTGTCTACAGCTTTGGTAACTGCTTAAAAGAAGTCTATGAGGTTTAGGAGACATGATCTGCCTTTTCTCTGTCACACATGATGGATTTGATGTGTGACGATAGCCGAGGATAAAATTTAAATTTGATTCTTTTCTTTCTGGGGAAACTAGTCTATTTAACATATTCAGGAATATGAAGTTGAATTTATCAACTGCTTCATCTAGAGGTAGGTATTTAAGGAAGAACCAATTTATAGAGCTTATGATATTAGTAAACATGAGCATACCTCTCAACCTCTTAGAGCAAGAAATCTGGACAAATCCATATATAAAAGTGGGACAAAGGCCCAAAAATAGGGACAATTTTTAAATATTGCTCTTACAAACTTAGAAAGTTGATAGGCTAACAGCTTTTGCATTAGCATGAATTTTCTGAAGGTATGAAGTCTGAAACTCAAATGTCTGTCATTATTTTCTAACTTCAGTCTTTAATGATTTGCCACTAATTTGCCAGCAAACCAAAATTTTATGAAAAATTGACCAAAAATATGAGACAAAAATCTGGACATTCTGTGAAAATCTATTTGCAGTTGAGAGCTATGAATGAGTGGGTTAAAGTTAGTTACGTCAAGGATCGTTTTATATGTATACTGCTTGTGTGGATGGGAAACAAGTCTATTGGTACAGGTGGGATGATGGTCATTAATGTCATCAGGAGGTGTAGTTTGACAGAGGTTGCTGGGGTGGGAGACTAAAACTCCATCTATGATAGTGGTAATTTGTTTGGATTTGTTGATAAAAGTGGGGTGATATATTCATTGAGAAAAGCCAAAGAGGTTGATACTATTAGTAGAGAAATGTGTGGACAGTTTCAGCCAGTCAATGTTAACATCTCCTAGGATAATATTTTCATGAGAAATGTTGTATGACACCCAGGATAATATGTCTTCTACAGTAGATAGGTTGTTGCTGGGGGGAATGCCGAGGGGTATAGTACAAAGGTTTTTGTGTTTATAAAACTTAACTTTGGAGATAGTTCAACATTGTTGAAGGTGGGAAAGGGGTGGTTATAGGGGGTAAAGGAAAAATGTGATGGATAAACTATGGCAATAACTCCAACTTTTTATTGAGACAATCTGGCCTTATCATATTTAAACCTGGGAGAAGGATTTCAGAGTCTTTGATGTTGGGGTTAAGCCATGTTTCTGTGATAACAAGCATGTCAGGGGAGTACTGGGTAGTCCAAGCATAGAATTCAGTGACTTTGTTACAGATATTACATGTATTTATAGACAAGGGTGTTACTAATTCATGAAAGAGGGCAGGAACATACTAATCCAGGAAAATACTGCTGTATCTCTTAAATTAATGTTGTCACAAACATTCTAGCAATAATGCTAGTGAGAAAGATGGTGGGGGATGATGTCTTCTTTAATAGAAAAAGGACAGAGACTTTTTGTGAGAGACGAAACAGCAGAAGGTAGTTGATGGGTGTTAGGCAAGTTTCTGAAAGATGCAGAGAAGGCAGACCTTGAGCAGACAGGAGTAGTATTTTTTGAAATTAAGGAAGTTTATGGTTTGATGGATTGGGACGTTTAGAAAGATGTGGAAATAAGCCATAGCTTTAGAGAATGAGGAATAATCTAAAGAAGTCATAATCAAGAGGGTTCCTTTCATTAAACCCATTTTTACTTGTGAGATGCAGAGGAAGCAACGCCCAAGTGTGGTTGACATGGCGACAGCATCTTATAGGTTCATAGGTTCATAGGTTGGTACTAGGCTATCAGCCCTAGGGCCTATACAAGCCTAGCCATAACAATTCCCTGGCTATTTCTTCCCACATTATTTACTTTCCTGTTAACGTTAAAGGAGCTGCTGTAAGTAATGGAGAGAGCTCCTGTGATCAAGTAACTGCAACTCTCCCAGGAACTGGGTCTAGTGTTCATCTATGCATCGCAGGGGATAGTGTATCATCTCTGAGCAATGAGGATATGCGAAATGGCGGTGGAGAACAAGAATATTTGTTGTGTTTACAATCTAATGGAGACGCTGCTGTAGAGATCCCAGTTAATATACCATCAACTTCCAAAGGTATTCATATGCATAATTCTGTTTTTTTAGCAGAAGCACTTCCTATTCAGCAAGAGGGCAGGAAATGGAGGTCACAGAGCAGAAAACCGGTAACCAGAAAAGGCTCAAATGGTTCATCAATAAGGAAGGGCCCAGCAACAAGAAGTCGCAAACAGGTGACTTAGTTTTTAATTTGTCCTTGTTCACATTAACAAAGGAACAACTTGCAGTTTTAAACAAAGGTCTTTCCTATGGGTTCAGTCCTGGGACCACTCTTGTTTGGCATCTACGTCTCTGAAGTACAGGCCAGCACTAAGGGACTCTGGCTAACAAAGTTCGCAGATGACTGCAAACTGGGAGCCATTATTGAATCCCTAAATGATGTGGATATTCTACAAAAGGGCCTTACAGAAACAGATGCTTGGTAACAGAGCCATGGGCTCAAGCTCAATGCCAAAAAATGCATAGTTATCACCTTTGGGAAAAACAATGCACCCATGAATTACCACATAAGTGGCAGTACGCTAAACACAGAAAGTGTGATAAGGGAATTAGAGACACAGATGGACAGTTGTCTCACCTTCAATAACCACATAGCCACAACTGTCAGGAAATCCTTCTATGTGGCACACCTTATCACTTTTCATCCAGAAAAAAGGAGGTCATTGTCCCACTGTACACATCACTCATTAGACTCATTATAGAGTACAACACCCCATTTGGTATGTACCTTACAATACATCTGCAACAACTGGAAAGTTCACAGAAATACCTCACTAAAAGAATCACAGGCCTAAAACAGATGCCCTATGCTGACCATCTAAAAAAACTCCAGCTATCCTCTTTCGCATATCGCCTACTCAGAGGTGATCTCTGCTCAACATACAAGGCCATGTCAAACCCAGTGCTGTTGGACATGCTACACTTAAAGAAATCCCAATCTCTCAGAGCCACATGCTTCAGGGATCTAAACCTGGTCATCACAATGAACAAAACATGCTGGAGGGATAAGTTCCTGACCCAGAGACTCCCCATACTCTGGAATAGACTGCCCATACATGTCAAGCTGAGCGCCTCTTTGGCCCTCTTCAAAAGGAACCTTAACGATTGGATGAGAGATAGGAAATTCACCCCGGGGATCACATCAGTTGCACTGCTAGACAGAGGACCAGGGAAGTAAATATTCTGGGAAGAAATAGCCAGGGAATTGTTATAGCTAACCTTGTATAGGCCCTAGGGTTGATAACCTAGTACCAACCTTTGAACCTATGAGCCTATGTTCCTGCTACTAAAGCAGACTTACCTGGAACTTTGCTAGACCTGAAATTATTTGCCAGGAATGTTATGCTTAGTGTTCTCTTTCCACAGAGAATGCAACCCTGCAATGTGTTTAAGAAACCTAGTGTTTTTTTCCCCTGATTTTTCACCAGTGCTTGAAGCATTTGTTAGTTTATGTGAAGATGACTTAAGAGGTTGTATTTCTAGTAATTCTAATGGTACTGGATTCTATAACTTGGACCGCAATGAGTATGAAGCACTTAATCAATTGATTAAAGCACAGCACTTGATAATTAGACCAGCGGACAAAGGGGGTGATACTGTAGTACTTGACAGGTGTATGTATTTTGAGAAAATGATTGATATGCTTAAAGACTCTGATGTTTATGTGAAGTTACAGAGATTTCAAGTTTCAGGTATTATAAATAGGGTGAACTTCTATTTTTATGACCTATTAATGACAGATCTAATTGATTATAGCCTGTATACTTATTTTTCAGTGGAGCATCCAAGAATCCCTATAATCTATGGGCTTCCCAAGATGCACAAATGCCCTACTGACTCCCCTCTTTGACCAATTGTTTCAGGAAGGGGATGGTTGATGGAGCCATTGTTAATTTTTGTTGATAAACAATTGACATCTGTATTAAACAATGTTGATACTGTTCTGAAAGATACAAAACATTTTCTTAGTAGCCTCTATATCTGTTCTAAGGATTTTGACAGTTTTAAAGATGTGTTGTTTGTTACACTCGATGTAACCTCACTCTTTACTGTAATACCCAATGAGGAGGGTATAGAGAGTGTAAGGTTATTTCTTACATCAGCAAGTGGTTATTCGAGTACTAAAGTTACTTTAATATGTGGCCTACTTGAACTGATACTTGAAAATAACATCTTTGTATTTGAATCAGACTGCTTTCTGCAGAAAGTAGGGATTGCGATGGGCACAGCATGTGCCAACACATATGCCAACTTAGTGTTGGCACATTGGGAGAAATTGATGGTTTTTGAGCATTCACTATTTATTTCACGTGAAATTTTATAGAAATTTCATTGCTGACACATTTTTGCATGGCAAGGGACAGCAGACTTGCTGATGGAATTTGTAGACTTTTTTGCAACAGACATCTTTTCTAAAATTTACTGTACAATGCTCGGATAGTCACATGGATTTCTTAGATATCTCTGTCAATAAAAATATGTTAGGGAACATTTACACTAGTACCTTTAGGAAACCAAGTAAGAAAGACAACATTCTCCATAGAACCAGCATGCATCCAAGGCACATTACTAGAAAGTGCTAAAAAATCAAGTTCTGAGAGAAATGAGGTTGCATACTGTGAAAGGTCCGCTAGAGAAAGCATTGGACATTCTTAGGATAGAGTTCTTAGATAGAGGTTATAAGATAAGGGACACATAATGTGCCATAGAAGAAGCTAGAGCTACAAGGGACTCTAAGGCTAAGCCCTATTTTTCAGAAGATATATTACAAGTATCTAGTAGCAATGATTTGTCAGATGTAATGAATGGCAATAGAGTTGTCTTGACCTTCTCCGGTAATGTAAATCAGGTGTGTGACATTATTAAGAAAAATTGACCAGTACTCATGACTGATCCAGATATACAGTGTTGTGCCCTGTACCCAAGTTTACTTTTAGAAATAACAAAACTTTGAAACAACATTTATGTTACAAACAGTAATTTTCTAGGCAGATGCATTCTGAGCAGAGGGGTACCTTTGCATGTAGGAAATGTCGTGCTTATCGGTATATCTTAACAGCCACATCAGTTATGCATCCTAGACCAAATGAAAGAATTGAGTTTTATTTTTATGCAGATTGCACAACTCAGAATATTGTTTATTTGGCTAAATGTGTTCAGTGTGCAGGGTTCTATGTTGGTAAGACCAACCGTACTCTGAAAGAAAGGATACTTGAACACACTAATGATATCTGGAATAAGAAACCTACGAATGCACTAGCGAAACATGGAGCAGAATACAGGGATGCTTATTATTTTAGATTTTTAGTGCTATACATGGTGGACTGTGGCCCTAGAGAAGGAGATATTATTAATGATACTGAATATACTGAGCTACATTGGATCATAAATCAAAGAGCTACAGGTTTTTCCAGGACTAAACAATAGTGCATCTTTAAAGCCAGCACTAAAGAGAAGGGGCTTACATCATTAGTCTAGTGTTCATTTTCATCATATGATCTGACTATTGATTTTCATTGGTTGTTTTATCTTATTTAATTGATTTTATTAAAGTTTTATTTTGTTTTATGGTCTGATGAAGCGAATGAAACACAAAAGTTTTTACCAATCCTAATTAAACTAATATTTCTTCACCAAGCCAGGACGTCTGTTTTTATTTTTGGTACATGTTTATATTTATAACACAGTATAATAACAAAGGTCATGCACTCCACATGAACAATGACCAGGTGGCATGCATACTTGGATGAAGTGCTCTGAGTGCACTTGTAGCATCTCAAATTCTGACACCTGACAGACAACTTACTGTCACACTGTCCTCGTTCATCATGGAAATTTGTGTGTCTGTAAGGCTGAATATAGGGTTAGCTATGACTAGGACATTTCCCTGTATGGCAGTATATGTAGGCTGCATTAAGGCATTACTTAGGCATATAGTCTATGTGACCCATATTGACAGTTAGGGTTCGGTGCTGGGCCCTTGATTGTTTATTTCATTTATGTTCTTATGCAAGTATAAAGTCCATCTGTCTGTTGTAAATTCACAGACAGTCCTGAAGAAGCCCTTCCTGTGTTAGACATCAGTGATCATGTTCATAGGTTCATAGGTAGGTACTAGGCTATCGGCTCTGAGGCCTATACAAGCCCAGCCAAAAAGGTACCCTGGCTTTTGCCACCCAAGAAAATTATTTTCCTGTGCCACTGTCGAGTAGAGCCACAGAGGTGATCCCTGGGGTGAATTTCCTATTTCCCATCCAATCATCAAGATTTTTCTTGAAGAGTGCTAATAAGGAGCTTTGTTTGATATAGATAGGTAGTTTATTCCAGAGTATGGGAAGTCTCTGGGACAGGAATCTATCCCTCCGGCATGCTCTGTTTATTATGGTGACAAGGTTTAGGTCCCTAGAGCGTGTAGCTCGGAGGGATTGGAATTTCTTTAAGTGGAGCATGTCCAGCAACTCTGGGTTTGACATAGCTTTGGATGTTAGGCAGAGATTACCTCTGAGTAGGCGATATGCGACAGAGTAAAGCTGGAGTTTTTTGAGACGGTCTGCGTAGGGCATCTGTTTGAGGTCAGTAATCCTCTTTGTGAGGTATTTCTGCGGCCTTTCCAGTTGTTGTAGATGTCTTGTGAGGTACATACCAAAAGGTGCATTGTACTCTATAATGGGTCTAATGAGTGATGAGTAGAGGGGAACAATGACCTCTTTTTTTCTGGATGAGATACCTTTTGTGATGAGGTGTGCCACATAGAAGGATTTCCTGACTACTCTGGCGATGTGGTTATCAAAGGAGAGACTACTGTCCACCTGTGTCCCAAGGTCTCTTATCACACTTTTGGTGTTAAGTATATTACCACCTATGTTGTAGTTCATGGGTACAGAGTTTTTATCAAAGGGGATGACAATGCACTTTTTGGCATTGAGCTTGTGGCCATGGCTTTGACACCAGGCATCTGTTTCAGTTAGGCCCTTTTGTAGGATGTCCACATCATTAGGAGTTTTGATTATGGCTCCTAGTTTGCAGTCATCTGTGAACTTCATTAGCCAAAGACCTTCTGTGTTAGCCTGTACTTCAGAGAAGTAGATTCCAAGCAGGAGAAGACCCAGGACTGAACCCTGTGATACTCCACTTGTCACTGGTCTGAAGTCGGATTTGCAGTCTGCTACTTTCACAGTGTGGGTTCTGTCAGTGAGCCAGTTGGCAACCCATCATATGACATAGGGATTTATACCTAGTTTAGTGAGTTTATGTATAATTCCAGAGTGGGGGATGGTGTTGAAAGCCTTGGCAAGATCTAGATAGGCTGTGTGAACCACCTTACCCTTGTCTATGGCTTTGGTGACTGCTTCAAAGAAGTCTATCAGGTTTAGGAGACGTGATCTGCCTTTTACAAACCTGAACTGGGTGGGATCCAGACTTTGGAGATTACCAATGTCTTTGTTTATAAGTTCCATGATGGTACGTTCCATGGCCTTGCAGACCAGGCTCGTCAAACTCATGGGGCGGTAGTTCCCTGAGTCTGTGGTGGCTCCCCCCTTGTGGAGTGGGATAACCGTTGCTGTGCGCCATTCAGCAGGCACAAAGCCTGAGGTGAGGCTATGATTGAACATGGTACTTAGGTGGGGTGCCAGTTCGTTCTGTAGTTTGTGTAGAACACAGCCTGGGATGTTGTCTGGTCCAATGGATGCTGTGTTCTTGGCTTTGAGGAGTGTGGTTTTTACCTGTGCATTTGTGATTACAGGAACTTTGCATTTCAAAAAAGAGGTGGCTGTGTTAGCCCAATGTCACTTGGTAAAAACCTAGACTTTAATGTTAATAAGAGCAATTTACTTAATTTCATTCACTTAAATAAGGTATACCCACATGCTGTTGATGACCGTATTATTAGAGAGGCTGAACATCATAAGGATCTTGGCATTACTGCATCCAAGTTCTTTTCTTGCACATGTACAATACATTAAAAAAAATGTTAGGCATGGTAAGGCTCACTGTGAATACTATTTCTTCATGAGTTACAGATGTTTTGAAACCCTTATATCTTGCCCTTATATCATATATTGAATATGGTTTCACCTTTCGAATATGTACTGTTTCAGACATAAGCAAATTAGAAAGAATTCACTTTAAGTTTATCAGAAAAGGGGATCATTTTTTTTACCATTATTTGAAAAGCTGTAGCTTTTACATTTGGACTCCATTAACAAGAGGTTTCAAAGTTGATATTTAATTCAAGCCTGTAATCACATGCACAGTGAGAGTGTAGCCTGTAGTTTTAATATTACCACACTGTGATGTGAAGTAAATATTCAAAATAACAGATTACTGATGTATATAGTTGTTGTGAGTTACTAAACAATAATATGCTTTACATGAGGGCTGCTAAATTATGAAATGGATTACCCAGAAAGGTAAATGAATCTTCAGTTCTGCCAACATTTAAAAAGAAACTTCATCACTATATTGGTAAATTCAAATTTACATCTGCACCCATTGATTGTTCATTTAGGGCTTTCAATTTCTTACTTGATCTTTGAATATTTATAAGAATGCAATTGCATTTGTCTCCATTTGTCTCCATTTTTTAACAGTGAGTATGGGTATGCAAATGGATATATTAGTGATAATGTAATATACTTCCTAGTTTAGATATTTACATTTTTTGCATATATAGACCTGCACAAAGTTTATAAGTGGTTAAATACAGGAAAGACACAAAAAATTCTTAAATCCTCCCCAGTATTCAGCAAGTAGCCATGCAGGAATAAGTTATTCATGCACGGCAGGGACCATTCCTGTTCTGCATGGCAGCACACCATGCATAGTTATGAAGGTACACTACCATGCTCTAAAATGGACATGGTTCTGTGTACAAGCACAGGGGGTGTGTTTGAGAGCAGAGCCCTCACAATACACACACTGCTGCACTTCAGAAATGCCTTTCGTAACACCCACAACCCATCAGGAAAACAAAAAAATATCTGGTCAAAGTCAAAAGGGACAATCATCCCTACCAAACATACCTCTCAACTGTACAGATTTTTGCAGAATGCCCAGATGTTTGCCTCATATTTTTGGTGTGTTCCCCTAAAATGTTTACCTTTCTGACAAATAGCTGGGGATTGAAGTAATTAAATAATGAGAAAACATTTGAGTTTAAGACTCCACACATCTGTCAGAAAATTTATGCTAATCAATTTTTTAAGTTTATAAGAGCAATATTTAAAATCTGTCCCTATTTGCCCCCCCATCATTGCAGGCTTTGTCCAGATATTTTGCTCTAAGAGGTTGAGAGGTATGCTACCAAGCCAAAAGTTATTAAGATAACACAGGTAGCATAAACACATAGCACACACCTCCCAACCCGTCAGAGTAAGGAATTTGGACAAAGCCAAAAGGGACAGTTGTCCCACAAAGCAGACAGTTAATAAAATAACAGGTTTAGCATTAGCAGGGATATTCTGAAGGGTATAGATAAAATAACATAACAAAACTTTTTTTTTTTATAAATGCAATAAAGTTTAAGCGTAGCTGCAAGGGTGTGCCTATTGCTTAGCTATGCTTAGTCCAGCTTAAACAGCACAAGACATTAAACAGCAAGAGACATCCAACATAAACAGTATTGCAATAGTGTAGTGGTTAGACCGTGCACTTTGCGAGCAGTTATTTCTGGATTGATCCCCACTGTAACCAATTCATTTTTTGCATGTGAAAGCAGTACAGAAATTGTTTTAGTATTACCTACTAAATAACATATATTTGTTAACCAGAGTACTGCATTAGGTCCAGATGTGAGGTGTCAGTTTAATAAAGTTGTGAAATCCCCATATAAACACAAGTGCCCTATACAGTATAGTCACACATGAATAAATGTAATGAAAGCACATTGTGGGATGTCAGGGACAGTAAACAAATTTATAATATGTAATGAATAATTTATCAATGCCATACAGCAGATAGTCTATAAAATGAAAAATAACCAATACTAAGCATTGCACAGCTCTGCTTAACAGGTGTAAGCACTGTGTAAATATCACTGCTAAGTAATGAGTAGCCAGGCTAAGTGGATTTGCCCATTGGTAAGCAGTGATGAACCTGTTCCTTTAAGCAACGCCAACCTTAGCTAAGCAGGTTTGCCCGTAGCTTAGCTTAGTTCAGCATATTCAAAACTGTCCAATCACGACAAAGGGCAGAAAATTGGCCATATTTAAACCCCACAGGTGGGAATGCAGCTCATAACTGGTTGCAGCTTCCCACTGTAGGCAAGATGGCAGGAGTTGGAGAAGGATTGCGCTTCTGGGCACAGTGCTTGGACATACAGGAGTCCAAGGTCATGGTAGGACTCCTAGTAAAAAAACATGATGAGAGACTGCTGCAGGGCCAGTACCAGAGCTCCCAATATAAAGCGGAAGCCTGGGACCATCTTGACCATGATATCACTAGTGCCACTGGTATCTCTCAGACTGGTGAGCAGGTCAGGCACCACTATGCTGACCTGAAGTGGAGAAAGAGGGAGGTCTTGGATGAGTGGATCCAAGAAGCAAGGCAGAGGGGCGATGTCCCAGCAGTATGTAAGTAGTCATACCATTACTGTTTACTAATCCAGCATGTGCATGTGATGGATAGGCATGCCTAAATATGTCTCTATTTTCTTTACAGCTGTGTCTGAGTAGGCTGTGAATCAGGAAACCCATGCAAGTAGGCTGCAAAGGCTGTGTCATGAGGCTGGTGAGTAACAATCCTGCTTGTAGTAGTCATACCAAATAAATATACAGTAGTAGAAAGTCATCTGGCAGTATAAAAACTATTGTATGAGCTGTACTGAATAAACCAGACAATATGACAGTAATAGTCCCATATAGGTCATATTTAAATAAAACTGTAACTGCCTGGCAATAAAGCTCTAAATCCTTGACTGGTTGTGTTTACTCTGATATCGTATGGCATTTATTGTTGCATTCTCTGAATAGTAATGTATTAACCACTGTTACTAACACTGTGCTACATGAAAGAAAATATCTAGGAATGTCTGTGTAAGACTGTTGTAATTACAAAGTCAGATTGTACAACCAAGAGATGCTTAGACAGAAAACACTGAAGAGGCAAACAGCAATATCCAAATAGCGCACTCTACTGTGACTTAAGTTGCAATAGTTTTAGCAGACACAGCCATGGTTTGAATCCTGGGAGTGGTAGTAAGCTGTATGCATAATCATACCTCTCAACTGTACAGCTTTATCAGAATGTCCAGATAATTGGCTCATATTTTCTGCCTGTTCCTCTGTCCCTCTGGAAAATCAGTGGGATGATCTCAGTATTGTAGTCATGAAATAAGGACATACATTTGATTATCAGACCTCAAAACCTGAAATAATGACATGCATTTGATTATCAGACCTCAAAACTTGCAGAAAATGTATATTAAAAAAAAACTGTCACTCACGCAGCTCTCCAAGTTTATGACAGCAATATTCAAAACATGTCCCTATTTGTACCCCCATGTTGTCAAGCTTTGTCCAGAGTGTGTGCATTAAGAGATTGAGAGGTATGTGTTTAATGTCAACTTTGAATCTGGGAATATGTGTAGAAACAGTCAGGTAATGTTAAAAAACATTCACTCCATAGGTCTACCAGGTAAGATATGTAAGTATTTAGCTATAAGACAGTTAAAGAATACGCTGTGTACAAACATACCACTACCCAAACCAAGGCCATAGGGTATTTTAATAATACCTGTACCTTAATGATTAGTGCAATGATCATTAAAGTTGTGAGTACTACAAGGATATATAAGTTGTTAATTGACATCTCTCCCCCAACCACTATATCTGCAACTATAATCTAAATACATGAATCAATGGGTATGTTTTCACTAAATCAACTGTTGGGACATATGTCCTATTGTTCAATAAATATTGAAATGTGTTTCTATTAATGTTCCATGTTGAAATACTATCATTGGTGGCCTGTTGCTATCAATGTAACCTGCATACTTGAGGGCCGCATGGTGCATTTAGTGGGTCAGCCTGCTCCTCCTACTCAGCCCCCAGCACAGCCACCTTCGGGGCTATGAAGGTGCAGTGGTGACTGCCCATGGGTAGGGACCTTAGTCCCACTGTTTCCATTTGGGGGCTCATGGGCTTCCGATTTCCAAACACCCCTCCCCATCCAAGGTATTTACCCCTCACATGTATCATATACCACTCCTGTATGCTGTCTTGTCTGTCTTGTCTGTCTTCCAACCCAACCTCCCTCCCCAAGTATACCTACTATCCTTCCCCAACATCCCACTCTCACCTTAAAAAAAAGGACAATCTGTTGCCCCCAAAAAATGTTGCCTCATACATAGCTGTCCATTTTGCACATGTGTCCACTGGACACATATAAGCTAGTTTAATTGGCTTCACAGCAAATTATTGTTATCCTCACCCCTTTCTCGGGGGTTTGAGTGTCCAAATCTACCTCCAAATTCAGTACATATGCACAGCTGTTGCTGTATAAGAAATGGACAGCTATGGACCTTCCCTACACCCGTCCTGCACATCCCTAGCTACTTTCCCTGTTGTTTTTCCCTCTGCATGCTCCCTTTTTCACCACTTTCCTATCACCTCTTTTTTCTTTTATTTTAAAGAAATTAGCATGGGGTAAGTGGGGGAAAGCTCATTTAAGCAGTAGTATGCAGATTTAAGCCTGTTTGCACGGTGCCAAGCAATGGCTACACAGATTGAGCACTGTCAGGCTAACTGTCGGTAAGCATATTTAACAGGAAGTTACCATTGCTTACAGTTGCCCAAACCTGCACAAACCTGCTTACAACTGCTTAAAAGTGCTTTAATCACTCTGTATCCAACAGCCCTTGTTCAGCCCAAAAAGCAAAATAATCACCCCTTGCAAGTCTCGAGCACAGGACACTGCACACCATATCCACAGTGATTTCCCAGTAAGCCATTTGAGATGTACATAAGTGTTTTCTCAATGTTTTCTCAAGCATATCATGCAGCAAAGTCATTCACTAGTAGGGAAAATGTATTTATGTATGTAGATGTATGTATGTATGTATGTATACAAGATGGGTTGCAAACTGGCTAAGTGACAGAACCCACAGGGTCAGAGTTGCTGGAGCCATGTCAGACTCAAAGCCTGTCACAAGTGGTGTCCCACAGGGCTCAGTCCTGGGTCCACTCTTGTTCAGCATCTACTTTTCTGAAGTACAAGCAAACACAGGAGGGTTATGGCTGACAAAGTTTGCAGATGACTGCAAACTGGGCGCCATAGTCGAAAACACATCTGACACAGATAGCCTTCAGAAGGGCCTCACAGAAATGGATAACTGGTGCCAGAGCCACGGCCTAAAGTTAAACGCCAAGAAATGCATAGTCATACCCTTCGGGAAAAACAAGGTTACCCCTAGCTACCATATAGGTGGCAATCCACTGAGCACAGAAGAAGACATCAGGGATCTGGGGACCCAGGTTGACAGTAACCTTTCGTTTGACACTCATGTTGCTAAAGTAGTTAGGAAAACCTTCTTTATTGCCCACCTGATCATGAAGGGATTCACATCTAGATCAAGGGAGGTCATCGTCCCCCTGTACTCATCACTCATTAGACCTATGATTGAGTACAATGCCCCGCTCGAATGTATCTGACCCGACACCTGCTGCAGCTTGAAAGGCCCCAAAAGTTCCTCACCAAAAGGATAAAGGGTCTCAAAAATATGTCTTATGCTGCCCGACTGAAAGAACTCCAGCTCTATTCAGTCTCATACCGCTTGCTCAGAGGTGACCTGTGCCTGATATATAAGGCCATGTCAAACCCAGATTTGATGAATATGCTTCACCTCATAAAATCTAGATCCCTCAGAACCACAAGGGCGGGAGACTTAAACCTTGACACGGTTATTAATAGAACGTGCTGGAGGGACAGATTCATCACCCAGAGACTCCCTATGCTGTGGAACAAAATACCGGTACATGTGAGGCAGAGCACCTCGCTGGCCTTGTTCAAGAGAAATCTTGACCAATGGATGGGAGATCGCAGATATACCCCAGGGATTACTTCAGTGTCACTGCTTGACAGAGGCACAGCAAAATAATAGGCATAGTTTTATTCAAACTAAAGGGGTGGCGAAAGCCACATAACTATGGGCTAGGCTTATAAATGCCCTTGGGCAGATAGCCTAGTATGAACCTATGAACCTATGAACCTATATATATACATACATACATACATACATACCTTTACATTATCGAACGTTCAAATGTTTGACAGTAATATGGCCAAAACCATGTCATCAAACATTCAAATGTTTGACTATGTAAACATAAAAAAAAAATTAAACAAAATAAAAGGTGTATAACAGGGGGTCAAGCCCCCCTACACCCCCACACCCCCCTACTTAAATATACCAACTCTGAGATCATACTGCATTGCGATAATGGGAAAAATTCCAGTTCTGCACTGTATGGAGATATCCATTCAGTCATTTGCCATAACCGCAATTTAGTGCGATTTCGGAGTTGGTATATTTCAGTAACGGGGTGAGGGGGTGCAGGGGGTGCAGGGGGCTTGCTATTGACACTGTTTTTTTTTTTTCGTCCGCATAAACTTACTATTACATTGTCGAACATTCAAATGTTCGATAATATTGTCTCACTCATATCATTGTCGAACATTTGAACGTTCGATAATATAAGGGTAACCCATTTATATATATATATATATATATATATATATATATATATATATATATATATATATATATATCTTCTTCTTCTTTCGGCTGCTCCCATTAGGGGTCGCCACAGTGGATCAACTGTTTCCATTTCTTCCTGTCCTCTGCATCTTGCTCTGTCACACCAACCACCTGCATGTCCTCTTTCACCACATCCATAAACCTATCTTAGGCCTTCCTCTTTTCCTGTTACCTAGCAGCTTCATCCTTAGCATCTTTTTCCCAATATATCCCTCCTCAGCACATGTCCAAACCAACATAATCTTGCCTCTCTGGCTTTGTCTCCAAACCTTCCAACCTGGGCTGACCCTCTAATATACTTATTCCTAATCCCATCCATCCTCATCACACCCAGTGCAAATCTTAACATCTTCAACTCTGCTATGTCAAGCTCTGACTCCTGCCTTTTTGTCATTGCCACCGTCTCAAAAGCTGGTCTCACTACCCTCTTGTAGACCTTTCCTTTCACTCTTAGTGGGACTTGTCTTTCACAAATCACTCCTGACACTCTTCTCCACCCACTCCATCCTGCCTGTACTGTCTTCTTCACCTCTCTTCCACACTCACCATTACTCTGAACTGTTGATCCCAAGTATTTAAATTCATTCACCTTCACCACCTCTACTCTCTGCATCCTCACCATTTCTCTATCGTCCTTCTCATTCACACACAGTTATTCTGTCTTAGTCCTGCTGACCTTAATTCTTCTTCTCTCTAGAGCATATCTCCACCTCTCCAGGGTCTCCTCCACCTGTTCCCTACTCTCACTACAGATCACAATGTCATCTGCAAACATCATAGTCCACGGGGACTCCTGCTGATCTTGTCTGTCAACCTGTCCATCACCATTGCAAATAAGAAAGGGCTCAGAGCTGATCCTCGATGTAATTCCACCTCCACCCTAAACGCTTCCATCACTCCTACTGCAGAACTCACCGCTGTCACACTACCCTCGTACATATCCTGTATGACTCTTACATACTTCTCGGACACTCCTGACTTCCTCATACAATACCACAACTCCACTCTAGGCACCCTGTCATATGCTTTCAATAAATCCACGAAGGCACAATGCAACTCCTTCTGACCTTCTCTGTACTTCTCCATCAACACTCTCTGAGCAAATGTTGCATCTGTAGTACTCTTTCCTGGCATGAAACCATACTGCTGATCACTAATCATCACCTCCCATCTTAACCTAGCTTCCACTACTCTTTCCCATAACTTAATGCTGTGACTGATCAATTTAATCCCTCTGTAGTTACTACAGCTCTGCACAACACCCTTATTCTTAAAAATTGGTACCAAAACACTTTTTCCTCCATTCCTAAGCATCCTCTCATTTTCCAAGATTTCATTAAACAATCTAGTTAAAAACTCCACTGCCATTTCACCTAAACACCTCCATGCTTCCACAGGTATGTCATTTGGACCAGCAGCTTTTCCATTCTTCATCCTCTTCATAGCTATCCTTATTTCTTCCTTGATAATCCACTGCACTTCATGATTCACTATCCGCACATCATCCAATCTTCTTTCCCCCTCATTCCTTTCATTCATCAGCCCCTCAAAGTACTCTTTCCAACTACTCAACACACTCTCCTATGTATGTAGACATACATATATATGTATATATATATATATATATATATATATATATATATATATATATATATATATATATATATGCGTGTGTGTGTGTGTGTGTGTGTGTGTGTGTGTGTGTGTGTGTGTGTGTGTGTGTCTGTGTGTGTTGCATTTGCAAATTGGATCCACACTCTGAACCTCTCACTGCAAAACATCCGACCAAAGGCACTGTTAATGGGGGTAAAAGGGCCCAGAATATGGATCTTTTGTAATTATTGTCATTATCCCTTCTTCCACAGCTGAACAGATCTGCCTTGCAACACAATAACCAGCACATGCAAGGCTTGAACCCAGGATCCTGCACAACATAGCCACAACAAGTTAACAGTAAGCCATCTCAGCTGTAAGACAGCAGGATGATATCTCTAACATATCATGCAGAACAGTCAGTCTACCATAGGGAATGTACAATGTGGAAGCAGTAAACATTCCAATGATACATATATATACACACACACACACACACACACACACATACACATATATATAAACATATATATGCATATACATTTTCCCTACTATTGAATGACTGTACTGCATGATAGGTTTGAGAAAACATCGTACATATCTGTATCTCAGATGGCTTAGTGGAAAATTGCTGTGGATATGGTGTGCAGGGTCCTAGGTTAGACACTTGCAAGGGCTGATAATTTATTTGCTAGCCAGAACAAGGGCTGTTGGATACAGAATGATTAAGGCACCTATAAGTAGTTGTAAGTGGGTGTGAAATGGACAGTTATGTATGGAGTGAAATTCTTGTTGGGAACAGATTGCCCTTTTTTTGTTAAGGTTAGAGTAGGATGTTGGGGAAGGATAGTAGTTATATTTGGGGAGGTAGGTTGGGTTGGAAGACAGACAAGACAGCATACAGGGGTGGTATATGACACATGTGGTGAGCAAACACCTTTGACAGTGAGGGGTGTTTGGAAATTGGAAGCCCATGAGTCCCCAAATGGAAACAGTGGGACTGAGGTCCCCACCCATGGGGAGTCACAACTGCACCTTCACGGTCCTGAAGCTGGCTGTGCTGGGTGGGGCAAGTTGACCCTCTAATTATGTCATGAGGGCCTCAAGCTGGTGTAGCAGATCCCCCAAATGTCAGCAGAGCTCCCTATGTACCAGATCCTGGACCTGACTTCAGGTGACAGAATCCTATCTGTGTATGCTCCTGGGGGGGCAAGCACCATCCCCTGAGGTGGCTCCACCTGAAGGTAGTGCAGGACCAGCAGATGAGGAGGTCACGGGGTGGGTCCCAGACATGCTGTGGCCTGGTGCCACAGCCAGATGAGGTGGGAGAGGTGGTTCTGCTGGAAACAGCCTTTCCAAACATGCTATTGTGTTGCAGTTTTAGAACATATGTGGGTAATAATAGTCAACACAATCCAGGATTAGTTATAACAGCATGCATATATATTCCCATTAACCCAAAACACCAGATTTGGAACAGTTGCATAGCAAAGAGAACACATGCATATATGGAACCACAGTGGCCATTACAATGGCATGCAGGTTACATTGTTAGCAACAGGCCACCAGTGATAGTGTTTCAACATGGAACATGAATAGAAACACATTTCAATATTTGTTGCACAATAGGATATATGTCCCAACAGTAGGTTTGGTGTAAACATGCCACTGATTTGTGTGTTCAGATTATTGTTGCAGATATGGTGGGGGGAGAGAGAGATGTTAATTAACAACTATTATATCCTAGCAGTATGAGGTCCTCAGACCTTTTTTTCCTGTTTATGTCTTTCATGGACCATGTCCCGGGAGCATCTCCCTGCTTACACTCCACAGGAGAATGAAATAATAATCAACTACCTCATGCATCACCACAGAACCCTCTTTGGGTGTATGGCCCATGACCTGCAGGAGAGGACTGCCCTCTGGAATGAGCTTGTCCACAGGGTAAATGATATTGGCCTGCATAACTGAAGTTATGAGCAGGTGGGACATTGTTGCACTGTTCTCATCTGTCCATCAGCATGCTGCTGCAATTAGGAGGGACCAGCTAGCCACAGGTGGGGGTCGTGCCATCCAGCCTGCACTGACATATGCTGAGGAGCTCCTCACCAGCCTTGGGGCACCTGCCAACCAGCCAAGCCAGGAACCTGATGCTAGCATTGTGGAGGTGGGTGCTACCCACACAATGGACGAGTAGTGTGCAGGTAAGGCCCCAGCGCACATTAGTAGACCACTGTTCCTTATCCATCTTCATCTGTAAAGTATCTTCATGCATATGTCAGATAACATAGTATGTTGCTGCAGTGTAGTAGTGAACAAATGTGCATAATTTCTAGTATTGTGGGTTTGTAATATTGATGTACTGAAATGCTGCTCCCACTCTGTACCAATGCCACAGGTGTGGCTACTGACATTACATCTGTTACACAACTATGTAGGTCCCTCTGATATACCTCTGGGGTAGCAGCCTGTAGCTGGTGAGTATGGAGTTTTTTTGTTCAGGTTTGCCAATACACTGGCCATGTTAGGCCATGGTATTTGCCATGCACACATTTAACACACCTACTCATAATGCATGATGTACACGTTCATTTATTGTTGCTGTTAATTGCACTGCATCACAGTGGTCACCATGGTGGCATATCTGAAGGGTATGTAAGAGTCCTGCAGTATACCCAAGATGTACGGACAGAATTGAACATAATGGTGGGACAAATGGCCTACAGTAGAGACATGTCTGAAACATTACCCTTATACACTGGCTACAACAGTGTATACACCACTATTACAATGGTAACTGTTACAGATCTATACAATGGCATATCACAATACTACATTCCACACCTTTT
>NC_056736.1:503043985-503046485 GCF_019279795.1 Protopterus annectens
GTTACTGAACAATACATAGTATGACATACTGTCATATACACATTGACAAACACATAACAGTCATAGACACATCTGAGAGACCTGGGTTTATCAGTGCTAACTACCTTATCAGTGAGTCCATTCTGTTACAGATAATTTGCACACAGCACATGCATCATTAGGCTGGATAGTGTAATCAGTTACCTGTATGGTTGATGGTGACAGTGGTCCTCATACAGTGGACATTGGCACATGTACTGGGGTACCATGGTGTAAAGACAGCATACCCAGCACCCACACCCACACTGGATATTTTACTCACTGAAACCCATAATAATACTCTGACATACCCACAATCACACATTGACCAGGACTGCAATACATTCCCTTGTCTATCTCATCAGTGCTACTACAGGGATATGCATTTACTGCACATGCCACAGGGATAGTAGTGTGATGGTTTGTCATGGCTCTCCTAATGTCAGCAAGATCACTATCCCTTATACTGTATGGCAAGGTGTATTGTATTTGGAGAATGTGGCCTCAGAATGCTGTATCCTACAAATATACACACTTGCATGCATACACACACTTGCCAAAACTCAGAGTGTAACCCAAGCCTATCTACCCATTTGTACAACAGTGTTGTGCTGGTACTGCAAGCTACAGGTAGCCCATAGGGTGAAGAGTGTAACAAGGTACATTTAATGTCCATTACAGCAGCAGCCATTTCTAACTATGGCAATGGGGGTGTAGTGGGTGAGAAGGTCCACAGGGTATTATTAACTACAAGTTTACAAACACAGACACTGTTATTCTCAGTAATGCAGATTGACACATTTGTCAGTACTGGGGTCCATAGGTGAAGATGTTCCTAGGTGTGTACCAGGATATTGTCTATGGATAGATAAGGAGAGTAGGGGATGTGGGTACAGTGGTATTATGCCACCTGACATTTGTCGGCAGGCCATCTATCAACTGATGCCATCTGAGTGACCCCCAGGGTGACAGGTAAATGCAATATCCAGTCATCTGGTTGTATCTTGCAGAGGGCCAGTGAGGTGCTCCAATTGACATGTATGCAACATATATTACATAACATGGCCACTGTCTGCATTGGAGACCTGTTGCCTAGCATGTTCTGTTGACTGTGGAAGTCGAGTTGAGGTATCCATGGCATGTGGTGCATACAGGGTAGGGATTCCTAGCTGTCGCATTCATAACACAGCTGGGCAGACATGTCAGTGTCAGTCAAGCATAGATTGCCTGTAAGCAGCCAAGATGGATACCTGTGATCTGCACATTTGTACAGAGGACAGACAGAAATCAGCTAGCCAACAGGTTATGCATTAGGATTAATGGTATGACAAATAGACGTCTGACACTGACAGGTATGCCATTACTACAAGACAGCAGCCCTCAATGGCATGTCCTATACAGATAGTAGTCTACAGTTAATATCCACATATCAGATCAATATCCAGTAACAAAAACTTAATAACACACATCACACACCAAGAACAAGATAGTCAGTACTCAGAGTCCAGCTTTGCATGCAGAGGAGCATGGTTCCAGTAGTACAATCTGCAATCTACTCTTACTTGGGAAATTACTGTTAACAGTAGTAATGTAATGATACAATACATGCAAGTGTGACTGCATATAACCTGGGATACTACCCATGTATGAAACACATACAAAGAGAAAAGATTGTTGTACTAGTCATATATACTCAAGTCCCATAAAGTGTAGTCACACCCCTTGATACTGTAATGAAAGCACATAGAAGCATGTTATGTACATGGAATTAAATGCACTAATTAAGATGTCATTACCCTGCAATTTTCTCAGTCTGGAATGTGATCACTGGTTACCAAGGCTAAGTTATGCTTAGTAGGAGTAAGCATTGCTTAAATGTAAATGCAGATTTGTGCACTGGAAAGGGAAGCCTACACAGTCTAAGCGCCTTTTCATTTAACTGTATGTTAGCACCATTTACCATTGCTCAAACCCATACAAACCCAATTAAAGCTGCTAAAAACTGCCTTAGCCACTCTGCATCCAACAGTCATTGTTATGCCTAGCAATTAAATAAACGGCCCTTGCACACAGGACCCTGTGCTCTATAGTCACAGGAGTGAACCACTAAGCCATCACAGTTGTGATCATGTTTGTTGTTTTTTCAAATATATCTGTCAGCACACATACGGAATAGCAGTGAACCACTGCTTTGACTTCTACAATTGTGTAGTACTTGTTACTGAAAATAGTGTTGAATCAGTATATTGTTAAATCTAAATATACACATATCAGATAAATATGGTGGGATACATCTGGGAAGGTATATAAAACACTCCTGTTTACACATAACAAAGATATGGATATATATATATATATATATATATATATATATATATATATATATATATATATATATACATACATACATATGTAGACATATGTATACATGTACATACATATATATATATATATATACATATTTATATACTTCTGTTTATTG
>NC_056736.1:503048985-503155888 GCF_019279795.1 Protopterus annectens
ATTACAGTATATGGACTGTGTGAACAAAACCGTCCTCATATGTGCCACTCACACACTTGCCCTACATATACTGGGCCAATACACAGTGTAGTCTGATGCCTGACTGTGGCATGGGACATATGTCAGTCTGGCCCTGCAAACATGTATGCTGATAGGGTACCATAAACTGGAGCAGCATGCAACATCAGATAGAACAGGACCAAGAACAATGACATCTACCAGAGTCTGTACACAGGCCAAGTAACACATTCACAATACACACTCTGTCAACAATCACCATAAAAACACAGACCTCACTACTGAACAGACTACAACAGAATGTCCAGATTTTGTCCTCAAATATAAGGCCTACTATACATAATATGTCTAGCAGTCTGATATCTCACTAGCTTGTTATCAGGTATGATGTCAGTAAGTAATGATGTACTGTACATATGCACCTCTTACTGCATGACATATGGACAATAAGTGACAGACTTGGGGGACGGAGGCACAAACACGGGGTCAATATTGACATATTGCTGCGATAAACTGAGAAAATTCCTAGTGTAACAGGATTTGTTGTGACATATCTCTTCTGAGGGATATGAAGTCAAGTAACTCACATGGATGTCACCATGTACTGACTGCTATCATCAGAGTATGCTACTGCATTTATAAAGATAGGAAATGTGTGAGTAACACAATACGTGTAAGACTTCAAACTCTGGCCAGTCTGCAGATAGCCCTGTAGGTGAGAGTTTCCTTAACCACATAACACTGTCATACCAGTCTTTAAATCATGTAGAACAACCATATCCACACAAACCTTGTTAAACCGACATTACTTCAAATGTAGAACAGCGATACTGATATTCTGCCCCCATGCCTGGAACATCCCCCTCCTGTTTGTTGTCCTGTATGCACAGTGTATGTTGAAAGAGGTATGTCCAACTACCCTCTGTGATGCTGTTTGCCAAACACCCACATGAAGTCCTGCTCACTGTGAAGGAAAAAGGTCAACACACATATAAAGTGCTTAGTTATAGGAGTGTGTTTCCATGCAATTGGCTATAGGAATGATACCACAGCTGCTCCACATGCAATTAGCAAGTGGGGGACTGCAATTCATGCACAGGCCATCAGCTGATCATGAGCATTACTTACAAAACTCAAGCTGCTGCCTGTGCAAAACAGATGCACTTTTCCACATCCACCAGAAAGGGAGAGAGAGAGAGAGAGAGAGAGAGAGAGAGAGAGAGAGACAGAGACAGAGACAGAGACAAAGTAAGAAAGGAAGGGAGTAAGACAGTAAGAGCCAAGCTTGTTTGCGTATGATCCGTGAGTGGAGAGTGGTATCTGGGTATTATAATGGTTGCCTATATTGTTTACTAATCCATATTGTCACATAGTAATTGCACATGACTATACACATTTATGGCTGAGGATTGCCTACAGCATCCTCTACAGTGTTTGAAAACTGTTAACCTTGTAATGTGGATGATGGGACATATAGGTCCTCAATATAATGATGTAGCAAAACCCACACTGCAATGGATACTGTCATTACGCAATCACCCAAACACCCTCACATAATACTGAATACACACACACAAACACAGACTTACCAGTACTGAGTTTCATCCCCCTACTTGACTATGTATTACTATTACAGTGTTACACAGTTATTGCATGCAACATGGAGCTTACATGCTGGAGAGCTGTCCAAAGGTATCTTTGAAGGTGAGTAACATCAGCAACAGTGCTAAAGGAGGGATAAGGGAAGTGTAGTAAGTGTGAATGTCCACAAAAGCAGGGGTCATCGAAGACACACAGACATACACACACACACTCTCTTAGGGAAACACACACATTATCACCATTGGTAGGATCAGAATTAGAACTCCTACCTAACTAGTTTGCTACACTACGGTATTACACAGTTATCCCAAGTGCCACAGAGCTTATATGGGTGATACATGGCCAAAGGGTTATTTCAAGATGAATGACATCAGCAGGCATGCAAAAGTAGGACAATGAAAGGTGTAGTGATTGTGAATGTCTTCAAAATCATTAATCTCCACACACAGACACACACACACATACACACACACACACACACACACACACACACACACACACACACACACACACACACACACACACACACACACACACACACACACACACACACACACACACACACACTTGCCAGTACTGAGATATATAGGTTGATTACTTCACAGGTGTGTAGTAGGTGAATGGGTCTGAAGGTTATACAAGGCTAGGCAAAGGGAATATCTTGGCATCAGGCCACATGACAATTGTCTCCAGTGTGGCTCAGGGGTGTAGTCCCTGGATTGGTCCCCACAGTTGGGTATTGTATTCACCATCCACTCATCTGGGTTACTATTGTGGGTGGCCAGTGATGTGCACTGCTTCCCATGTATGTGATATACATTCCATAACATGGACAGTGTCTGGGTTTAGCACATGTCCCACACACATGTTCTTTGATATGTGGAAGTGTACTCGAGGTCTCTGGGGCATGTTGTGTGGACAGATTGTTATCTTCTGATCTAGCATTCCTGACCTCATTTAGTGAGACCTGGCTATGGAACTGAGGTCATGCTTGCACCTACATTGACAGCATGAGACAGGCATTCAGTGGAGTTGGTGGCATCTGTCCATACAGGGCATGTGTATAAAGCATGGTATTCCCTTAGTAGGTTACATTTGGAGACTCTACAGTTGTTGCAGGTGGTCAGTGGGGAACATAGCAAGAGGACCACTGTAAGCATTTATTTGCCTACTGTAGGGATGGAGCAAGGTGACATGTCCTTTTACTTGCTGGATAACACACACTTAGTCAGGAGATGTAGCACATCACAGTACTTTCTGATGTCAGTGGCACTGATGTGGTCAACAGGCATGTAGTCCACTGCAATCACACTGTGGTTACTATCTGTGAGGCAATATGCAAGGAACTACCAATATAATGGTTGTTGCCTAGCCAAGTGTGTTTGTGTATGAGACATGGGTGGAGAGTGTTCTCTGAGTAATACAAGGGTTGCCTATATTGTTCACCAATCCATAATGTCACATGTAGGGCTATAGATTGTCTATACCAGCCTCTCTGGCATTTGACATCTGTTGTCCTTTTAAGGTGGACATTGTGATGTATATTAGGTCCTCAACATAATAATTTAGCAAAACCCAGCCCACAATGCATCCTGTTATTACGCAGTCACAGCAACCTCCACACATGTGGATGACACACACTTTCCAGCACTGAGATTCAAACCCCTACCTAGCTATGTATTGCTATGACAGTGTACCACATTTATTACACATACCATGGAAATTATAGGATGGATGCTGTCCCAAGGTACTTCTAAGGTGAGGAACATCACCAGCCCTTGTAAATATTGGCATTGGGTGATGTAGTGGGTGAGAGATCCCAAAAATGATTTTACCTTAAACAGACATTTACATTTGCCAGGAGTAAGGTTCAAACCTCTATGTAATAATCTTAATGGACCATTATGTTACGCATTTACCACATGCACCACTGACCTGACATGGTTTAGGGTTTGCAACAGGTACTTTTAAGGTGGATGATATCTGCAGGACTGCTAAAGTCAGGCTCTGAGATGTGTACTGGGTGTAAATGGGGCCAAAATCTTTGAGGTACACACACACAACACTTGCCACAGATGATATTCAAACCCATACTTGTGCAGTTACTGCTATTACATTGTTCTGCATTTATGGCATGTGCCAAGGAGCATATAGGGCTAAACCTTCTCTACAGGGGTATTTCAAGGTGATTTACATCAGCAGGCTTGCTAAAGTAGGGCAATCAGAGGTGTAGTGACTGTGAATGGCCTCAAAATCATTAATTTCTACACACACACACACACACACACACACACACACACACACACACACACACACACACACACACACACACAATGTTTCAAAGTTGCCATGGCTGAGATTAGAACTCCTACTAACTAGTATGCTATATTATATCATTACACAGTTATCACATGCACCATGGAGGCTATAGGGATAATTCTTCTAAAAAGGGATATTTCAAGGTAACTGACATCAGCAGGCTTGCTAAAGTAGGGCAATGGGAGCTATAGTGACTGTGAATGGCCTCAAAATCATTAATCTCTGCACACAGAAAGGTTCACAGGTGTCATGTCTGGGATTAGAACTCCTACCTAACTAGGCATGTTACACTATAATATTACACAGTTATCGCACATCCCATGGACCTTATAGAGCTGGCCCCTATCCAAAGGGGTATTTTCAGATGACTGACATCAGCAGGCTTGCTAAAGTAGGGCAGTGGGAGGCGTGACTGTGAACGGCTTCAAAATCATTAATCTTGACACACACACAAAGTTTCACATTTGCCATGGCTGGGATTAAAACTTCTACCTAACTAGTATGTTACACTGTAGAATTACACAGTTATCACAAGTGCCATGGAGCTTATGGGGCTGAGAATTGGCCAGAGGGTTATTTCAAGGTGACTGACATCAGCATGAGTGCTAACATGGGCAATGGGAAGTGCAGTGTGTGTGTGAATGGGCCACGAACCATTCTTCTGGAAACACACACATAACACTTAGTCACACACAACTTTACATTTGACATGACTGGGTATACAAATGCTAGATGAATACTGGTCTGTACTATCATGTTACACAGTTATCGCAAGCACCACAGACACTATAGGGCTGAGGGCTACCAAAAGCAAATGTCTACAGTGATTGACATCAGCACATCATGTGATATTGGCCAATTAGATGTGTGGTGGGTGGGACAGGCCTTGTGATGGCAATCTCTTTGTCACTGTCTGCCTCTCTTCTTCCCCACATCTCTGTGTGTGTATGTTTGACCTATTATAGTGTGTTGGTCTTGGATACATGTGAATATACCTATACCTGTGTAAAGCATGAATCGTGTGCAATGTGGTGTGTGTGCACAGACATCTATGACTGACAGACATGTATAGTCCACTGTTGTTGTCAGACATGGGCTTCATTTTTCTAAATGTTGGAGCATACCCATTATGACCTTCTGTGTTGTGTTGTCGGACATGGGCTTAATTTCTCTAAGTGTAGGAGCATGCCCAGTATGACCTTCTGTATTGAGTGTGTGAATCCATTCCAGGTAGGGTGTACTCCAGTGCAGGATGTTGTGTTCTACACCTACAGCTAGCAACCTGTTTCTGCAGGATATCTATAGATAGGTTAACAATATGGAGTCACAATGGGCGAAAGATAGTGGGATACTGTAACTATTGTGTCTGTGCTGCTCCTGTTACATGGTTGGTGTTAGCAGAGATATTCAGACATATGTACTGTTTTACACTGTCATGTATTATGTCATAAGCTACTGACAGATATACTTATTTGCTCACAGTTATTTTCTGGGAAATACAAGATGAATGAAGATGTACCCAGTATTGTAGTCTGCACCCTACATATTCATGCACACTCATGCCATTCTGGAGAGGTAGCTGCAGAGACTTGCTGATGGGTCTGTGTAAATGGTCCAGCACCTTGGTACTGTGGTGGCTGAGGATCCCCTGCTTGTACATCTATCGACATAAGAGAATGGCCATATCCTGCTGTGGCCATACCTCTCAGCTGTACAGATTAACCCAGGTTACCCAGAGGCAGGGCTCATATATCTGGACAGTTCCCCTTCACATTGTGGTTTACAAGCAGGTTTGTAGCCACCCATTACTGGATTTTCAGGCAGGGGTAGTATAGGCACACATCAGAGTTTCAGAGTTCACACACTCCATGGTGTCCATGCTTCTACACTTCTCACTCTGTTATTTTATCCTCTTCCTAACATTATGCTAACAATATCTGAGAACTATTTCTATAGTTGTCCCTTCATCCCAGTGGTATTTAGGGGTTGGTCCACAGTTCATGCACTAGGACATGGTGGCCATGCTACTGGGATTTGTTGACATGGCCTTGCATTTGTGTTCTGTGGACTGTGTTATGTTGTTAGTTGGAACACCATGAGATAACATACACTGTCAGTACGGGTGAGGCACAGGCCTTTGACAGAGGACTGTAGGGCATTTGGTAGTGATGCAGGCCATCTGTAGCAGACCAGTGCATTCTCTCACTGCTACAGTCCTAGGCTGTGAGCCACTGGATTCTCCTGGGTTGACAGCATAAGTGTGCGAGGTGTTAATGGCAATAGTTCCTGTCCATATTAATCCATTGTTCTGGATACTGGCAGGGTGCTGCTTACAGCTAGGGACAGACCTGCATGAAACACCTCTTCAGCATGCTGCATTCTGTGGGTATTCCCATACAGAAGTGGGGGTCATACTGTACTCATTCCCAACAGCAGGGATATGATCTGTGATAAACCTGTTGCTGATGGTGGGGTGAGCTGAGTGCATGTGTGATATCGAAGCTTCTTGCAGCTGACTCACAGATATACCTGGGACATTCCCCTTATGGAGCCTTGTGCAGGGGACATAGGCAGTCTCTAATTACTTCATAACTGTGCCTTTTGTGGTCTGCCAGTGATTGGCCAGACTTCATCAGTATTCTATACTACACAGACAACTAATGTGCTGCTAACCTGTATGTACAATTCTAAAGGTGTGTGCAGTTGACAATTACATTTTATGTACTCTGTCTAGGGTACTTCCACCTGTGTATTGTGTGTATGTCTGGGCCCACATTCATGGCATGTCCATCTTTCAGATGGTGACAGATATTGACATCTGAACAATGAGTATGGATGACAGCTGAAATTGGGTCTTGCTGAGATGCATTGTGGTTGACACTGTAGTTGTCAGAACATGTTCCTGTCATCAAGAGTACTGGCCACAGGCCACCGGGACACAACCCTCAATGCCTACATGCTGACTACTTCCACACAATATACAACACACAACACCCTAACACAGAGAGCCCTGCATATTGTACACATGCAACAACCTATCCTATAAATTGGGCCATCTCAGGTAATCTGTGCTCTACTGTTATTAAACCCACACGTACATGTTACTGCCTTTTTACATAGGATTGTGGGGGGGGGGGCACACCTGACAACTGTAAACAATTGCTATGACTGTGATGGCATTTCAGGTACACTGTTGGCTTCCATTTTGTTTTGTATTCTGACCTATCATGCAGACTAGAGGTGTATCAGTAGAGTACAGATCTTAGGTTTTATTGATCTACATTTCAGTTACAGATGTCTTACCCTTCAGAACTAAAATACAACTGCCTGACCTGTTGCAGTCTGTCTGTGTAGGTCTGGAGGGGTGCTGTTCTCCATTGTCATCAATTGGAGGTCTTAGCACACCCTTTCATTTTAGTCATGTACACCTGTTCTGCTGGCTGAGGCTGTTGTTGGGTATGTGAGCCTCACTGACATGCATCCGTGTGTTCTATGGACACACATTTTGGCCACCACATGTACTGCAGTGAGATTTGTCACCTTGTCTAGTACTGTCTACTTTGTTGACAGCAGTATTTATTATGGATTTTATGCTGCCCATATAGGTCTCCATTATCTGCTAACATCCCATTCAGCCACCCGATTCGCTTGCATGCTCACATCCATACCATAAATACAACTAGCAGAACATACTACTCCATTCAGCAATTGATAGGAAGAGTGACTTACATTGTGGCTGTGCCAGTATTGAGGATGGTGCTGGAGGGCTGTCTATGTTGGATGCAAATAGTATACTCCCTATACATTGTAAAGCACAGGTAGTGTCATGTTTGGCATCCCTTTTACTGTCTGCGAGTCAGAGAGAGGTGTCATTCCCTCTGTTCCTACCATGTCAGTGTATGTGCTATGCATTGCCTCTTTGTCAAAGCCTGGGCATACTGGGCACACCTCCTTCTGCCTACATGGGCAGGCTCAGGTTGTTCCTCCTCCGAATCACTCTGTGCCTCTGCTGGTCTTGGCAATGGTGGAGGGCTGTGTGGCCCTGCCCCGTGCTGTTCCTGCTGCAGCTGTTTCTGCAGGATCATATTGTGTAGCATGGCACATACAATGAAAATTTGTGTCCATGTTGCTGGGGAGTTCTGCAAGGCTCCACCTGATATGTCCAAACACCGGAACTGTGACTTGAGCATCCCAAACACATGCTCTATTATGATTCTAGTTTGTGTGTGTGCCTCATTATGGAGTTCTTGTATGGGTGTGTGTGCATTTCTGATGGGTGTCATCAGGTACGACTCCAGTGCATAACCACATCCCCCACTAGCTGGACATATGGGATGTCCTCACTGGCAAATCTCTGGTACAGCTGTGTCATATGCCAGATGTGGGAGTTGTGACAGCTTCCAGGGCTGCCAGCCCACACATTCATTATAATGCCCTGGGCATCGGACATAACCTGGCAGTTGATGGAGGGGACGCCCTTGTGGTTTATGTAGACCCTGCGCTGCTCGCTGGGTGGTGCTTTGATGTGTATGTGCATGCAGACTATAGCCCCCTCTACCTCAGGGTATTCTTCTATTTGGTGGAAGAGATAAATATTGCTGGTCAACACCTCACCGGGGTTGAGGAAATATATGTGCTCACCGGCATGTGTTGACATGGCAACCAGGAACTGGTGGAGTACCCCGGATGCTGATGCCTATGAGATCCCCATGATATCCCCAGTTGGCCTTTGGAAGGTACCTGTGGCTAGTATTCTTAAGCCTACACATACCTTGGTATCGACTGGGATGGGTTCCCCTCTGTTGGTTTTGTGTGTGAGGTGTGGTCTGCACAGCTCAACAATTTGCTGTAGAATGTCCCTGTCTACCCTATAGCACTTCACTATCTCCAACTCATGTAGCCACTGGTAGGTTATCCAGGGTCTGTACACTCTTCTCCTTCTCCTCACTGTGGGTTGGTCATCAGCATTGTCATCCTTACCACCCTCAGCCTCTTCCACATATTGATGTATGACAGCGACAGCGGCACCTATCATTTTGTTAGTTTTGTTAGGTAAAATTCCACATCTGTGTACACCGGTGGTGTAGATTTTGTGGGAAAAAACAGAGTGAAAGGTGCTTGCATAGTTTATAGTTGTGTGCTGGGCTGGGCTGCTGCCTGTGCAATTGGCTGATTCTGATACATTTCACCTGCCAGCTATGCTAGTTCTCCTTGATTGCCTTCCTATTGCTGTTTTCCCTTCCCATTGCCTTCCCATTTAAGCCCTGAGGTGCGCCGTGCATACCCAGTGCTCAGATGTGAACAGAGCTGCTATTTCCTGTTTTTTTTTTTTTAAAAACCTGGTGCGCAGCGCTCACACCCATTTAGGCAATGTAAACACTGCTAGGCAGCCTCAGATGTACACCCCTTCCTTAGCTGTGCTTTGCTAATGGCAAACATGGGCCACAGAGCACCAATAAGCTTACAGCATGCATAACACTTCCTCTTATGAGGTCATCTACCTCTTATGCTTATACCATAGTGTTGCTGCACCTACACGGTTGGGTGCAAGTTAACACTGAGGGGAATTCTGTGATTCAGTATCAATCCCCTCATTTGCATAAAACTGACTGCTGATGCATGGTTACAAAACTGACACTCAGCCTTCCCCTTTAGCAACCACTATTCCATGGTATTGTTGTCTTATGCATGCCATTGACTATTATAGCAGAATGCTGATTTTGGTTTAAAAGCTTATTTCCAACTTTTTTCTTATTATCAGGCCGATCCCGTTTGTGCACCGCTGCCCTACGCTTAAACAGTTGAAATCTGCTAAAAAAAATAAAAGTTATTTTTTATAGTTTTGCAACTATTTCCTGTCAATGGCCATATATTTGGCCATTGGCATGCCTACTACATTGAATACATGCTTTCTTTGGAGCTGTCATGCCTCCTTTTTGTTATTTGCAGAAATGTATTCAGTTAGTAGCCAATTACATTTCTGCAGGTTACACTATTCGTGCACAGACACCTGCCTGCTTCCTGGATCACTAATTCCCCTCATTTGAATGGTTTTCACCTGCAAATGGGGTAATTAGCATACAGGAACTGTGTCCATGCAGGAATAGTGTAGAAGCACTCGTGCACATCCCGGGAGCTCGTTCCTGGATCGCTTGTCGGCCATATTGTGTGCAGCAGATCTTGCACTGTTCCTGCATGCCGTCCAGAGCTTGCTGAATCCCGAGGCCTGCCTTAATTGTGCATTGTACAATTGGCTTAACTATAATACCTGTCAATATCTTAAGTACTATCAAGGGCAAAACCATAAGCAATTAAGAAGCAATTTAAACACAGTTATTAGTGAAAAAATCAGAATGGTTAGTAAATACATATTTTAAAGAATAAACATGAAGCTATATGACTGCAACTTAAAAAAATATTATCTTCATCTTTTGTATTTTTTTACATGAAATTGTGCATGTGAGAGTAGGCTGTGCAATATCTTGGGACAAAATTCGGGAACATCAGAATTATGATGACTAGCTGATTTAGTTATACTATGCATTTTTCGCATGTTTTAAAATAACCTGATAGTAGCAGAGTAAATTAAAAAAAAAAATTACAGCATTTTGCTTTATGTCTTATAGGCATTCTCCTGGAGACTATCAGAGTCACGCCATGACTAATGGGACTGACATTACATCTTTTATTTAGGTTCATAGGTGCTTACTAGGCTAATAACCACAAGGGCCATTTTTAAACGTAGCCATGCATCCCAAATCTTTGACAATTTCTGATACTCTTTATAAGTGTAAGCATGGGCCTGGGAGATGAACCATTCACAAGTTACCTGTGTCCATTAGAGACATACGTGCCAAACTGGGGATGAATTTCCAGTTTCCCATCCAAATTTCCAAGTTGCACTTCTAAATATTTACTGTATTTACTGTATTTTTGTTTTTGCGAAGCTTGTATTGTACTGTATTTTTGCTTTTTGATTTTGTGGTGCTTTTCTCCCCCAAGCCTGTGCTGAAAATGGGCCACCCGCCTATACAGACTATTATGGTAAACAAATGTTAAATAAATAAAATAAGGAAATAACAAGATGATAGGTTATGATTTACTTGCTTATTTTTTAAATATTCTAGAAAAAAGGGGTTACAAATTTGATGTATGAAGTGAAGACCAAGTAAATTGGGGACCCCTGAAGCTGCTCAAGCCCCAGTTGAATGAATTCCACTGGCTCACAGCAAGGGGCTCAAGTAGCTGGATCCCCATCTACTCACCTGGCCAAATAGTTGCTTGAACTTGAATGTGAGTTAATGAATACTGCTGCTTAATGGTCAGATACCATCAAGGTCTTGTCACAAAATCAGTAAGTGAGGAAGGGAAATGGGGAAGGAGGTTTGAGGTTTAGAGAGGGGAGGAGAAATTTAGGTTTAGGGATTGACTGGGAGTTATCCTAAAGTTAGGATTAGGGAGGAGATGGGGATTTTAGGTTCAGCAAGTGGGGGACTGGACTGTAAAGGTTAGGGAGGAGGAGGATTTTTAGGTTTAGGAAGTGATCAGGAGTTTTTTTTAGGGTTAGGTTCAGGGTTTACAGATATTTATCACTTGTCTAGTGTTGAATAATTTGTTGGTATTTATAATTAATAATTTTTATAAAGACTGGTAATATATCTGATATTTGATATTTGTCATTTGTTCCATTTTTTTATTATTCTGCTATGTATCTTTAAGATTGGTACAAATTAATTCAATTATTTTAGTCACATGGTTAATCAAGTCTGCTTAAAACCAAAGTTGCTCTTTATTAACTTATTCTGATGAAATACTGGTTCTTGTATAGAACAAAAGCACTTAATCTGTGGTTTATTACATCAATAAGCAACGGATGGGTGTGGTATATTTAAGCAATAACCGACAATGTCGGTGTTGTATATTGAAGATTTACCCATGGTTGGCATGGTTTAATCATGAGGATGAAACCCGAGTGATAATAATAAAGTCAACCATTGGTAAATCTTCAATACTGCACACCACAGAGTTGGTTATTTCTATAATACAATGACATTATTTAAGAAAAAAAATAGTTACTTTTCTTAAATAATGTCTTTGCATAATGTCTCTGTGGTGCCCTTCCACATTTTTCTGGTATCCTGGGGCTTTGTCTGATGTACTGCGCATGGGTATGGGACTTGTGTTCCCACACTTATGCAGTACATCAGTGCTGTGCAAAGGTAGCAAAAGAGAAAAAGGATCTCTGTTGTTTTTTTTTTTTGTTTTTTTTTTTTGTTGAAAAGAAAAAAAAAAGAAACCAGGAGACTTTTTACATTCGGGAGAGCTGTGCAGACAAAATAAATGGATAATCAGGTAAGTTGCTTTAGTTTTGCAGAACGTACCTGATTATCATCTTATTTTTGTCTGTGCCATCTCCCTCATTCGTTTGAGGTCTCCTGTTTTATTTTTTGGTTAAAAACTAGAAAAAAAGTAAAAAAATTACAAGATATACTAATGGAAAAAAGTCAGGTGACCAGACCTTTTTCCATTGGTATATTCTCGGATTTACAATGGGCACACTAGTTGAGCTGACCAATCAGCATGCTCGTTTTTGAATATTAATGGCCAGTCATTGTATAATGAAGATTTACCCATGGTTGCCTTTGTTTAATCATGAGAGCTTAAACCACACCAACCATGGGCAAATCTTCATTATACAATGACTGGCCATTAATATTCAAAAACGAGCATGCTGATTGGTCAGCCCAACCAGCATGCCTGTTATAAATCCGAGAATATACCAATGGAAAAAGGTCCAGTCACCTGGACTTTTTTCCATTAGTATATCTCGTAAATTTTTCTTTTCTTTCTTTTTTTTAACCAAAAAGAAAACAGGAGACCTCATACAAATGCGGGAGATGGAGCAGACAAAAATAAGAGGATAATGAGGTACGTTCTGCAAAACTAAAGAACCTTACTTGATTATCCTTTTATTTTGTCTGTCCTATCTCTCCCAAACATAAAAGTCTCCAGGTTTCTTTTTTTTTTTTTCAATAAAAAAAAGAAGCAATGGAGATCTTCCTTTCTCCATTTCTACCTTTACACAGCACTAATTTACTGCATAAGCGTGGGAACATAAGTCCCATATGCATGCACAGTACATCAGAAAAAGCCTCAGGATATTGGAAAAATGCAGAAGGACACCACGGAGGAATTATACAAAGACATTATTTAAGAAAAGTAACTATTTTTTTCTTAAATAATGTCATTGTATAATAGCAATAACTGACTCCGTGGTGTGACATATTGAAGATTTACCCATGATTGGCTTTATTTATTCACTCAGGCTTCACCCTCATGATTAAACCATGCCAACGATGGGTAAATCCTCAATATACCACACTGACATCATTGGTTATTGCTTAAATATATCACACCTAGGGGTTGGTTATCACTATTATACAATGACATTATTTAAGAAATGACTTAATTTTGTTAAATAATGTCATTGTATAATGGCACTGTAGTGTTCTTTGCTTTCTTTCCATATCCTGTTGCTTTTTTGATGTACTGAGCATGTGTATGGGACTTAACATTCCCATGTGTATGCAGTCCATCAGTGCTTTGGAAAGGCAGCAAATGAGAAAGGAATATCTCCTTTGCTTCTTTTTTTTAAATAAAAAATAAAGTTTGAAATATGGACAGTTCAGAATTATGAGAGAGACAGAGCAGAAAGACAAGGAAAGTCAGGTATGTTTCTTTAGTTTTGCATAATATGCCTGATTTTCCTTGTATTTTCTCTGTCCTGAGTGCATACCTCTTGACCTCGTAGCTCAAGAAAACTGAAAAGCAGTAGCATTTATTAATAGATGAAAGTCTGAGTGACTGGATTTTTTTTCTAATGGTATATGCTCGATTTACAACTGGCACGCTGGTTGGGCTGACCAGTCAGCATGCATGTTTTTGAATGTTAATGACTTGTAATTGTATAATAATCATTAAATATTTAGGATTTTACCTGAAAGTGTTTGCGTAGATACTTTTATACCTCAATCAGACTCCAAATAATTTTTCCTTGGTTAGATAGCAAATGTTGGAGGTGCAATGGGGAAGAAAGTGGTACCTGGGAGTACATGTACTCAGAGTGTAATCATAGGTTCATAGGTTCATACTAGGCTATCTGCCCTATGGCATTTATAAGCCTAGCCAGAGTGTGTTTGGCTTTCGCCACCAATTTTAAAATTATTTTGCTATGCCCTTTTTTGAGGTTAGTATACTGTGCCTCTGTCTAAAAGTGACACAGAAGTGATACACGGGATAAACCTACGATCTCCCATCCACTCATCACGATTTCGCTTGAAGAGAGTCAATGACGGACTCTGCCTAACCTGGACTAGGATTTTATTCCAGAGTGAAGGGAGCCTCTGGGTTATGAATCTGTCCCTCCAGCATGTCCTATTTATTTCAGTGCTGAGGTTCAAGTCTCTCAAGCGCATAGCTCGATGGGATTTGGATTTTCTGAGGTGCAGCATGTCCATTAATTCCGGGTTGGACATGACTTTATACGTCAGGCACAGATCGCCTCTGAGCAGGCGATATGCCACAGAGTAGAGCTGGAGTTTCTTTAACCGGGCAGCATATGGCATCTGTTTGAGACCTTTGATCCTCTTGTTGAGGTACTTTTGGGGTCTTTCCAGTTGCTGCAGGTGTCTGGTAAGGTACATCCCAAAAGGGGTATTGTACTCAATTATGGGCCTGATGTGGGATGAGTAAAGAGGCACGATGACCTCCCCTGATCTAGATGTGAATCCCTTCATGATTAGGTGGGCTATATACAATGTTTTTCTAACCACTTGAGCCACGTGGTTGTCAAATGAGAGATTGCTATCAACTTGGGTCCCCAGGTCCCTAATTACTTCTTCTGTACTTAATGGATTACCACCTATGTGGTAATTTGTGGGCACTATGTTTTTGCCAAATGGGATGACTATACACTTTTTGGCGTTTAGCTTCAGGCTATGGCTCTGGCACCAATTGTCTGATTCTATGAGGCCCTTTTGGAGGATGCTTGTGTCGGCTGGAGAGTCGATTATGGTGCCCAGTTTGCAGTCATCTGCGAACTTGGTCAGCCACAGTCCTTTTGTGTTGGCCTGTACTTCCAAGAAATATATACGGAGAAAGAGAGGCCCCAGGACTGAGCCTTGTGGGACACCACTTGTAACTGGTTTGGAGTCTGACATGGCTCCAGTAATTCTAACCATGTGGGTTCTGTCCTTGAGCCAGTTTGCAACCCAACTAGTGACATAGGGGTTTATATTTAAGCTGGTGAGCTTATCTATAATGCAAGACTGGGGTATTGTGTCGGAGGATTTTGCGAGGTCTAGGTAGGCTGTGTGGACCACCTTCCCCTTGTCAATGGCCTTGGTGACTGTTTCAAAGGAATCGACCAGGTTTAAGAGGCAGGATCTGCCCTTAACAAAGCCCAACTGGGTAGGATCCAGTGTCTGTAGGTCCCCAATATCTTTATTTATGAGGTCCATGATGATCCTTTCCATAGCTTTGCAGACCAAGCTAGTCAGTCTTATGGGGTGATAGTTTCCAGGATCCGTTGAGGCACCACCTTTGTGGAGAGGGACCACTGTTGATGTACGCCACTCTTTGGGTACATATCCTGTAGTAAGGCTGAGATTGAACAGTAGTTTTATGTTTGGGTTTAACTCTTCTTGGAGTTCATGTAGGATGCAGCCCGGGACACCATCTGGTCCCATTGATGCTGTGTTTTTTGCTTTGTAGAGGGCGGCTCTTACCTGAGCATCTGAGATGTCAGGGGGGCAGCACTCTGCTGGGATAGATATTTGCCCTTTTGGTTGGGAGGCGGGGGGGTTGCACTGAACCTGTCAGCTAGGATGTTGGCAATGTCTGTGGGTTCAGTGTATTTTTTGTCATTTTGGACTAATTCTGAGCATATCTAGGAATTCCCACCCAGGTTCCTAACATAACTAAAGAAAGCCTTGTGATTATCCTTAGTGTCCTGTGCAATTTTTCTCCCGAAGCTGGCCTTAGACGATTTTATGAGTGCCCGTAGTTTTTTGCTAATACTGATCAGAGATGCCTTCCCTTTTTGGGATTTTGCTCTGTCATGTAGTAGTTTCCTCCTTCTATTGTATCGTTTGTTTATGACTGGGGTCCACCAGAGAGAACGTCTGCCTTTGGAGGATTGGGTCTTGGTTTTATTTGGGATTGCATGATCCATGCATTCCTGAAAGTGTTCATAGAATGCGTTTATAATGGATTCTGCAGTCTGGGCCGTATTTTCCACAGGCCCGGGGGCTTTGAAGGATTCCACCTCAGTTTTGAGGAGTGTGAAATTTGCTTTAGAGAAGTTTTTCACTGTGGTTTTCTGGGCAGGAGGTGGGGTCGGGATGTGAATATCCAGTGAGATTAGTTTATGGTCTGATCTTACCAGTGAGGGATACACTTCTGGTCTGGAGCATAGAGTCCCCATGTTGGTGATGATCAGGTCCAGTATGTTTTCCCCTCTTGTGGGAGGGGTAACAAGTTGTTCCATAGCATTTGAGTTTATAAATTCTAGGAACCTTTGGGATAGGGTGTTGGAGCTAGAGTAATGCTCCCAGTCTATGTTTGAGTAGTTGAAGTCGCCCAATATAATGGTATTTGGAGAGACCTTCATATTTTCCATTGTTCTCAGGAAGACCGAGTGGGGTTCCTGGGTTTGGGAGGGTGGTCTGCAGCAGGCTATAAACTGGAAAGCAGTTTTACCCACTGTTAGTTGCACATGGATAGTCTCTGATGCTTCGTGCTGTGCCACCAACCTAGAGGTGTGGGTATCATTGAAGAATATTGATACTCCCCCTTCTTTTGTGGTTCAGTCCAAGTTTTGGGGCCGAAAAGCATGGTATGAGGTATAACCTGGTAGTGCTGGGGTGTTCTCGGGAGCCTTGAACCAGGTTTCTGTTACTGCACAGATATCGATGTTCTCCATGCTAAGGAGAGTTTCAAGTGCGTGCATCTTGAAGTTTAGACTTCTGGCATTGAGTAGCATTACTCTTAGTTTCTTATCCCTTGTGATACCTATGGAGGTGGGTTTGTCTTTTGAGCCTTGCCTAAAAAAGGCACTATGGGGGTAGCAAGAGCCTTTGCCAATATCTGAAAGCCCAGGGGTGACAGGTGCAAGCCGTCACTAGCGAAGCATCGTGGCTTGTCGAGCATGTCATCCCAGGCTGACAGGCATTGGATTCCCTTTGAATGACACCAGTACTTAAGCCAATTGTTGAAATTGATCATCTTGTCTTCATATTATGGCATCATTCTTGGTGAGGGTAAGATGCTACTCAAGGTCAGGGTCATACTGGCCTGGTCTACATGCTCAGAGAGCTCCTCTATGTCAGGGAGGTACGTCTCAGGTCATTTACACCAGCATGGACAATGACTGAGTCATATTTGTACTTGCATTGGAGTGACCTGAGTGCTTGTGTTATGTGGCGGATCCTAGCGCCCGACAGGCAGCTCACCGTGACCTTCTCCTTGTTCAGTCTGGTGAGCGGGACGTCAGTGTGCCTAACGATAGAGTCACCTATTACAAGTGTATCAGGTGTGTTGTTTAGCCTTAAGGGCTGTGACTGTTCGGCACACTGGCTTTGTGAGCTATGTGTTGCACATGTTTTGTTTTGGGGTAGCAGTTGCTTGGGTGTCTGCTTTGGAGGTCTCTGCTGCTTAGGCAGATTTTTATTTAGAGCCTCCGAGTATGTTTTTGTGTGTGTATGTGTTTGGTTTGCTGTCGTGGTATGTCTATGTGAGACTGGAATTGTAGTGAGTGTGGTTTCCTTCTCCTCCTGACTGGTTACGCCAGTACTGAGTTGAGAGAGCTTAGCCTCCAGTTTGGCTATATAGTTGCATCTCTCACATGTGTTGGAATTTGTTGGGAGGAGGAGAGGGTTGTCTGTGTACATGAGGCAGTTCTAACATTTCCTCAAGATTCCCAGATTCACCAGCTGGACAGGAGAGGAGATTGACAACTGACCTTTGGACATGCTAGAATAGTATTGGGAATTCCTTTATAATTGAAAAAAGGGCCAATGGGGAACAAGGTACTCAAGGGGAGTTTGTGAGGGTGTAGTGCTTTTAATTTTTTAGTGCTGACTTATATAATTGCTTTAGTGAGCAAGTGACAAGTAACTTAAATGCAATGTGTTACAGGTAACTTAAATGCAAAAATGACAAACAGTAACTTTCTTTCAAGTGAAACAAGGAAATAAGTGCAGTAAGCAATGTAGATATCACTAGGGATCCATAGAAGCACTGAAAAGCCATGTTTTAGGTAGAATTAACATTTCAGGGAAATAACAAGCGAACAAACAACAAGCATACAAACAAAACTAGATTCAGCAGGCCTGGATCTAGTCTATGCTACAGCAAACAAGGTGTACCAATTTCAGTAAGAAACAGTTCAAATATGCAGGCACTATAAGCCTTTAACCAGAAATTCCCAGCTCAGAAGGGCAGAGTCCAGCCTCTCCTCCCACAAGAGTTCAGACCACGAACCTTCTTAATGTAAAATAACTGGCCTGAAGCCCAAGTGCTTAAACCAGAACTAATACACTTTTAGAATAACAGACACTGAGCCCTCAATCAACAGTTCCCAAGTTAGAAGGATGTAAGCTACCTGTCCTGCCACCACCGTGCAGGCCACAAACCTTCCTAATGTAAAACAACTGGTCTGAAGCCCAAGTGCTTAATCCAAAAGACTTAGAATGATAGCTACACTTTAATCAAGTTACTACCAAGCAGTAATAAATACAATTGAATACTTTAAAGAATGCCTGGATTAGTGCTCAAGTTATACAAACAAAGCTAGATTCAACAGGCCTGGATCTAGTCTATGCTACAGCAAACAAGGTGTACCAATTTCAGTAAGAAGCAGTTCAAACATGCAGGCACTATAAGCCTTTAACCAGAAATTCCCAGCTCAGAAGGGCAGAGTCCAGCCTATCCTCCCACAAGAGTGCAGACCATGAACCCACTTAATGTAAAATAACTGGCCTGAAGCCCAAGTGCTTAAACCAAAATTAATACACTTTTAGAATAACAGACACTGAGCCCTCAATCAGCAGTTCCCAACTTAGAAGGATGTAAGCTACCTGTTCTGCCACTACAGTGCAGACCACAAACCTTCTTAATGTAAAACAACTGGTCTGAAGCCCAAGTGCTTAAACTAAAAGGCTTAGAATGAGTTAAACCAAGAAGTAATAAATACAATTGAGTACTTTTAAGATGATGCAAAAGCAAAATAAAGTAGGAAGAAACACAAATACAGTAAAAGCAGATACATTTTTTTTTTTTTTTTGTGAGCAAATGAGATGGGCCCAGGAGTTACCAGACAGAAACAAGTGCAAATGTAGGCCTTCAAATTAGAAAGTTGAGAGAGATGGAAGACCACCCAAATGGCCAATAACTACAAATTCTGAGCCAGAACCACTCCTTATGTGGTAGACAGGTTACCTAATGCTTACCACTCCCACTGATAAGCTAGAAGGCTTCCCTCCAACACAAACAGGCTTGGGGGGCTCAGAAGCTTACAAACAGTCCTGGATACAATAAATCTGTATCTGGAACACTAATTACAGGAAAGGTAGGAAACAGGCTTACCATTTTTTTTTTCAGAAAAGTAGAAAAACAGTAGTAAAAACAATTCACATGCAGTGCAAGCTGGCACACTTGAGTATGTAGCAATATTAGTCCACACACAGTTTGAAAAAATGCAATTAAATTAAAAAGGACTAAAAGCAAGTGCAGAAAGGGTTTCTTAGGTAGAATGTGCTAAAGAGATGGGACTGGGGGAGTGTCCTAGATCAAATATACAGTGGGACGGGCACTGCAAAAGCCACCAAATTTAAACTACAACCAAGAACAGGGACGGGGGGGGGGGGGGAGACAGTTTGAACAGAGATGTGAGGAATCACAGTGCAAATTATAAAACCCCAAAAATATATATTGATCTCTGTATATTTGCAGAACAGTAAGACAACAGATATCTAAGCAACACTTTAGCTCTATAATACAGAATAATACAGAAAAATATACTCATCTCTTTATATTTGCAGATAGTCTTGTAAGGTTGTCTCTCAGCACACAGGTTTCAATTTAAATGCAGGCTGTTATTAACAGATCAAATTAAGGGAACCTTGAGTTAAACAACACACAGGCTATAAAAAACAGTTATATCAGCTGAAGACAAGGTAGAAAATGAGGGGGGAGACAGTTTCAAGAGAGATGTGAGGAATCACAGTGCAAATTATAAAACTCAAAAAATATATACTGATCTCTGTATATTTGCAGAACAGTAAGACAACAGATATCTAAGCAACAATTTAGCTCTATAATACAGAATAATACAGAAAAATATACTCAGCTCTATATATTTGCAGATAGTCTTGTAAGGCTGTCTCTCAGCACACAGGTTTCAATTTAAATGCAGGCTGTAATGAGTTGGCAGAATTTAAAAAATCCCTACAGGGTACTGTCTCAGGAATACTAATTGAGAAAGTGAGTGTAACTAAGAAAATAAAATTTTGAGCTGCTATATAGGATCTGAATTGCCTAGACATACTAAGGCCTTCTTAAGTTTAATTTCGGTGGCTACCAAAATGGAATTATTAGGAAATGGAATTCAAAGTCTAAACCAACTATTCATGAAGTAGTGAATATTGTAACAGAGATAAAAGAACAGGAAGTGGGATCTTTAGAAAGGGGTAGAAGTAAATTACATAGAAAAAGTGGAAACTGTGAGAATAATACTTGCAGAAAATGTTTGGAAGAGGAATGAGGTTTAAGAGTAGCCAGGAATCGAGCAATTCGTGTAATGTAGCTTTGATTACATGGTATGGAAAAATTACTTGGAATACATGTAAACATGCCTGTGTCAAAAGTGATAATTCAATAAAGGTGTTTTAAGGAAAAAAAAATAATCATTAAATATTATCCTGAATTATGGACTAGTACTTGGTGGCAACTTTTTGTGTTTTTCTTGATTGTTCTGGGAGGGATAGTTAATTTAGTGTTAGTGCACAGGGTGGTGGGAGTTAGGTTCATAGGTTCATAGGATCATTGTTTCATAGGTTCATAATAGGCTATCTGCCCTAGGGCATTTACAAGCCTAGCCAGAGTGTGTTTGGCTTTCGCCACCCATTTTAAATTAATTTTGCTATGCCCTTTTTCGTGGTTAGTATACTGTGCCTCTGTCTAACAGTGACACAGAAGTGATACCCGGAGTAAATCTACGATCTCCCATTCACTCATCAAGATTCCTCTTGAAGAGAGTCAATGAGGGACTCTACCTAACCTGGACTGCGATTTTATTCCAGAGTGAAGGGAGCCTCTGGGTTATGAATCTGTCCCTCCAGCATGTCCTATTTATTTCAGTGCTGAGGTTCAAGTCTCTCGAGTGCGTAGCTCGATGGGATTTGGATTTTCTGAAGTGCAGCATGTCCATTAATTCCGGGTTGGACATGGCTTTATAAGTCAGGCACAGATCGCCTCTGAGCAGGCGGTATGCCATTGAGTAGAGCTGGAGTTTCTTTAACAAGGCAGCATATGGCATCTGTTTGAGCCCTTTGATCCTTTTGGTGAGGTACTTTTGGGGTCTTTCCAGTTGCTGCAGGTGTCTGGTAAGGTACATCCCAAAAGGGGCATTGTACTCAATTATGGGCCTGATGAGGGATGAGTAAAGAGGCACGATGACCTCCCCTGATCTAGATGTGAATCCGTTTATGATTAGGTGGGCTATATAAAATGTTTTTCTAACCACTTTGGCCACTTGGTTGTCGAATGAGAGATTGCTATCAACTTGGGTCCCTAATTACTTCTTCCGTACTTAATGGATTACCATCTATGTGGTAATTTGTGGACACTTTGTTTTTGCCGAAGGTGATGATTATACACGTTTTGGCGTTTAGCTTGAGGCCATGGCTCTGGCACCAGTTGTCTGTTTCTATGAGGCCCTTTTGTAGGATGCTTGTGTCGGCTGGAGAGTCGATTATGGCGCCCAGTTTGCAGTCATCTGCAAACTTGGTCAGCTACAGTCCTTCTGTGTTGGCCTGTACCTCTGAGAAATATATACCGAACAAGAGAGGTCCCAGGACTGAGCCATGTGGGTCGCCACTTGTAACTGGTTTGGAGTCTGATATGGCTCCAGCAATTCTAACCATGTGGGTTCTGTCCTTGAGCCAGTTTGCAACCCATCTAGTGACATAGGAGTTTATATTTAAGCTGGTGAGCTTATCTATAATGCCCAAGTGGGGTATTGTATCGCAGGCTTTTGCGAGGTCCAGGTAGGCTGTGTGGACCACCTTCCCCTCGTCAATGGACTTGATGACTGTTTCAAAGAAATCGACCAGGTTTAAGAGGCAGGATCTGCCCTTAACAAAGCCGAACTGGGTAGGATCCAGTGTCTGTAGGTCCCCAATATCTTTATTTATGAGGTCCGTGATGATCCTTTCCATAGCTTTGCAGAGCAAGCTAGTCAGGCTTATGGGGCGATAGTTTCCAGGATCCGTTGAGGCACCACCTTTGTGGAGAGGGACCACTGTTGCTTTATGCCACTCTTTGGGTACATATCCTGTAGTAAGGCTGAGATTGAACAGTAGTTTTATGTTTGGGTTTAGTTCTTCTTGGAGTTCATGTAGGACACAGCCTGAGACACCATCTGGTCCCATTGATACTGTGTTTTTTGCTTTGGAAAGGGTGGCTCTTACCTGAGCATCTGAGATGTCAGGGGGGCAGCACTGTGCTGGGATAGATATTTGCCAGTTAGGGCACTAGATAACACAAGTGAGTGGCAGCAGGGAAGTGTGTCACAAGCTAATGGTACACAAGCACTTGTGGTAGACCTGTGAATTGTCTGCAGTTCTTAATGTCATTTGTGTTTGCAACTTTAAGGTTAAACTATAGACCATATTTTTAAGATTTCCTAATGATGCTATTTTTTTTTATAGTTATATTACTTTATACCCTCACCTGTTAAATTAATTCTGAGAGGAGCAGACAACATCAGAAAGAAGAGTTAAAAGTGATAGTGTAAAACACGTGCATTAATATAACTCATACTTACTGTTTAGAAATATGCCTACAAGGTACATGACACTATCACAGTGGTACAGGTAATGTTTATCCTTTGTCATTATTCAGTAGTCATGTGAATCTATCAGAAGTTTGAGACTTGATGTCATCAGTCTTAGAACTCAAAAAAATTAAGTCAGATCTTTTTCAAATAACAGCAGAATATCAGATTTCCTTCTATACAACAAAAGCAATGTCATCCAGGGGAAGCCCCCACACCTCACTACTTATATATACTAACTCTGAGTCTGTTGTATCTCAGAGAAGAGGACATTCTCCAAGGTACAGCAATTTTGGAATTAATGCTCATTTCCCTTGTATTTTACTTAAGTTTTCCTAGTGCCAGAGATTGCACATATGGCTCTCAGACATACAACAGGAAACTGGCAGTGGCTTATCACATTGCTTTAACTGGGTACATACTGTAATATATATATGTTAGATATCACTTTACTATATGCAATATATATCAATCATTTGATGAAAGTTTTTGCTTTAATTATGTAGGTTGATAGATAATTACTAGATATGCAGTTCAGGAGACCATTAGGAAGACTAACCCAAACTCCTACTTGCCTCAAAGCACTGTCTTGTTAAGTGACTTGCTCAAGGTCACACAGCAGGCAAATAAAAGCTGTGGGAATCAAACTCTGTAACACAAGAAGTAGCCTGATACTAGCTCATAGATTCAGTCCTCAGCACTAACTGCCGGACTTCTCTGTGCTAACTGCTATTAGTGGATAAAATATGTTGTTTAACAAACATTTAAAATAAATAAATAAATGTGCGAATGAATGAATGAATGAATGAATGAATTAATGGATATGTGATTAAATGAAATAGGATTAATCAGGCTGCCTGCAGCAAAGATTTCCCACAACATTGCCAACCAAGGTGTCTCTGCACATTTAGAATTTTCAGTTCAGCATTTAAGAAAAGAGTCACTTACTATAAAAAAAGGGAGAATTTATAAATTAATTGACTTGCAGCTGTCAAGGATTAACATGTATGTAGGTAACTCACCATCCAAATAAGCAACCTGGAGATGTCTAATGCAGGTTCTCCTACACTGACAGGTCGTCAGATATTTAAAAAAATGCATTTCAGAGCTGAGAAGCATATGATAATTATAGATATACTATATCTACAGTCTGTAAAATATAATTATTATTTACCTGTCACTAGCTATACATTTTAATATCAATATATATCTTTAAAAATAAGTAGAAAAACTAAATACCACAGGAAAATTGATTTTTCTGCCATGCTAGTTTAAGACAGTAGTTTAGTCAGATAAACTACTTCCAGTCAATGTAGAAAGATTCTACCAGCAAGAGATGATATGCCTAAGAAAAGAGAAAAGTCTAAACAAGTTAGAAACAAACCTTCAGAACCAAACTGTCATTTCTTATTATTCACACAGATTAAGCAATCTGCCACTTTTTATAGACAAGATAAGAAAAAAAATGCTGGATACTTTGTGAAGAACTATATGTCAAAGACACGACATAGAGCATTATTAGATTAGTTCTCTGTAATATATTAGAAAACTGACTGGAAGCTAAATCCGCAGATGTGTATTTGTTGGAGGCTGGAATTGGTTCCACTTAACAAACTGGCATAATGCTTCAGCCTTATGCTTTAAAGGGAAATGAGAACTACAATCCTATTCAGAATTATCTTAGCATGAGTAACAATGTGCATTTAACTTCATTGATAACTGTACTGCATTCTTACAAAAAAAGTAAGCAGATGATTGTCTTTGGGGTTCCTGAGTAGAATGTTCATATTCACAACAATGAATGGGAAGCAGTGTGCCTTTTAAAGCTTAATACAGTTTGTCTTAATCTCAAGCAGAGTACAATGAGATATTCAAACAATATTTTTAAGTAGCAAATATGGCACACATCAGAGTTTCAGACTTCACACACTCCATGGTGTCTATGCTTCTACATCCCTCACTCTGTTATTTTATCCTCTTCCTAACATTATGGTAACGATATCTGAGAAGTATTTCTATAGTTGTCTCTTCATCCCAGCAGTATTTAGGGGTTGGACAACAGTTCATGCACTAGGACATGGTGGGCATGCTACTGGGATTTGTTGACATGGCCTTGCATTTGTGTTCTGTGGACTGTGCTATGTTGTTAGTTGGAACCCCATGAGATAACATACACTGGCAGTATGGGTGAGGCACAGGCCTTTGACAGAGGACTGTAGGGCATTTGGTAGTGATGTAGGCCATCTGTAGCAGACCAGTGCATTCTGTCACTCCTACAGTCCCAGGCTGAGAGCCACTGGATTCCCCTGGGTTGACAGCATAAGTGTGCGTGGTGTTAATGGCAATAGTTCCTGTCCATATTAATCCATTGTTCTGGATGCTGGCAAGGTGCTGCTTACAGCTAGGGACACACCTGCATGGAACACCTCTTCAGCATGCTGCATTCTGTGGGTATTCCCATACAGAAGTGGGGGTCATACTATACTCATTCTCAACAGCAGGGATATGATCTGTGATAAACCTGTTGCTGGTGGTGGGGTGAGCTGAGTGCATGTGTGATATCGAAGCTTCTTGCAGCTGACTCACAGATATACCTGGGACATTCCCCTTATGGTGCTTTGTGCGGGGACATAGGCAGTCTCTAATTACTTCATAACTCTGCCTTTTGTGGTCTGCCAGTGATTGGCCAGACTTCATCAGTATTCCATGCTACACAGACAACTAATGTGCTGCTAACCTGTATGTACAATTCCAAAGGTGTGTGCAGTTGACAGTTACATTTTATGTACTCTGTCTAAGGTACTTCCACCTGTGTATTGTGTGTATGTCTGGGCCCACATTCATGGCATGTCCATCTTTCAGATGGTGACAGATACTGACATTTGAACAATGAGTATGGATGACTGCTGAATTGGGTCTTGCTGGGATGCATTGTGGTTGGCACTGCAGTTGTCAGAACATGGTCCTGTCATTGACAGTACTGGCCACAGGCCACAGGGCCACAACCCTCCATGCCTACATGCTGACCACTTCCACACAATATACAACACACAACACCCTAACACAGAGAGCCCTGCATATTGTACACATGCAAAAATCTATCCTGTAAATTGGGCCATATCAGGTAATCTGTGCTTTACTGTTATTAAACCCACACATACATCTTACTGCCTTTCTACATAGGATTGTGTGTGGGGGTGGGGGGCACACCTGACAACTGTAAACATTTGCTATGACTGTGATGGCATTTTAGGTACTCTGTTGGCTTCCATTTTGTTTTGTATTCTGACCTATCATGCAGACTAGATGCGTATCAGTAGCGTACAGATCTTAGGTTTTATTGATCTACATTTCAGTTTCAGACTTCTTACCCTTCTTACCCTTCAGAACTAACCTACAGGCCTGACCTGTTGTAGTCTGTCTGTGTAGGTCTGGAGGGGGGCTGTTCTCCATTGCCATCAATTGGAGGCCTTAGCACACCCTTTCATTTTAGTCATCTACACCTGTCCTGCTGGCTGAGGCTGTTGTTGGGTATGTGAGCCTCAGTGACATGCATCTGTGTGTTCTATGGACACACATTTTGGCCACCACATGTACTGAAGTGGGATTTGTCACCTTGTCTAGTACTGTCTACTTTGTTGATGGCAGCATTTGTTATGGATTTCATGCTGCCCATATAGGTCTCCATTATCTGCTGACATCCCATTCAGCCACCCGATTCGCTTGCATGCTCACATCCATACCATAAATACAACTAGCAGAACATACTACTCCATTCAGCAATTGATAGGAAGAGTGATTTACCTTGTGGCTGTGCCAGTATTGAGGATGATGCTGAAGGGCTGTCTTTGTTTGATGCACATAGTACACTCCTATACATTGTAAAGCACAGGTAGTGTCATGTTTGACATCCCTTTTACTGTATGTGCGAATCAGAGAGAGGTGTCATTCCCTCTGTTCCTACCATGTCAGCGTATGTGCTATGCATTGCTTCTTTGCCAAAGCCTGGGCATACTGGGCACACCTCCTTCTGCCTACATGGGCAGGCTCAGGTTGTTCCTACTCTGAGTCACTCTGTGCCTGTGCTGGTCTTGGCAATGGTGGGAGGCTGTGTGGCCCTGCCCCATGCTGTTCCTGCTGCAGCTGTTTCTGCAGGATCATATTGTGTAGCATGGCACATACAATGAAAATTTGTGTCCATGTTGCTGGGGAGTTCTGCAAGGCTCCATCTGGTATGTCCATGCACCGGAACCGTGACTTGAGCATCCCAAACACATGCTCTATTATGATTCTAGTTTGTGAGTGTGCCTCATTATGGAGTTCTTGTTCGGGTGTGTGTGCATTTCTGATGGATGTCATCAGCTATGGTCCAGTGCATCATCACATCCCCCACTATCTGGACATATGGGATGTCCGTGCTGGCAAGTCTCAGGTACAGCTGTGTCATATGCCAGATGTGGGAGTTGTGATAGCTTCCAGGGCTGCCAGCCCACACATTCATTATAATGCCCTGGGCATTGCACACAACCTGGCAGTTGATGGAGGGGAAGCCCTTGTGGTTTATGTAGACCCTACCCTTCTTGCCGGGTGGTGTTTTGATGTGTATGTGTGTCCAGTCTATAGCACCCACTACCTCAGGGTATTCTGCTATTTGGTGGAAGAGACTTATTTTGCTGGACAACACCTCATGGGGGTTGAGGAAATATATGTGCTCACTGGCATGTGCTGACATGGCAACCAGAAACTGGTGGAGTACCCTGGATGCTGATGCCTATGAGATCCCCATGATATCCCCAGTTGGCCTTTGGAAGGTACCCGTGGCTAGTATTCTTAAGCCTACACATACCTTGGTATCGACTGGGATGGGTTCCCCTCTGTTGGTTCTGTGTGTGAGGTGTGTTCGGTACAGCTCAACAATTTGCTGTATGATGTCCCTGTCCACCCTATAGCACTTCACTATCTCAAGCTGATGTAGCCACTGGTAAGTTACCCAGGGTCTGTACACTCTTCTCCTTCTCCTCACTGTGGGTTGGTCATCAGCATTCTCATCCTCACCACCCTCAGCCTCTTCCACATATTGATGTATGAGAGCGACAGCGGCCCCTATCATTTTGTTAGTTTTGTCAGGTAAAATTCCACATCTGTGTACACTGGTGCTGTAGATTTTGTGGGAAAAAGCAGAGTGAAAGCTGTTTGCATAGTTTATAGTTGTGTGCTGGGCTGGGCTGCTGCCCGTGCAATTGGCTGATTCTGATACATTTCACCTGCCAGCTATGCTAGTTCTCCTTGATTGCCTTCCTACTGCTGTTTTCCCTTCCCATTCCCTTCCCATTTAAGCCCCGAGGTGCACCGTGCATACCCAGTGCTCAGATGTGGACAGAGCTGCTATTTCCTGTTTTTTTTTTTAATCCTGGTGCGCAGCGCTCACACCCATTTAGGCAATGTAAACACTGCTAGGCAGCCTCAGACACACCCCTTCCTTAGCTGTGCTTTGCTAAAGGCAAACATGTGCCACAGAGCTCCAATAAGCTTACAGCATGCATGACACTTCCTCTTATGAGGTCATCTACCTCTTATGCTTATACCATGGTGTTGCTACACCTACATGGTTGGGTGCAAGTTAACACTGAGGGGAAATTTGTGATTCAGTATCAATCCCCTCATTTGCATAAAACTGACTGCTAATGCATGGTTACAAAACTGACACTCAGCCTTCCCACTTAGTGACCACTATTCCATGGTATTGTTGTCTTATGCATGCCATTGACTATTATGGCAAAATGCTGGTTTTCATTTAAAGCTTATTTCCAACTTTTTTTCTTATTATCGGGCCAATCTCATTTGTGCACCGCTGCCCTACGCTTAAACAGCTGAAATCTGCTAAAAAAACATAAAAGTTATTATTTATAATTTTGCAACTATTTCCTGCCAATGGCCATATATTTGGCCATTAGCATGCCTACTACATTGAATACATGCTTTCTTTGGAGCTGTCATGCCTCCTTTTTGTAATTTTCAGAAATGCATTTAGTTAGTAGCCGATTAAATTTCTGCAGGTTACACTATTCGTGCACAGACGTCTGCCTGCTTCCTGGATCGCTAATTCCCCTCATTTGCATGGTTTTCACCTGCAAATGGGGTAATTAGCATACAGGAGCTGTGTCCATGCAGGAATAGTGTAGAAGCACTCATGCACATCCCGGGAGCTCGTTCCTGGATTGCTTGTCGGCCATATTGTGTGCAGCAGCTCTTGCACTGTTCCTGCATGCCGTGCAGAGCTTGCTGAATCCTGAGGCCTGCCTTAATTGTGCATTGTACAATTGGCTTAATTATAATACCTGTCAATATCTTAAGTTACTATCAAGGGCAAAACCATAAGCAATTAAGAAGCAATTTAAACACAGTTATTACTGAAAAAATCAGAATGGTTAGTTAATACATATTTTAAAGAATAAACATGAAGCTATATGACTGCAACTTAAAAAAATATTATATTCATCTTTTGTATTTTTTTACATGAAATTGTGCATGTGAGGGTAGGCTGTGCAATATCTTGGGACAAAATTCGGAAACATCAGAATTATGATGACTAGCGGATTTAGTTATACTATGCATTTCTCGCATGTTTTAAAATAACCTGATAGTAGCAGAGTAAATTAAAAAAAAAAAACAATTACAGCATTTTGCTTTATGTCTTATAGGCATTCTCCTGGAGACTACAAGAGTCACGTCATGACTAATGGGACTGACATTACATCTTTTACTTAGGTTCATAGGTGTTTACTAGGCTAACGACCACAAGGGCATTTTTAAACCTAGCCATGCATCCCAAGTCTCTGACAATTTCTGATACTCTTGATAAGTGTAAGAATGGGCCTGGGAGATGAACCATTTACAAGTTACCTGTGTCCATTAGAGACATACATACCAAACCAGGGATGAATTTCCAGTTTCCCATCCAAATGTCCAAGTTGCACTTCTAAATATTTACTGTATTTACTGTATTTTTGTTTTTGTGAAGCTTGTAGTGTACTGTATTGTTGCTTTTTGATTTTGTAGTGCTTTTCTCCCCCAAGCCTGTGCTGACAATGGGCTAGTCGCCCAGACAGACTATTCTGGTAAACAAATGTTAAATAAATAAAATAAGGAAATAACAAGATGATAGGTTATGATTTACTTGCTTATTTTTAAACATTCTAGAAAAAAAGGGGTTACAAATTTGATGTATGAAGTGAAGACCAAGTAAATTGGGGACCCTTGAAGCTGCTCAAGCCCCAGCTGTGTGAATTCCACTGGCTCACAGCAAGGGGCTCAAGTTGCTGGATCCCCATCCACTCACCTGGCCAAATAGCTGCTTGAACTTGAATGTGAATTCATGAATACTGCTGCTTAATGGTCCGATACCATCAAGGTCTTGTCACAGAATCAGTAAGTGAGGAAGGGAAATGGGGAAGGAGGTTTGAGATTTAGAGAGGGGAGGAGAAATTTAGGTTTAGGGATTGACTGGGAGTTATCCTAAGGTTAGGATTAGGGAGGAGATGGGGATTTTAGGTTCAGCAAGTGGGGGACTGCACTGTAAAGGTTAGGGAGGAGGAGGATTTTTAGGTTTAGGAAGTGATCAGGAGTTTTTTTTTAGGGTTAGTTTCAGGGTTTAGAGATATTTATCACTTGTCTAGTGTTGAATAATTTGTTGGTATTCATAATTTATAAATTTTATAAAGACTGGTAATATATTTGATATTTGATATTTGTCATTTGTTCCATTTTTTTATTATTCTGCTATGTATCTTTAAGATTAGCACAAATTAATTCAGTTATTTTAGTCACATGGTTAATCAAGTCTATTTAAAACCAAAGCTGCTCTTTATTAACTTATTCTGATGAAATACTGGTTCTTGTATAGAACAAAAGCACTTAATCTGTGGTTTATTGCATCAATAAGCAACGGATGGGTGTGGTATATTTAAGCAATAACCGACAATGTGGTGTGGTATATTGAAGATTTACCCATGGTTGGCATGGTTTAATCATGAGCGTGAAACCCGAGTGATAAAAATAAAGTCAACCATTGGTAAATGTTCAATATAGCACTCCACGGAGTTGGTTATTTCTATAATACAATGACATTATTTAAGAAAAAAAATAGTTACTTTTCTTAAATAATGTCTTTGTACAATGTCTCCGTGGTGCCCTTCCACATTTTTCTGGTATCCTGGGGCTTTTTCTGATGCACTGCGCATGGGTATGGGACTTGTGTTCCCACACTTATGCAGTACATCAGTACTGTGCAAAGGTAGCAACAGAGAAAGGAAGATCTCTGTTTTTTTTTTTTTTTTTTTTATTGAAAAGAAAAAAAAAAGAAACCGGGAGGCTTTTTACACTTGGGAGAGCTGTGCAGACAAAATAAATGGTTAATCAGGTAAATTGCTTTAGTTTTGCAGAACGTACCTGATTATCATCTTATTTTTGTCTGTGCCATCTCCCTCATTCGTTTGAGGTCTCCTGTTTTATTTTTTGGATAAAAACAAGAACAAAAGTAAAAAAATTACAAGCTATACTAATGGAAAAAAGTCCGGTCACCAGACCTTTTTCCATTGGTATATTCTCGGATTTACAATAGGCACACTAGTTGAGCTGACCAATCAGCATGCTCATTTTTCAATATTACTGGCCAGTCATTGTATAATGAAGATTTACCCATGGTTGCCTTTGTTTAATCATGAGGGCTTAAACCACACCAACCATGGGCAAATCTTCATTATACAATGACTGGCCATTAATATTCAAAAACAAGCATGCTGATTGGTCAGCCCAACCAGCATGCCTGTTATAAATCCGAGAATATACCAATGGAAAAAGGTCCAGTCACCTGGACTTTTTTCCATTAGTATATCTCGTAATTTTTAACTCTTCTTTCTTTTTTTTTAACCAAAAAGAAAACAGGAGACCTCAAACAAATGAGGGAGATGAAGCAGACAAAAATAAGAGGATAATGAGGTACGTTCTGCAAAACTAAAGAAACTTACTTGATTATCCTTTTATTTTGTCTGTCCTATCTCTCCCAAACATAAAAAGTCTCCCGGTTTCTTTTTTTTATTTTCAAAAAAAAAAAAAAAGAAGCAATGGAGATCTTCCTTTCTCCATTGCTACCTTTACACAGCACTGATGTACTGCATAAGCGTGGGAACATAAGTCCCATATGCATGCACAGTACATCAGAAAAAGCCCCAGGATATTGGAAAAATGCAGAAGGACACCACGGCGGAATTATACAAAGACATTATTTAAGAAAAGTAACTATTTTTTTCTTAAATGTATAATAGCAATAACTGACTCCGTGGTGTGGCATATTGAAGATTTACCTATGATTGGCTTTATTTATTCACTCAGGCTTTGCCCTTGTGATTAAACCATGCCAACGATGGGTAAATCCTCAATAAACCACACTGACATAATTGGTTATTGCTTAAATATATCACACCTAGGGGTTGGTTATCGCTATTATACAATTACATTATTTAAGAAATTACTTAATTTTGTTAAATAATGTCATTGTATAACGGCACTGTGGTGTTCTTTGCTTTCTTTCCATATCCTGTTGCTTTCTTGATGTACTGAGCATGTGTATGGGACTTAACATTCCCATGTGTATGCAGTCCATCAGTGCTTTGGAAAGGCAGCAAAGGAGAAAGGAATATCTCCTTTGCTTCTTTTTTTTTTTTTTAATAAAAAATAAAGTTTGAAATACGGACAGTTCAGAGGTATGAGAGAGACAGAGCAGAAAGACAAGGAAAGTCAGGTATGTTTCTTTAGTTTTGCATAATATGCCTGATTTTCCTTGTATTTTCTCTGTCCTGAGTGCATACCTCTCGACCTCGTAGCTCAAGCAAACTGAAAAGCAGTAGCATTTATTAATAGATGAAAGTCTGGGTGACTGGAATTTTTTTCTAATGGTATATGCTCGATTTACAACTGGCACGCTGGTTGGGCTGACCAATCAGCATGCACGTTTTTCAATGTTAATGACCTGTAATTGTATAATAATCATTAAATATTTAGGATTTTACCTGAAAGTGTTGGCGTAGATACTTTTATACCTCAATCAGACTCCAAAGAATTTTTCCTTGGTTAGATAGCAAATGTTGGAGGTGCAATGGGGAAGAAAGTGGTACCTGTGAGTATATGTACTCAGAGTGTAATGAGTTGGCAGAATTTAAAAATTCCCTACAGGGTACTCTCTCAGGAATATGAATTGAGAAAGCGAGTGTAACTAAGGAAATAAAATTTTGAGCAGGTATATAAGATCTGCATTGCCTAGACATCACAGCAAGAGGTTTTCCGGTTTGATCCTCAGCTGGGGTGCCTTTTGTGCGGAGACTGCATGTCCTCCCTGTGGTCACATGGGTTTCCTCCGGGTGCTCCGGTTTCCTCCCACATCCCCAAGACATGCAGTAGGTGGATTGGACACTCTAAATTGGCCCTAGGTGTGAGTGTGTGTGTGTGTGTGTGTGTGTGTGTGTGTGTGTGTGTGTGTGTGTGTCTGTGTGTGCCTTCTGTGGAAGGTTGGGTGCCGGGCTGGCAACTCGACACTGTAAAAAACTCCACTGCCAATCATGAGCAGACAGGTGATCTGCTGTGGCGACCCCTAACCACGAAAAGCCGAAAGAAGAAGAAGAAGAAGAAGATTGCCTAGACATACTAAGGCCTTGTTAAGTTTAATTCTGGTTGCTACCAAAATGGAATTATTAGAAAATGGAAGTCAAAGTCTAAACCAACTATACATGAAGTAGTGAATATTGTAACAGAGATAAAAAAACAGGAAGTGGGATCTTTGGAAAAGGGTAGAAGTAAATTGCATAGAAAAACTGGAAACTGTGGGAATAATACTTGCAGAAAATGTTTGGAAGAGGAATGAGGTTTAAGAGTAGCCAGGAATCGAGCAATTCATGTAATTTTGCTTTGATTATATGGTATGGAAAAATTACTTTGGAATACATGTAAACCTGCCTGTGTCAAAAGTGATAATTCAATAAAGGTGTTTTAAGGAAAAAAAATAACAATCATTAAATATTATCCTGAATTATGGACTAGTACTTGGTGGCAACTTTTTGTGTTTTTCTTGATTGTTTTGGGAAGGATAGTTAATTTAGTGTTAGTGCACAGGGTGATGGGAGTTAGGGCACTAGATAACACAAGTGAGTGGCAGCAGGGAAGTGTGTCACAAGCTAATGGTACACAAGCACTTGTGGTAGACCAGTGAATTGTCTGCAGTTCTTAATGTCATTTGTGTTTGCTACTTTTAGGTTAAACTATAGTCCATATTTTTAAGATTTCCTAATGATGCTTTTTTTTTCTTATAGTTATATTACTTTATACCCTCACCTGTTAAATTAATGCTGAGAGGAGCAGACAACAGCAGAAAGAAGAGTTAATAGTTATAGCGTAAAGCACGTGCATTAATATAACTCATATTTACTGTTTAGAAATATGCCTACAAGGTACATGACACTATCACAGTGGTTCAGGTAATGTTTATCCTTTGTCATTATTCAGTAGTCATGGCAATCTATCAGAAGTTTGAGACTTGATATCATCAGTCTTAGAACTCAAACAATTAAGTCTGATCTTTTTCAAATAACAGCAGAATATCAGATTTCCTTCTATACAACAAAAGCAATGTCATCCAGGGGAAGCCCCCACACCTCACTACTTATATATACTAACTCTTGAGTCTGTTGTACCTCAGAGAAGAGGGAATTCTCCAAGGTACAGCAATTTTGGAATTAATGCTCATTTCCCTTGTATTTTACTTAAGTTTTCCTAGTGCCAGAGATTGCACCTATGGCTCTCAGACATACAACAGGAAACTGGCAGTGGCTTATCACATTGCTTTAACTGGGTACATACTGTAATATATATATGTTATGGTGATAGATATCACTTTACTATATGCAATATATATCAATCATTTGATGAAAGTTTTTGCTTTAATTATGTAGGTTGATAGATAATTACTAGATATGCAGTTCAGGAGACCATTAGGAAGACTAACCCAAACTCCTACTTGCCTCAAAGCATTGTCTTGTTAAGTGACTTTCTCAAGGTCACACAGCAGGCAAATAAAAGCTGTGGGAATCAAACTCTGTAACACAAGAAGTAGCCTGATACTAGCTCATAGTTTCAGTCCTCATTACTAACTGCCGGACTTCTCTGTGCTAACTGCTATTAATGGATAAATATGTTGTTTAACAAACATTTAAAATAAATAAATAAATGTGTGAATGAATGAATGAATGAATTAATTAATGGATATGTAATTAAATGAAATAGGATTAATCAGGCTGCCTGCAGCAGAGATTTCCCACAACATTGCCAAGCAAGGTGTCTCTGCACATTTAGAATTTTCAGTTCAGCATTTAAGAAGAGTCACTTACTATAAGAAAAGGGAGAATTTATAAATTAATCGACTTGCAGCTGTCAAGGTTTAACATGTATGTAGGTAACTCACCATCCAAATAAGCAACCTGGAAACGTCTAATGCAGGTTCTCCTACACTGACAGGTAGTCAGATATTTAAAGAAAATGCATTTCAGAGCTGAGAAGCATATGATAATTATAGATATACTATATCTACAGTCTGTAAAATATAATTCTTATTTACCTGTCACTAGCTATACATTTTACTATCAATAAATGTCTTTAAAAAAATGTAGGAAAACTAAATACCACGGAAAATTGATTTTTCTGCCATGCTAGTTTAAGAGAGTAGTTTAGTCAGATAAACTACTTCCAGTCAATGTAAAAAGATTCTACCAGCAAAAGATGATATGCCTAAGAAAAGAGAAAAGTCTAAACAAGTTAAAAACAAACCTTCAGAACCAAACTGTCATTTCTGATTATTCACACAGATTAAGCATTCTGCCACTTTTTATAGACAAGATAAGAAAAAAATGCTGGATACTTTGTGAAGTACTTTATGTCAAAGACAGAATATAGAGCATTATTAGATTAGTTCTCTGTAATATATTAGAAAACTGACTGGAAGCTAAATCTGCAGAAGTGTATTTGTTAGAGGCTGGAAATGGTTCCACTTAACAGGCTGGCATAATGCTTCAGCCTTATGCTATAAATGGAAATGAGAACTACAATCCTATTCAGATTTATTTTAGCATGAATAACAATGTGCATTTAACTTCACTGATAACTGTACTGCATTCTTACAAAAAAGTAAGCAGATGATTGTCTTTGGGGTTTCTGAGTAGAATGTTCATATTCATAATGAATGGGAAGCAGTGTGCCTTTTAAAGCTTAATAGGGTCTGTCTTAATCTCAAGCAGAGTACAATAAGATATACAAACAATATTTTTAAGTAGCAAATATGGCACAGTCAGAAATGAGCTTAGCAGTCAAACTGTTTCACAACAGTTTAGTTATTAAATTTAGAAACAAGTCATTTAAATGCCTGTCAACAGCATTGTTTCTAACAGCTAACTACAGTATGTTTCATTAGTGTAATTAGAAATGTAACAGTGGTGACATGCTATTAAACTGTCAGAAATGCAAGACAGTCACAGCAGAGCCCAACTAATGTAGCAGGATTAATTGCATCTCCAAGACCACTGTGAAACATTACAAAATTAAAACAGAATTACTTGTCTGCAAACCAAAATCAGTTGTAGTTAATATTCAAAATGAAGGAATTAAAAAAATATTTTTTAAATAATAACACATATTTCATGCAGAAGCACTCCTGGATTTGGACAGTTCATTAAACAGCTGTAAAGCAATGATATGAATAATAAATGATTTCCGTGCATTTTTATGACTTAGTTTAGTAAGGCTGTTTGGGAATGCATCGCAGATGCAGCATTTGTTTTCAGAATGCATATTTGAGGCCTAGCAGAACTCCTATACTAAGCAAACAGGGAGAAGCTCACACAAAACCATATTCATTGTTTCATGGAGGGCTGAGCAAATACATTTTTTATAGTTAAGATTTGGCTTTGAACCACAAATGCCAAATAGTACAATTCAACCTAATTCACGACCAGCTGAGACTATGCAATGGCAATGGTAACACTATAAAATTGTATTATAGTAAATAAAGGGTTCAGTATTGAAATGAAAGCGGTGACAATCTGTATGCTTGAGGAGAAATAAATATTTTTATAAGACCTAGGGAGCTGAGAATTCTGGAAGGAGCTAGACCACTGACATTTGTTGATAATGTAACAAGAAGTGCTATTTCAAGATTTTAATCAACTAATACTAGAACACACTATTGGTTGAATTGGTCTGATTTTGGCATATGTGTATTTGGGTTATTTTTTCTTTCTGTTTTCCTTCATTTCATCAAAGACTTATTTTATTTGGTTTTGTTTGTTTGTTTGTTTGTTTGTTTCACACTTGACTGATTTCACAAAGAGAACATAGGAAGGAAAAGATCCAATGAAAAAGGAATGGGAAGGATTTAGAGACCCACTGAGGTTTTATACAACTGCTAACTCAATATAGCAAATTGTGGACATATTACATGAATAGTTACCAATATACAAAAAACATTTCTTAGAATGTTATTAAATTCTGTGTCTCGGTTTGGGCATAAGTATTTAATTTTATTTATTTTACTTTTATTCCTACCTGGCCAGAGGTCTCTTTTCATTGAAGACCTGAGGTGGTATTCATACTGCTAAGTGAAAATTTGACCAGGGCACTCGGGAAACTTCCTCTACTCTTTTTAGTTTTTACATCCACCTGTGATGTCAGGGATAATTCCAGACTGAGGTGGTGTATGTAGGCTGCTCACATGGCTTTAGCAATGTGTGACATTTAACTCTGAATTTTAAAGAACAAGGAATGTCTTTTAAAGTGTGTTGGAACTCCAAACATGCCATCTTCCCCTTTGAATCTAACAAATAAGAAAAAAAGATGAAAGACCAGGAAATGTCCTTTTTTTAGATGTAATTGTTATAATTTCTGATGGACTTAATGGCATGCATATCACTAAGACATCAGGGCAGAACCAAGGTAAGGAAGAGGCTTGGATATGCACTGGCAATTCAGCTTTTGTTTCTGAGGCAAAGCTGCCATGATGATTAAAAATAACTGGCTTAGTTAGTTGTTTTTCATCAGTGTTTGGAAGATGATGTCATATAACGACTGGAGGCTTTGGAAAAAACATTATATACAACTACTGTATGCTTTTCTGTGCTATACTATGCTATAAAGGTGTTGATGCTGTCTTGTTTGCGATGGATCTACATCAGAGCACCAGTCATTAATTTATATAACTACTGACAGTAAGGGACAGTATTTCTACTGTAAGCAACAGCTAATGACCCCATCTGTCTAGAACTTAGGTTTTCCTGTATGCATCCTTTCTATTCTTGTTGCCATTTGATTATTTAAGTAAACTTCAAGTACTAGCCTTTAAGGACTTATGGTTGGTATCAGTTGTTTATTTTATAGTTTGTGTGTGTTGTGTGTGTGTGTGTGTGTGTGTGTGTGTGTGTGTGTGTGTGTGTGTGTGTGTGTGTGTGTGTGTGTGTGTATTTGTTCCAGATGTGAGGCATACATTGGGATATGAACCTATCACACCAACATGTTTTATTTAGCTAGTGATGGAGACATTGTTTCCTTTAACCAGGTATTTGAGGAACCATTTATTCACTGAAGAAATTGGAGGACAAAGAGGGTTGTTCATTCATGGCTTGAAAGAGAAGACACAGATCTTTATGGATGAATCTATAAGAGACTGGGTAAAAAGACAGTGCTAACAATATGTCCTGAAGTTTTTGAGGTTTCTTATCTTTTTAGTTATGAATCTTTGAGGTTAATCAAGTTAAGTGATATGTTTAGAAAAATAAACATTACTCAGCTTGAGAGACATCAAAGATGCTCATAGGTTCATAGGTTCATAGGTAGGTACTAGGCTATCTGCCCGAGGGCATTTATAAGCCTAGCCAGAGTGTGTCAGCTTTGATTTGATCACCCCATTGATTAATTAACTGAGCCTCTGTCAAGAAGAGCCAATGAAGTGATCCCAGAGGTGTATTTTCTGTTATCCATCCACTCGTCAATGTTTCTCTTGAAGAGTGTTAGTGAGGGACTCTGCCTAATGTAGTTAGTAATTTTGTTCCAAAGCATGGGGAGTCTCTGTGACAGGAATCTATCCCTCCAGCATGTTCTATTTATTGTTGTGGTGAGGTTTAGCTCACCAGAGTGAGTGGCTTGCAGTGACTTGGATTTCTTTAGGTGGAGCATGTCCATAAATTCTGAGTTGGACATGGCTTTGTAAGTCAGGCAGAGATCACCTCTGAGTAAGTGATATGCGACTGAGTACAGCTGGAGTTTTTCCAGTTGGGCTGCATAGGACATATGTTTGAGGCCAGTAATCCTCTTGGTGAGGTACTTTTGTGGTCTTTCCAGCTGTTGGAAGTGTCTTGTGAGGTACATCCTAAATGGGGCATTGTACTCTATGATGGGTCTGATGAGTGACGAGTAGAGGGGCACTATAACCTCTTTATTTCTAGATGCGAATCCTTTAGTAATTAGATGGGCTACATAGAAGGATTTCCTAACTACTTTGGCAATATGATTGTCAAAGGAGAGATTACTATCTACCTGGGTCCCCAGATCTCTTATTACCTCTTCTCTATTAAGGGGGCTGCCACCTATGTGGTAATTCATGGGTGTTTTGTTTTTCCCAAACGGGATGACTATGCATTTTTTGGCATTTAGCTTGAGACCATGACTTTGACACAAGGTGTCTGTCTCAGTAAGGCCCTTTTGGAGAATGTCCATGTCAGCTGGAGAGTCAATTATGGCTCCCGATTTGCAGTCATCGGCGAACTTGGTTAGCCATAGTCCTCCTGTGTTTGCCTGTACTTCTGAGAAGTATATGCTGAACAGTAGGGGTCCCAGGACCGAGCCTTGTGGGACACCACTTGTGACTGGTTTAGATTCAGACCTGGAGCCTGCTATTCTTATCGTGTGAGTTCTGTCTGTAAGCCAGTTGGCAGACCATCTCGTGACGTAGGGGTTTATGTTCAGGCTGGTGAGTTTTTCTATAATTCCCAAGTGGTGAACAGTGTCAAAAGCCTTGGCGAGGTCAAGGTAGGCTGTTCAAATATCTATCCCTCTATGAAACCTGTGCAGGCTTACTTGAATTATTTTAACACTTTTTTTCTAGAAAATGTTTTCCTCCATTCTGATAACTATCAGCATTTCCTCCTGAAAATCGTATGTGCATTCATTCCTTATCAGTAGGGGAATCCCAAGGTTTGAGGTGATATCCTATTACTGTGGTAATTATTTGGACAGCCAAAGAGGTACCTGTGTCCCTCTTCATATCAAATGATGCCAATAATGAGGGTATTTCTTATGATGCCCTAAATTCCCCTTGTGACTAAAGTGTGTGCCTGTGATATAATTTTAATCTGTCATCGGATCGGTAAGTCATGTCCATGTTATCAGTTAATGTCTGAATTTTTGTAGCATGTAACCCCCCACTGGCATATGGTAAATTAACCAAAAAGATCTTCACTCTCTCTCCCTCTCACACAGTAGATGAGTCAGGGCTACCAGCCCACTCCAAGCCACCAATCAGCACTTCCAGGACCCAAGTTGCTATTCAAAGTGGGGTCTTCTGGGTTGTGCTCAAGGCTTTATCCCTCCATATTATAGAGAGGGTCATTATAATTTCAGACATAGTCTGGGATTGTAACTGGGTGTAGACATACATAAACCCTTAAAGTGATAAGCATTGACATTTTGTTGATGAGGAGTAGAAACCTTTAGTAACTTTCCAGTCTAAAATTTACCAGCCATATTAAGAAGTTTGGTCCTGTGCATGTTGTAAAACATGCAAAATGTAATCAGTTCCCACAGTGAAAATATGCACAATGACAGTCAACAACAAAAAGTGAATCTAATCTTATCTCATATCTGCAAAGATTAAATTAATGACACATTGTTAATGGTCATTTTTTTCTAGATAAGTTTAGTGGGTGGTTTTAATCAGAAGTAAAAATAATGGTTCAGTTCTGTTACATCTGACTTACTAGTGTTTTGATTAACTGGTAGAAACAAGACAACAGTATGTGTTTTGTTTTTCCCTCTTCTATGCTGGTAGGCCTATATTCTTTCATTTTTGAACACATTCTATAACATTGCATGTTTAATGCATTAGGCATAGTTAACATAAATATGTGCCTTTTTAAGGAAATGAATGGCCCGGCAGACTGTGTCTAAGTGAATGTCTTTAACAGGCACCTTGTAGCAGAATAATCAGCAGGCGTAGAGCCACATATAGGATTTTTAAGTGACGTGCTGAAAGAAACCCATGTGGCAAATGGAGATGGAGGGATTCAAACTGAGTATAAAATTCAGCTCTACTAGACTGCCTACAAGTACTACTAGTCAAAGAGATTAATGTGTATGAATTTTATATTTGGCTTGATTTAGACTGACAGGTAATTGGGTGTTTCTAGCTCTAACCCAGAGTGGTGGCACTACCACCATGCCAGGAAGAAAGCTGTGGAGAATTTTACAATTCTGACAAACTTCCCTTTGGGAATAGTGTTAGAAAAATGGTGATTTTTGTGAAAAGCAGGTCCTGTAGGTAAATATGTACTTGAAGACATTGGTTCACAGAAAGTGGGGTTGAGGAAAGGGTTTGGTGGTGCTTTGTCAAAAACTTCAGTTTCATAAATTGCCTGTGTACAGTTCAGTCTGATTGTGGATGTAGAGAGCCCCTATCCAGGTCAGGAGTGCATGTTCCTTTTATGGTCTTGGGGCAAGGTTGGATTTTGTGGCTTAATTATTGAAATAGCCTTCTGTATACTTGCTTCATATTAATTCTCACTTGTTTGGCAGTGGCAGGATTCATATCTATTGATGCTGGTTACGTTGATGTGATAATGGATGGTATCCTGTCATCTGGGGGGGGGTCATCATGGTGGTATTGGTCTTATTACTCTATAACACCGGTGGCAGTAGTGTCACCCTCCTGTCATGCCACCTAAGCTACCACCATCTCAAACAAATGGGACATTAGTTTATCATCTCATCTGTAGGACAGATATGGGTACATGTAATGAAAGCGTAACAGAGGTAAACTAAATTATATGGTTTGCAACATATTATCAAGGATTATCAAAGAAACTAGGGCAAATGGAATGATTTACAAAACAACAGCATTAGTCTCCATTGCAGGATTAGATAACCGGCTAATTGAATTTAGAACTGATGATGCTCATTGCATGCTGTAAGAAGGTACAGTAACTTCCCTGTCTTTCTACCTTCTTTTCCAAAATTATCACATCAAGTTACAGGCTATTTAAAAAGGTTTTGTTCACAACATGGATGACATATTATTTAAATTCACTTTTATTCTACCTTTGATTGCAAAAAGAAAACTCAAAGTGAATCCACATACCAACTGTAGTATCAACATTTCAGTTGTTTTACTATTTACAAAATCTTTACTGTTTGCTTTATTCCTAAAACTTCACCCACACCTTCTGTCAAAATCAGGAATTTAAGACTTGCTAGGAGATTACAACTGCCCCCATCCCCTAACTAATTTCAGAAACTGCCAATTATCTACTATCATGAGCAACACAAGATTCTCAGTTTAGTGAGAATGTTACAGTATTGCATCCTACTCCATCTGCTCATCCCTCTGCCATCATGCTTTGATAATAACTCTGTTGTATAAATGAAGGAATAAAACTTTTGTTACCATGCATGAATCATCTGTTGGAAGTAATTTGTTGAATTTATCTATGTATTCATATGATGAAGAAATTATTGTTTTGAATGATGGTACCTCTGTTATAGGCTGTATTTAATGTATTTTAGTTTTTGAGGACAGGTACAAAAAGGAAACATTTACTGAAGTTGTAAAATGTGCTTATGCATCTAAATGTTTCAATCAAACAAAAAGAATTATGTGCTTTGAATTTTCTGAAAAATATAAGAAAAATTGTTTGTAAGGCTTCCACAACCAACATCACCAATTAATAAGTAAACAATCCACGACACCGCCAAAAGATACACCAGCCGTTTATTACATCAAAGACATACTAAACGCTTTCACCCATCATTCCGTGGGCTTCTTCAGAGTAAAGTATTGATTGAACACAGCAAATATTTTGAGTTTTTTTTGCTGCTTAGTGATTTGCTTGATTAGTCATGTGTACTTCAAACATCACATTGATGAGGCAGAGACCTGAAAATCCATTTTACTTCTTCATATTCAGTGAGATCTTTCATGTTGCCCCCTCAAAGAGGTTTTGAAAAAAAGAAAAAAAGAATCAACCAACACAGACCCAGCCCGGGATTCATGAACCTTGCGCCAGGCGCACGCATAGCGTAGGCATTACAATGCCAAATATGGCCGCTGAGCAATTCAGGTACGATCCAATTCCACGTGCACTACTGGCGTGTGCGAGATCTGTGCAGCCCCCGGCGTAGGTATGCTAAACACCCTATGTGCGGTGTGTCACCATGCAAATGAAGGCATATAGCGATTCACGAAGTGGTGCAGGCGTAGCATAAGCCCACGGCAATGTAAACCAAAAAAAAAACGGTTTACATTTTCCCAAACATAACATCGGAGTAATGGAAGAGTGTCAGACCCAGGTATCACACTGTTAACATATGCCAATGGCGAAATACACAGACAATGACAAAAGAAAATATGCACAACACGTAAATAACAACTTAAATGGCATGTCCACAGTAACTCACATCAGAACCGCAGGACATGTATGTGGAAGGTGCAACATAATGAAATAATATAACAATGTTATAAAACAGCATCGTAATAGACACCAGGTTCACAGCATAATACACCATGGTATGCATGGAACTCCACAACCACGGTGCAAGGGTTGCCAAGGACTCGCGGCAGTCTTCAGTGTGGTAACCATGAATTAGTAGTCAATGCCATGGAAATGAGGCAGATAATACTGAATCGCAAATGCCCCTCCGGAGTAAGGTTGTACCAAACGGCGCAGCAGTACAACACCGAGGAGTGGCTCAGAGGGAATACATGACATCTGCAGAGGGGCGTGCCACCGTAGCAGTAAGCACATTGTAGCACAGCAAACCTGGGCTGTACATCGCAAATCAAAGCTGCAGGACCGGGTGTGGGGTAATAGTTTAGCTGAGAGCACACAATGCACGCAAAAGTGCATGTGTACGAGGATGACAACATTCCCGGAACCTAGTAATGTGATGCACACCCTGCAAACAATATCAGAAACAGGAAGGTGATGTGAAGAATATAAGGAAATGCGGAAGAAGTGTAATTGGAGTACTAATGAGCAATCAACACTAATCAACCCACGAAGGGCAATCGACGGCAGCTGACAACTCTGCATGCAGAAACCTGCAAAACGGGATAGGGGAGGCATATGAATGCAAAGAAAGTAAGGGAGGTAGCAGATTGCAAAGATAGAAGACCTGACACAGCAGAGCAAAGCAGACTGGCAGCACAACGGCAGTAGCACACAAAACGCATGATATGCCATGTCCATGCAAGTACAAATGACAGTGCTCTGCAGGATGCATGCCAGACAATGGTAGGTGCAACGTGCAGAAATAGTAAGGGAAGGTCGAAGGGTAATCCATGATAGGCAAGAGTAATTCAACACCAAAGTCAACACCATTGTAGTTCCATTGGTAAAACACGGAAGATAACCCTTAGATACGGCCGTACAAACACACCCTATGACATCATCGGTGTGCACAGCACAATAGTATAAAGTGTGAATGCACACAACACACAGCCGTGTATTCCCAAACGCCGCACCATAGGTGTAAACACACGGGGAACTTTTAAAATGTACATGTTGGGTGCTGCCATAGCTGTGATCCATCAGCATGTGTTAGAGAGAGACGGTGTTGTGGAGGAGGATGCCGACAACCACCGCAGGCCTCGGAGGAGAAGGAGAGTGTTCAGACCAAGGGTAACCTACCAGGGGCTACATGACCTGGAGATAGTAGAGCATTACAGGGTGGACAGGGACATGTTGCAGCAAATAGTGGAGCTGTGCCGGCCATGCCTGAGAACAAGAAACAACAGAGGGGAACCCATCCCAGTGCACACAAAGGTATGTGTAAGCTTGCGAATACTGGCCACAGGTACCTTTCAAAGGCCAACTGGAGATATAATGGGCATCTCACAGGCATCAGCATCCAGGGTACTACACCATTTCCTGGATGCCATGTTACCACATGCCAATGAGCATATATACTTCCCCAGATCTCAGGAGGATTTGGCTAGCAATATGCGCCACTTCCACCGTGTGGCACAATACCTGGAGGTACTGGGTGCGATAGACTGTACGCACATACAAATCAAGTCACCACCTGGCAAGCAGGGTAGACGCTACATAAACCGCAAGGGATTCCACTCCATCAATTGCCAGGTCGTGTGCAATGCCCAGGGCATTATCATGGATGCGTGTGCTGGCAGCCCTGGAAGTTACCACGACTCCCATATCTGGCATGCCTCACAGCTGTATCAGGTATTTGTCAGGGGGGACATCCCACAAGCCAATCTCGTGGGGGATGCTGGCTATGCACTGGAGCTGTGGATGATGACTCCCATCAGAAATGCACACACACACATGCAAGAACGCCATAATGAGGCATACGCACAAACCAGAATAATCATAGAGCATGTGTTCGGGATGCTGAAATTACGGTTCCGGTGCTTGGATACATCTGGTGGAGCCTTGCAGTACTCTCCAGGCACATGTGCCCACATATTCATAGTATGTGCCATGCTACATAATATGATCCTGCGGAAGCAGCTGCTGCAGGGACATAATGGTGAAGGGCCACAAAGCCCACCACAATTGCCAAGGCCAGTCCAGGCACAGAGGGTTCCAGACCATGAACACACTATGCCAGCCCCAGTAGGCAGACGGAGGCGTACCCAATATGCCTACGCCTTGGCAAAGAGGGAACGTATAGCACATACTCTGACAGCGTAGGCCCCATGGACTGACACCTCCCCACCTGTACACACAGTGAAATGGACGGCACATAAACATGACCACCTGTAAAGTGTAATGTATGGGTGGCCTTATGTGTGACTCCAACATAGGCAGCCCCCAAACACTGTAAACCCAACAGCCAGTGGAACATGTAATGCCAACACCTGAACAGTACGTGAGTCCCACAGCATATGGCGTTGCTGTGTGCCTGCCACGTTAGCCGCAAGATGTATACACACATATATATATGTATATATATATATATATATATATATATATATATATATATATATATATATATATATATATATATATATATATATATATATATATATATGTATATACATATATCTAAATATATATATAGATAAATATGTACACATATACATATATATAATACAGATAAGAAAGGGAAGCAGAGGGATATAAGGTGACTGAGATGTATCCAGCGATATCTGTACATAGTATAGATAGTGCAACGACATTCACAACATCCGGGAGGTTCACAATAATAGGATACCGCCAACCATGGAACGTGTAACATACCGATATGCATAACCACGAGGCTGAAAGACCGACGGAACACAGTACTGTAACAGTACATGCGCGTGTAATAGTATGATGATATGAAGGGAGAGGTAGTCACCGCTGCTGGTGTTGCGGTCCATGTAGGTACTGTGTGCATCCGTCCCCGTGAGTGCCGTAGTATGTGTACATGTGCATTGAGGGTGCCATGTGCGTCGCTGTGTGAGTGTAATGTGTGTGTGTCTGCAACATGTGTATGTTGGTGCCAAGGTAGAGGCAGAGCAGAATATTAGGTGTAGGCATACGGTACACTAGCCTCAGGCATATGTTCACTACTAGTCCCAGGGTAGTAGTGACAGCCCCACCCTGGCTAGGTGTGTCCTGACATAGAACGATACAAAGTGAGTATGTTCCAGAAGGTAGCACAGGAATATTCACCATAAGTAATGGAAAGGACGTATGTAATAGTCATTCCTGTATGTACGACACTGATATGTTACATGCAATATGATACGTTGGCAAAGTCACACAGCAATAGGTATGTTCCATGGAAAAAAGTATGTGCTACCCCAGTACTGACCATGGCCACGTGTTGGCCCGTAAACACCGCTGTGTGTTCCACAAGTGTCAAACAATCAATTCCCATTTGAATATGTGGCAACCACTGGCAAACAGGCTATGCCAACAACAGGACCACAATGACTGCAAATATCTGGGACAGAATGACAAGGGATAGTTGCCACATACACATAACCGCTGATATACTACATATGTTACGGAGGTATACATGCATCGAGCTCACCTGCAGACGATATCGAAACCAGATAACAACAGCCCAACCTACAATCCCATAACAAAAGACTATTAACTGTTAACTCTACAAGTAGGGATGGAGCACACAGACAACTATACTGTTTATGTAGAGATGCAAGGCCCACAAACCGTATCCGTGACGTACTACCACCGATATCCCCCACTGTAGATAATAAAGGAATAGAAACCGTAATAGCAGCACAAACATACAGTCAGTCAATGACATCTGCATAACCATACCATATCGCGTGGGAGACACATAGGCGGATGCATAATTGCATGCGTTGTATAAAGGAAAACAACAGCCATGTTACAGTTTTTAATGCAATACCCCGTTATCATTCGTCGGCAGGACAGGTACACCCACATGTTGAATCAAATACTACACCTGTCACACACAATCCACGGGTGACATGAATTCAAAATATACTTGTCCTTATGCATAGCAGACGCAGTTACACATAACATAACACAATACAGACCATCTCCACAAAGGTAGGGTATATAGCCAACGCCCAGGTGGAGAATCGAATTATACCCCAGTATCGACGCGTAACTTCCGAATGGAGTAGATGCACAGGTGATATGCACGCAATACTCACGCGTACATAGCCGCTGATATACCACAGAAGTTACGGAGGTATACATGCAGCACGCTCACCTGTAGACGATATCGGAACCAATTAACAACAGCCCAACCTACACCCCCATAACAAAAGACTATTAACCGTTAACTCTCCAAGTAGGGATGGAACACACAGACAACTATATTGTCTATGTAGAGATGCAAGGCCCACAAACTGTATCCATTACGTACAACCACCGATATCCCCCACCGTAGATATTAAAGGAATACAAACCATAATAGCAGCACAAACATACAGTCAGTCAATGACAGCTGCATAACCACAACATATCGCGTGGGAGACACAATTAAAGGCGGATGCATAATTGCATGCGTTGTATAAAGGAAAACAACAACCATGTTACAGTTTGGAATGCAATACACCGTTATCATTCGTCGGCAGGACAGGTACACCCACATGTTGAACCAAATACTACACCTGTCACACACAATCCACGGGTGACATGAATTCAAAATATACTTGTCCCTATGCATAGCAGTTGCAGTTACACATAACATAACACAATACAGACCATCTCCACGAAGGTAGGGCAAATAGCCAACGCCCAGGTGGAGAATCCAATTATACCCCAGTATCAACGCATAATTTCCGAATGGAGTAGATGCACAGGTGATATGCACGTAATTACTCACTGAGGAACAGCAATTGGTGGGATGGATTCACATGTTGCAGGTATCGACGTATATAAGGATGACTTTCAGGATATTCAAACCGTATGCTCATACTGAAACAGCGTTGTACAACTGAAAATGAAAGGAAACGGGAAAACAATAAATGGAACGAAACACCAACAAGGTATGTAGAACATACGATATGTAAGGTTGTGTAACGCATGATCTGTATCAATAAGCTGTACTGTATGTGAATGGTGGTTGTAATTAATTACACTTGTCCGTAATGCAGAAAGTGGTGAAAGGTAGTTATGTAGTGATGTCTTGCTGAGCATACCAATGCTTGTAGACACCGTATGTACAGCAGTGGGACATCATGTACACAGCAGAGACACCACAAGGGATGCTACAGGAGGGCATTAAAGAGAACAATGCCATACCATATGCCGTTGCTGGCAGTGGATGTCCAACAAGGAAGTGCCATAGCAGGGGATAGTACATGTATGTATACTGTCACAGCATGCATGTGTATGAGCATATACCGTTGACGACATATGTAAGGTGTGGCTGGCGTGCAAGTATGCTCTGCATTAGGGGATACTATGTGAAATATGTATAATGTATAGTTGTCTAGGTAGATATGACAGATATCATACACAGTATCACAGGCATATCATGCATAACACAGGTATCGCCTATTGATATGCACAATAACAGGATATATATGGCCTGTAGGTATGGGACATAGTAGTAGCATGATAGCTACCCTAAATGGAAGGGACACCAAGTAACCATGCACAAAGGACTTGTATTGTCTGCACAGGTGCACAGTGGGCTACAATGCAGTCTGGCACGTCCATGTGTAAGCACATGTGCAGTGTACACAGTAGTGTCACCTCTCCATGGTAGTGTCCTGTGAACAGCAGAGGCAGGTGTCAACTGCACCTCTACACAGTACAGCTGCTGTGGTGACACCAGGACTACATGTGTCACTCAAACAGCAAGGGAGGTATCACATGAACAGTGCTACTGTGTGTCCGTGCAGGATGTACACAGGACTTATGTGCCACAGCATGGTGTGTTAGGTTTGTGGAAGTAACACAGAAGCACAGCCCATGCAGTGTGGTGTGTGTGCACATATCCAGGAGTATGTCGTTCACAGTGCCCACCGCAGATGTCATGTATGAGGAGTATATGCATCAATAATGTGGTGGACATGGTCCGTGTCAGAGCAGAAGACACCCCTGAGTATGTGGTATGCAGATGTGTATAGATGTGTTGTCCGTATGACAGCCGCATATGTAAACTGTCTGAGCCCAGTAAACATCATGGCATGTCAATGTTGTGCCATGTAAAGCTGTAGCTGTTGTGGAAGGTACACCATAAATGTGGTATTGCACCCTTGACTGTGTGTAGATGTGTGTAGTTCACAGGTACAATGCCCACCTATGTACCAGCATCACACACAGTACAGATAGGTGTGGCCTTGCAGAAGGATATCCATGCCACAGTGGAATACGGTAATCACAGGAATGTGTGTGGCGTATGTGTGTACTGCAATCATGTACAATGTGATATGTATGTAGGGGACCACTATCCATGTGATAGTCAGTGGGTGAATGATGTTATGCAAAGGTGATGTGCATGCACTGTGTGTCATGCATCTTGATGCCATGATACTCATATGAAGTATCTGTCACACTGACACCCATATGGTTGGTATCGGTATGAGCTGGTGGAGCAATACTGGCGTTTGGTATGTAGGTGTGGGAAATCTAGGCATGGACAGTACTCTGTGATAGCATGTACCGTATGCAAGCATACAGTGAACATGAGTGGCCCTATGACTGAGGACTGTGTAATGCAATATGTACCTGACATGTAGTAGGTACTATGGTATGCTGGCACCACTGTGCGTACTGTCCATGAGCCACATAGCATAACATCCTGAGACACAGGGTATGATGTGCAGGTGGATGTGTATGTTGTCAATACCGGAATGTGGAATGGTGCTGAAAGGCAATGTGAGGACAACGTATGATGTGTTGTCCTCTGTACCATCCTCAACTGCCCTAGCAACTGTATGACAGGTGCCCAGCATGTGTATGTGCCTTGCCGTGGCATTCACAAGCCCAACCCGGGTGCTAGGAAAGGACTGGAGGCCATCAATGTGTGTGGTAATCATGTTCCTGATGATGTGCCCCATTGCCATGTAGAATGGTCCAGTCAGGAGTGTATGACTATAGTCCCACTCGTGCAATGCAGTGCCACCCATGTGTAGTGCGAGAAATGCCGCTGTGCGGCAGTCAGGGTCCACAATGTCCGACAAAAGGCTTGCAGTGAATATAGTGGCCTGGTGTGGTGACATATACCGAACAGGTTGGTGGGACAATACAGCCAGGGACATTGGAAGGTGATATTGGGCCAGTGTCCCAGGACATATTGTGTGTATGTCAGTACTGTGTATGTGACCACAGGGACACTATGATGTCCATGTATGGATTGCGGCCCTGTAGTGAGTGAGAGGGTGTACTGTCGGTATGTACGCCATCACCTGGCATGTTGCCAACATTACCACGGTCTGCAATGCTTGGTTGACTATTGTATGTGACATCAGATGTGGATGTTGCCAAAGAATACTGACATACAACCACAATGCCTGAGGCCCCACACCGCCATGTGTGGCAGTCATGTGTAGGTAGCTAGCCTTGTAGTATGTGATGATGGATCTTCAGGACCCACCATGGCTGACAAGTGATGCACCCCACACATGTGAATGTACACCACTGTGCAACAGCCTGTACTTGTGGTTTTACATCATATGTGCATGGAACATGACCACCACAGTGGTGTCTGTGAACTGATCAGTACCGCCATGTCTCTGTTTGGAATAGCATGATTCCTGCAATTGTGTACATGCTACTGAAGCGCACAGTGGTATGTGTCAGCATATGTATGTGTAGTGTCCATCTGCTTGGGTGTCATGATGTTAACAACTGCTGTCAGCAGACGTCTGTAGTAGTTGTTGTAGTACACATGTTACGTGTATGCTGTGATGGGTGTGTTTCCAGGGTGTGGCTAGCAAGGCTGTGTAGCATATGTGTGGAACCCACCAAAGAGGGGATAACCCCAGGTGTGACACACCAGTCACATGGAGGTAGTGTTCATGCTAAGGGTAGTGTAGGTATGGTATGTGTTGTGTATTGTGTCATCCAGCTGAGCGGAGTGCATGCCTCAAGCATGTGTAGGTACATGGGTGTCCACCCCAGGGAAGTGTGGGTTACTGTCAGCACACAGCAGTAGTAGCTGTCTGACACCCAATGTACACTATAACATCACAGACGGTATGTAACCTGTGGTGTACAATGTCGACTCTGTCGCGTGTGACAATGTGTATAGCGGTCACAAACACGGTTATCTGCACATGGAGCACCAATGATGCATTGTGCTAAGCAACTATCCAGGATGTGTGCAAAACAGTGTGTGATGTGTGAACCCCTCATCTGTGGGTGTTCCGGTCCAGGTATGTGCCTGGAAGGTACAGTCCGTGTACAATCCGTAATCGCAGGTGTTCTGTGCAGAGCATGGAGGCAGATCCCAGTTACCGCAGAGATATGTGAGTGGTGCAATAGTGTGTGTGCCTCGCATGTGTGCATCACAGTGGAAGATGCGAGCATTGTTCCACATGACCCCATGCGGTGCCTGCCAGTTACAGCCGTGCCGGTGACAGGTATGTGAAACTGCCAGAGAGGCAGTATAGCATGTGAAGATGTACATGTGTGCTCTACACCCCAGGCCGATGGCTGCAGGTCGTGCATGCCACAGCATTGTGTTTGACCTGGACTGTCATAGCGGGCAGATACCACATGCCTGTACAATAACAGCAGGAGCATAGGCAACTGTTGCAGTGACACAGTAGGTCAATGTACAGTGTTCCTGTGTCCAGACCACTGCCGAATGTACACCATGGCTAGACACACACCCAGAGGGCTATAACACCGGGGAGCCATTGCATGTCCCAGTACACATAGTCTGTGTATTGCCATCACAGGGCAGTCACAACAACATGATGTATGACAGATATATTGTACCAGGAGATGTGTCATGTGTGTGTATGTTGAGTTGCAGAGGTGTTCACCCGTCCGCAACATCTCAGTGCATGATGCCTTGTGTAACATGATGTGTGGAACTGCATTGTGATTCACAACAGACTCATCCGTGACTGGTGTGTTGTGAATGTTGTAACCCATGAGTCTGTGGGATATACACTGGTGATGTTGGCTGCCATGCTGGGGGCATCCAGTGGTGCCTACAGTGGTTATACAGACATATTGCATACGTTGTTCTTGCAGGAATGTCCATTGTTGTAGACGATGTGGTACTACGTGATGGTAGGTGTGTGATGCGAATGTTACACATCCAGACGTGACCGTCAGGTGCAGTCATGGTTGTCGACAGCATCACCCCCATCCACAGCTGTCAGCACCCTGTCCCCAGAATGGGTAACAGTAGCCCTCGTACTGTGTGCCTAATGTGCAGATCATAGAACACCTACTACTGGCTGACTAACAGTGTCAACTAGGAAGGGTATATGATGGCTGAAATATGCTGCTCTAATGTATAAATATGATATCCCAATGAATCACTATGGTTCCCATCTAGTAAGCCATGGCTGGCATGTAAACCGTGTACAACAATGAATGTGTGCCAGACCCTTCCAATGTGGAACCTTGATGAACATGCACCTGTTAGAACACCAAATGAGGTACGTTGCACGTAATGATGTACAACTGACAGCTATGGGCACAGCATGGATGCAGAAGCACATCTCCCACAGGCAGTACTGCTGTACATTGGTAGGGGAGCATTGCACGAGTACATGTGACAGTTGCTGTATTGCCACATGTATGGCATATCCATCATATAGGGGTAGCACTGGCACATGACGGTTGGACATGCCTGTACATACGACCATGTCCCACAGGATATGTGTTTTAAGTGTGTACAACACCTGATGTACTTTGAGCAAGCTGCGAAGTGTATGACTGCCAGCGTACCTGTGTGACATGTTGTGCAATGGGTGCAAAGGTAATCGGTAGTGCATTACATGCTCACATGTCCTGCACAGGTGCATAGCTTGACCGTACAATACAAATAGAGTGTTGGATAATAGCAACCCACAAGCGGTGATGAGTAAGGGTGGCAATGAACTATCACCTTTCTGGGTAAGGTGTGCATGTCCATGACACATTAGCACCGGAGATGTTAGCAGTACAGCTGTACAGGGCGGCATGTATATTTGATTACAAATACCTTTGAGTGTTCCACCAGTGGCCTGTTGACAGACAGACATCAACACAATGTGCAGCATTGACATGTGCACAGCACATCACCGCTGGCTACAGTAGAACAGGGTTAATGTGTTGACATGTGCACAAAACATCAGTGCCAGCTGCAGTCGGACACGGTATGTGTTGAACACCACCATCATTGTAGCCCATGCCACAGAGAGAAATGTTATGCATCTGTGTATGTACGGCTGGGAATGGATCTGACCTAGCAGTATAGCTGTGTCAGTGTTGTGAACAACATACTGAATGGGCTGTGTGTGTGAGGTGTGTGTCATAACTGTACGGTCTGATGGATGATACCAGCATTGCCACCGCTATGTGAACATCCCCGTCCCCATAAATGAATACCTAGGCTGTGCCCAACACCATGGTCACTGTGGAAGGGATGGTGCTGTGCGGTGCACCTGCCGACATGGTGGTGACAGCAGGCACTGGATGTAGACATATGAGGTACCCATGTCAGGTCGGGGTACCATCCATGTGCACGGGATATCACCGTGTGGGCATATACAGCACTGTGTTGAACGATAGTACAGCACATAGCACCTGTCAGGGGTAATGTTTATGCATAGATGTGCGATACCAGCATGCACAATACACACCCCCACCATGCAGCTTGCTGCCTACCTTGCAGAAGGACATTGTCCACACCATGATGATGGACATGTGACATGTCCATATACCCATATAAATGACATATGGAATGGACAGCCACCGTCCTAATACTGGTATTCCACAGGCTGGACACATCCCTGTGCCATATATGTGATATACCCTGCCATACCATGCAACCCTATCCATCAAGGTTGCACGTGTCATCACAGTCATACATGGTGCGATGGCCACATTGTACATGCACTATCAACCGACTGGATCAGTAATGTGGCACTGATGCACCCTGTGGTGTCACAATTGCTGTGTGACAGCGTGTACAACGCGCGCACATGCTATGTTTGCCCATCCCTGCAAATGTCATATGAATAGACATTGTCCCATGTGTATCACATGTGCAATACAGGCGAGCCATGGCAGGATGTTCAACACCTGTACAGTGCTGAGTAGATGTATATGGCAAAACACATGCATGTACAGGTGTCCATGTGTATGTGTGCAGTGTCACTGCTGTCGTCCATGATGGCTGCGTCTGATGCTATGTGACGTATACACAGCATCCAGGTGAACAGTAGTACTGTGGACACATCGGGCCAAGTGCAGATTGGTAAGAACACAGGTGCAGGCAAGTACACATGTCCACAGCAGGTTACCATCTACATGGAGTATGTACACTGTGCTGAGTTGACACAGAGATATGATATCCACTGCATAACGGTGTGACAGGTGTGACAGCAACACGTCAGCTGTGTCAGTGTCATGATGCTTCTCAGAGATTACTGTGCAGATGTCAAACATGTCATAGCAATGTATGTTCAGCGGTATGCCAGTACATCAGTGTGAATGTGACCTGTCACCATCATTATGTCTTACAGATAATGCCACGTTCACGGCTCCCAGCCTTCAGCCACCAGGAGGATGATGTCATCATACCATTGCTCCATGACAACTATGACGTGCTGTTCAGCCATGTGCCACAGCATGTGCAGCAGCGGGATGACCTGTGGCAGGATATACGCAGGAGGGTGAATGACGTGGGTGGCAGCAACCACACCTACCAGCAGGTACGCAGACACTGCATGGACCTGATACGGCATGTGAAACAGCGTGCCACTGCAATCGCCAGAGAACAAGGCGGAACAGGTGGTGGGCCACCAACCCAGCCCCCACTCACACACACAGAGGAGCTACTGGCCAGTCTGGGGACACCCAGGGAACAGCATGCAGAAACACTAGCCACCATCGTGGAGGTGGGTGTCTCCCTACCAATGAGCCTGGAGTTGCCTGGTAAGTCAGTCCTGCATATGAGTATGATATCCACTGTAGTTGCAGGTGTCACTGTACATCATGTAAAGTAACAACACATGCCAGGTATATGGGCACACAAGCTGCATACTACAGTATGCTACGTTGTGTATGCAGACGTGTGCATACCATATGCTATCACACAGGTACATGTGTTCACATGCACAGTGCGAACTGTGGCTGTCATACAGTCATGGATAATGTTTATACTGTTGTGTCACCCCTATACAGGTACCTCTGGCGTGTCGCACAGACCTGGGTCTGTCGCAGGTGAGACTGTTGTCAGTATCAGGCATGTTACAGTGTAGAGTTATTTGCCATGTGGCCAGGTATAACATGCACACCCGGGTTTTGTTCCAGTCACGTTATACAGGGTGCACCACCAGACACACACAGACATGCCACCCATGTGCAATAACTACACCGTTAGTATACACCGGCATGAAACCACAGTACCTGTCAATGTGATATGTGCGGTCAGCTATGCATACAACAGTGGAGGTGTTCTACAATGGATGCATATGTAGTATGCATTGGAACAACATTTGTGGTACGCACATAGTACCACACAGTGAGCAGTGATCTGGGCAGCACACAGGTGTCACCATTGTGACATATGCCCCTGCATTGTGTGCACACATTGTGACACGCCACCCGACATGTCCCAAGCTTGTGGTGTTCTGGCCGCAATATTGTCACACCATCACATGACCTACACCCGACATAACACACATCCACACTGTTGTCTGCATAGCCCTGTGGATTGTGACACCTCTGACATGCATGGGTGTATGTCACATGGGACACCACAGACATGTGTACAAGATGCCCATCACACACAATTGTCCAACAACCGTTCACACATGGCCATGGGTGATAGCCTCAGGCATGTTACCACACAGTGCGTCTGATGTGGATAGACCCCATTGCACATCGTCCACACATAGTGCAATCATAGCCATAGTGGACCACTTTTACATTTGATGTGTTACACCGGACAACCGGAATGCCTGTCTGCAGCCACCGGAGGGGTCACTGATGTCTACCATATACGATTTGTGGAACAGCATGACTGTGTTGCAGTCATGGCAATGAAATGCATCCATGTTATGCATTGCACAGCAACATACATGCGTCATGTTGCCATGCAATGGCACAGTGCCTGTACTCCACACTGTATAGCTATGTACACGGCTCACACTAACCACACCTGCACATACACATTTGCTAAACATGCATTCTATCTGTAGGCTGTACACACAACACTGCACTGTGAGGCCCATTATGATGCTGTGCATGTGTCAGGATACCATTGTGTCAGACATGTATACATGTTACTGCACATGTCAGCGGAGTACATGTCAAGGTAACGTCAGCCATGTGTACTGTTAACCTGTTTGTGGCCACATGGTGTATCACGGTGATGCACGCAAATTACCATGAATGTGTGTACTGCATGCCTACTGATATGACACCTGCTTGATGTAGTGTGCACCCCAGGGGGGTATGCATACTAACACTATTAATGTCTGAGCTGCATTCCCTGTGCTGTAGTGCAGGAATGCTGCATGCCATCTGAAATATCACATGCATGGTGTGTCTGTGTGTGTCTGTGTGTGTCTGTGTGTGTGTGTGTCTGTGTGTGTGTCTGTGTGTGTGTGTGTGTCTGTTTCTGTCTGTGTGTGTGTGTCTGTGTGTAATGTACCTTACAGTATGTCTTTGCATTCACAGGTGGTGTAGGTGCGTTACCCTCCTGCGGTCCATCTGATGTTAGTGTCCCCACAGATACTAGCGGTGATGACCATATGCATGAGGTACAGGCAGGGTTGTCAGGGGCGGAATCTGTGCCATTGGTTACCATCCCACCTATGTCCTCCTCTTCCCTGCACACGGTTCTGATGCCAACACATACCACATCACTGTTGCCCATAGAGGAAGGACAGTCAGTGTCTGTTGGCATTGAACAGGAATGTGTGGTGGCTACAGAAGGTGTGACTACACAACATGTTGCCAGTGTAATGACTGGTGATGTGCCACACAGGCATGTGGCTGGTGCTGCTCGTAGGAGGACCTCTGACAGACATGCACCTGCAGCACAGGGCGCAGCAGCTGGTATCACCAGACGCATGTTCCAGACTGTAATGGCGGCACAGGCACGTGCAGAACGGCAGAACCAAGAAGGGCAGAGGCTGCAAAGGGCTACAATCAGTACCCTGAATGGCAACATCCAGTCATTGGCAAATGCTCAACAGCAGATTGCTAATGTACTGGATAGGCGATTAGGTGAAATGGTTGGAATCCTCGACCGAGGCATGGCAATCCGCGAGCTTGAGCTGTCTGTGCTGGAACACCTAGTAGGGGTGAGGTGTAGGACACGTGGGCATAGGCCAGCAACACCACCTAGTGTAGGTTGACGTGTGCATGCCACCTCTCATGCCCACTCACATAGTGCCGGTAGCAGTAGCAGTTCAGCTGGTGCTGCACTGTCCACACCAGGATGCAGCAGGCCATGTGGACATGGCCCTGGCCGGTCCCATCATGGACACGGTTCCAGCGGACATGTGTCATCAGACAGTAGCCACTCAGTACCTCCACCCGGTAGTGCCCGTGCAACCCCAGGCAGGCACAGGTCACGTGGCCATGGACGGACACAGTGAGCTGTACAACCTGCACTGTACAGTCTGGGGCTGTCAATTATACCCCATGTAGGCATCACAAATGGCCGAACTGTGTACACACATACCTACACACAGCAGACACAACTGTAGGGCTCCACCACATCCACATGCATTCTGCACAGACATGTCAAGTAAACCCACCGGCCCTTACACACACACATGATGTTATCCATTGGTGCAGCCTATGCCCCTGGCAAACATATCACCCTGTGCATATGATGAAGCCTCTGCCGCATCCCTGTCATCCACACCATCGGTGCAGGGTTATGCAAATATATTCTGATGCACAGGGTGGACAGGATAGTGAGAGGTGTATGTGATACCTGTGTATGCATAGCGTGGGATGTGTATGTTGCAGTGGTTGTGTATGAATACTGACAGATGTGTATGTGATACCTGTGTATGCATAGCATGGGATGTGTATGTTGCAGTGGTTGTGTATAAATACTGACAGATGCATATGTGATACCTGTGTATGCATAGCGTGGGATGTGTATGTTGCATTGGTTGTGTATAAATACTGACAGATGCGTATGTGATACCTGTGTATGCATAGCGTGGGATGTGTATGTTGCCGTGGTTGTGTATGAATACTGACAGATGCGTATGTGATACCTGTGTATGCATAGCGTGGGATGTGTATGTTGCAGTGGTTGTGTATGAATACTGACAGATGCGTATGTGATACCTGTGTATGCATAGCATGGGATGTGTATGTTGCAGTGGTTGTGTATGAATACTGACAGATGCGTATGTGACGTGGGTTGTGTACTGTCAACATGCAGCAGACATACCATGTAGTGCAGGTGCAGCATGCATTGTGATGTGTTCACGGTATGTGTGACGGTTACATGTGTAGCACCATGTTGGTTCTGATACCCTGAATCCCTCCTATGGTGTACTCGCAAGTGCCTACAGGGAGCACCGTTATAGGTCCCCCACGTGTAGCTGTGGATTATTCACAGGCACATCTGGCAGTATCAGCATACTACATGTACCCGCAATCTGCCTGGACACCTACATGACACACATGTCCGTACATATACTGCACCTGACGTGTGTGGTCGGTGCCACAGGCTACAGTGGACAGAGACGTCACATACATAGCAGGACACACTACAGGTATGGTGACATGGTGCAGGTGTCATACACAGCGTGATGGCCACTGACTTCAGGTGTCACCTGTCAGCTGTGGGGCATGCTGTGCAGCAGTAGGACCCTGTAACAGTACAGGAACATGGTCTCAATCGCGGGGTGTACACCACTATGACGCACACCCCATAGTGTGCAGATGGGGACACCTGCCTGTGTGGCCAGCACACTCACAATACTATGCACCCACACGCCATGTCACAGGGACCGGACTTGCACAGGTAGACAGTATGGCTCACACCTATGGCATCGACAGGGTTGTGCAATGCAGCACCATTACGGGATAGTCACCATGTGTGGTACGTGTCCGTTCACAACAGTATATTAGCATACACCCTCACACCAAGCAGCAGACATACAAACATGTAGACACACACACATTGTGGTGACCACACATGTGTACACAGAGAGACAACGTGTTGCATGTACTGCACCATCCAAATGCATGCTCCCCACACTGAGGTATGTACAGATCTCTACTATGGTGTACAGGGATGTGTAGCATGTGGGACATATTCCCCCCGATATGTGGCATACATGGGCACACGGTCATGCACACATGTCAGTGCTGGGAATACTACACCCGCCATATAATACATGTGCAGGCATGCAGCAGTATGTAGTGCATTATGTGTACCAACACTGTATCCGGCAGATGTGCTGATATATGCACTTGGGGGGTGGTAGGTGTTACAGTTGCCATGTGACATACAGTCAATAACACCTGACCGCTGGGTATGCATTATGTCAGCACTGTCATGTAACAGCGACATAGCATACTGTATGCACATGGCAGGGTAGGATGGTGTGTGACACAACTGTGAGCCACCACCTGCACACATGCATGCAGACAGGTGTTTAAACACATCATGTACACACATACCTCCATACGTGCTGTTTCTATGCCACCGTATAACGGCCCCTATGATGGGTATGCATGTGGTAGGTTGTTGCAACTATGTTATGGACATCGGCCACTGCTCATGCATGGCTGCTCCATGCACAGTACACATGTCACATGTGTCTCCTGTTGCCATGTGTGTATGCATTGCTACCTTTTGACATGTGTGCTGACATACATACAACATGGACTGTGGTATGGTTTCACAGCTGTCACAGGCGAACAATACAAGGGTATGTGTCCCAGTCAACACTGCTACACCCTGTAGTGTGAGCATTCCACACACATGGGTCCACCTTCCATTCGTGTGTGTAGCACTGCGTACGCCAGTGTTATGCATGTTGTACATCACAGGCTTATTATGTGTCATGTGTGCAGTCCATGCACACATCCAGACAATCACATGTATGACATATCCAGACATTTGTTCATTGTGGTACAGCAGTAGTCATGTGTCACAGCTGTGTCAGGGCCATGGTATGTGTGGAGCCGACCTGTCCATGTATACTGATATGGGTGGACTACATCACACATGTTGGATCATTGTTAGTACATGTGTACTCTGCACAACTGGTGTACACTGCTATACAGACCTGTGGACATATGTCACATGCTGTTGGACTGTGAGGCTTACTGCTGCACCGATGACATGGTGCTGGCATGACAGCTAAGGTGTTCACTGCAGTGTGTACATGTCTGACCTGCACCCGTGACACCTGCGATGTCATCTGTGTGTGTACAGGTAACTGCATGTGTGACCACCCTGTGCATGTGGACAGGTTTACCTTACTGTGACCTGCTGTGTGTACACTCCGTCTGCATGCTGGACGGCGTGTAGCAAATGCTAAGTGTGTGAGCATGACCAGTAAGCAGTTGTGTAGATGGACACGCTGTACATTGCACACTGCACCCTTCTGTGATTATACCCTGTGTGCATGCATGTTTCCCCTTTGCAACTGCTAAGTGTGTGAGCATGCCCAGTTTGCTGTTGTGCAGGTGGACACACAGTACATTCTACACTCTGCCCTTCCATGATTACACTCCATGTGTATGCCTTCTGTATGTACACTCCGTCTGCATGCTGGACGGCCCCTCTGTGAGTATACCCCATGTGCATGCATGTTTCCCCTTTGCAACTGCTAAGTGTGTGAGCATGCCCAGTTTGCTGTTGTGTAGGTGTACACACAGTACATTCCACACTCTGCCCTTCCATGATTATACTCCGTGTGTATGCCTCCTGTGTGTACACTCCATCTGCATGTTGGACGGCCCTTCTGTGGGTATACCCCGTGTGCATGCACGCTTCCCCTTTGCAACTGCTAAGTGTGTGAGCATGCCCAGTTTGCTGTTGTGTAGGTGGAGACATAGTACATTCCACACTCTGCCCTTCCATGATTACACTCCATGTGTATGCCGTCTGTGTGTACACTCCGTCTGCATGCTGGACGGCCCTTCTGTGAGTATACCCCGTGTGCATGCATGTTTCCCCTTTGCAACTGCTAAGTGTGTGAGCATGCCCATTTTGCTGTTGTGTAGGTGTACACACAGTACATTCCACACTCTGCCCTTCCATGATTACACTCCATGTGTATGCCTTCTGTGTGTACACTCCATCTGCATGCTGGATGGCCCTTCTGTGAGTATACCCCGTGTGCATGCATGTTTCCCCTTTGCAACTGCTAAGTGTGTGAGCATGCCCAGTTTGCTGTTGTGTAGGTGGACACACAGTACATTCCACACTCTGCCCTTCCATGACTACACTCCATGTGTATGCCTTCTGTGTGTACACTCCGTCTGCATGCTGGCGGCGCGTAGCAAAGGCTATGTGTGTGAGCATGCCCAGTAAGCAGTTGTGTGGATGGACACACAGTACATTGCACACTGCGCCCTTCTGTGATTATACCCCATGTGCATGTATGTTTCCCCTTAGCAAACGCTAAGTGTGTGAGCATGCCTGGTTTGCTGTTGTGTGGGTGGACACACAGTACATTCCACACTCTGCCCTTTCATGATTACACTCCGTGTGTATGCATGTTTGCACTTTGCAAAGGCTAAGTGTGTGAGCATGCCCAGTATGCCAGTCATGGACACACAGTACATTCGGCACCGACGTCTGATACTAGGCATGTAGCCATGGCCATTGACATCCTGCATAGCCATGGTGGCCATCCAGGCAAATTATATGTAGTTGCTATGCCACAATGGATGCCTACATCAAAGACACTGGTTGCTCTCTCAAAGGGTGTACTGTCTGTGGTGCAGCCCGTATCCATTACGTGATGTAGTGCTCCGTAGATAGTATTCCCGAGTGCAGCACTGCCATGTTACTGTACGTCCACCTTGGGATAGTAACATGCTGTGTGACTGCTCACTCTGTATTCATTCCCTATCGGCATCCTTGCCTTTGTGGATGATATCACCCACCTAGGAGTATGCCTCTGACAGTGCTGTGCTCAGTAATCTCAGTAGAGCGTTCTGTAAATGCATCATGCTGTAGTGTGTTCATATAGGTAGGTGTAGGTTCAACTCCCGGCCCTTCCATGTGTGTGTGTGTGTGTGTGTGTGTGTGTTTCCAGCTGCCTCCAGAGACAGTGAGGCTTTTAGATGCCTCACAACACATACATTTGCTATTGGCGTCTATTCCTTTGCGGATGATGTCACCCACCTAGAAGTATGCCTCTGACAGTGCTGTGCTCAGTAATCTCGGTAGCGCATTCTGTAAATGCATCATACTCTAGTGTGTTCACGTAGGTAGGTGTAGGTTCAACTCCCGGCCCTTCCAAGTGCGTGTGTGTGTGTGTGTGTGTGTGTGTTTCTAGCTGCCTCCAGAGACAGTGATGCTTTTAGACGCCTCACAACACATACATTTGCTATCGGCGTCTATTCCTTTACGGATGATGTCACCCACCTAGAAGTATGCCTCTGACAGTGCTGTGCTCAGTAATTTCGGGAGCACGTTCTGTAAATGCATCATGCTGTAGTGTGTTCATGTAAGTAGGTGTAGGTTTAACTCCCAGCCCTTCCAAGTGCATGTGTGTGTGTGTGTGTGAGTGTGTGTGTTTCCAGCTGCCTCCGGAGACAGTGATGCTTTTAGTTGCCTCACAACACATACATTTGCTATCGGCGTCTATTCCTTTGCGGATGATGTCACCCACCTAGACGTATGCCTCTGACAATGCTGTGCTCAGTAATCTTGGTAGCGTGTTCTGTAAATGCATCATGCTGTAGTGTGTTCATGTAGGTAGGTGTAGGTTCAATCCCCAGCCCTTCCAAGTGCATGTGCATGTGTGTGTGAGTGTGTTTCCAGCTGCCTCCGGAGACAGTGATGCTTTTAGATGCCTCACAACACATACATTTCCTATCGGCGTCTATTCCTTTGCGGATGATGTCACCCACCTAGAAGTATGCCTCTGACAGTGCTGTGCTCAGTAATCTCGGTAGCATGTTCTGTAAATGCATCATGCTGTAGTGTATTCATGTAGGTAGGTGTAGGTTCAACTCCCAGCCCTTCCAAGTGTATGTGTGTGTGTGTGTGTGTGTTTCCAGCTCCCTCCGGAGACAGTGATGCTTTTAGATGCCTCACAACACATACATTTGCTATCGGTGTCTATTCCTTTGCGGATGATGTCACCCACCTAGAAGTATGCCTCTGACAATGCTGTGCTCAGTAATCTCAGTAGCGTGTTCTGTAAATGCATCATGCTGTAGTGTGTTCATGTAGGTAAGTGTAGGTTCAACTCCCGGCCCTTCCAAGTGCATGTGTGTGTGTGTTTCGAGCTGCCTCCGGAGACAGTGATGCTTTTAGATGCCTCACAACACATACATTTGCTATCGGCGTCTATTCCTTTGCGGATGATGTCACCCACCTAGAAGTATGCCTCCGACAGTGCTGTGTTCAGTAATCTGAGTAGTGCATTCTGTAACTGTGTCATACTGTCGTGAAGTAGGGTAGGTAGGTGTAAGGTCAATTCCCATGCCTGCCAGATGTGTGTGTGTGTCTATGCTCCCAGCCGCATGGGTTCGTAGGTTATGGTTTTAGGTGCTTCGCAACACACATATATCCTGCTGACGTCTCTGTGTTTGCGGATGTTGAAACGCACCTAGTGGACTGACTGTGTGTCTGCTGTGGTTAGCGACCTCCGTAGTGTGTTCTCAACGTGCGTCATGCTGTGGTGTGATAGGGTAGTGATGTGTAGGTTCCACTACCGGCCTTGCCACTTGTGTCTGTCTGTATCCCTCTCGATGTATGTATATATACATATTTTATGCCCATAGCACTGCTCTTGCATGGACAGCTGTCTGTCCCATGTATCGCATATTTGCACAGCTTACACATAGCAATGTGGTACGATGCAAAACCGAACATTGTCCATGCAACGTCCGTGTTCCGGGAGGTGTTACACGCCCTTACAGACATCCGCTGTATATCTTGGGAGACAGCTATCCTTGCTGTACTGTCACTGTACTCGTACACGCCATAGACTTTGTGTATCATTGCCTGTTTATGATGTGTGTATGTCTATCTGAGCTGTGTGCATGGCCGTGTGTATGTCCCACTATAATCATCTGTGCAGGTGTCGCCACTATAGGTGATTCATGTAGACTGCTGTTTAATTTGCATTTCAGCACATATCTGCGGACAGTACTGCTGTTCCTACTGCAGCACATTTCATCATCTTGCAGTGGATAATAATGTTTCCACACACATGTATCTGTTTCTGTTCGTAACACTCCACCTCAAGGAGCGTATATCTGGACAAGGCCTTCTGTGATAGTGGGACACTCAGGGCCAGTAATGACATGTTGCTCTTAGAAACATTGCTAGTGCGCACAGTGATATGTTATGCATGAGTATGGCATGTCTGTCTGATTTGGTGTCTTCATCACATGTTTGTCGTTGTTTCCTGTCATCAGTTATCATGAGGGTGCCGGGCTGTTACTGTTACGTGGAACACAGCAAACATATGAGGCATACCTCTACACAGTCTGCATACATCTGTACAGTTGCAGAGTATGTGTCTGATACAACATACCTACTGTCTGACTACTATACACACACAGTGTATGGCGGCATGACAGCCCATGTGGCATTACTTTGTATTTGCACGGCACACCCACACAGACAGCTGTATTCCTCACACAGGTCTACATCTGCTTATCCACACTACATGTTCTTACATGTACCATATGTGTGCGTTGTATTTGTGCTTTCCGTCAGTGGCGGGGCTCATGTACGACTATGGGGGTCTGGTAATTGTTATGTTGACACTTCATGACACCATGGGGGACACTTTACCTTTGTGTCTAATTACCTTCCACATTGACCTTCGCAGGGCATATGTTGTCATTCACATTTTCCGGGGTATGACTTATACATGTTTGCCCATTTGTCCTGCTGTCTTTCTTCTCACCTGTCCACCTAATATCACCAGTTCAGTACATGTATTTCGGACAGGTTAGCTCCTTCATACCCTTGACCTGTTGTCATTATGTGTACACGCTCTGATGTTTGGCCTTTGCCCTTGTTACATTTCACATAGTGATGTGCCTTTCTAGCTGATTGCTATCTAGGCATTACGGACTGTGCAGTAGGGGATAGTGACCACTATTTCCATTGCATGATTAGTGACACCCATAACATCCATATTCATGGCTACGCCAGTATTCGCACAACGGTCTGAGTTTGTATGGGGTATTTATAATGTAGTCCCTATCTGTATTTCCTGTACTATGCCTTACTGCAGCTGTGTTATTCTGACAGTTTTCCAGTTATGGGTACCATCTTGGTCGTACGCATGTCCATCCATGGGAATCGCCTACAGGACACTGATATAGGGCTGTACATATTTCCAACTTGCTTTCCGCACTATCCAGTGGATGCTTTGCACCATTATTGAGAATAAAGGCATGTGCTATACCCACATCCCTCCCACGGGGTGGGCCTACGAAATCTCTGCCAAACAACACCTAGGCCCATTTCTGCATACCCAGGTTCCCATGCCTGTAACCCTCTATGGTACACATTACACATGGTTAATGTGTGCGGTACTGCGATCTGGACGCACTTTTATGCACTCCCCACTCTAGGGATATCTGTGCATACGTCCTGCATTTCATGGACACGTGTGTCATCACCCTTGCACCTGCTTTTAGTGCATATACAGCTGATTCATATATGCGGCTGTCACTTCCTTTGCGTCAATCGTTGCAGGTACTGCGAATGGATAACTTTTTGGAGTCCTACAATGGACACCAATATGCATGTTTAAAGTGTAGAACTTGCTGGTCTGTCACTTTATGGCCAATGATTTTGACTGCTGCTGTATATTCCCCATACGTGGATGTTTGTTTGACTACCCATATTAGCTATTACTTGGCATATTTATATCCATGTGTCATATATATACGGGACATAGGTCTGTTGTGTGTACATATATACATGTAAACTCCTCATTTCATACCTTGCCTTGTTAATGTCTGTGGATTACCTGTGTACATATATCTATACCCATACCATACCTCCCCACTGTACAGCTACTGGCAGAGTGTACGGTTGGTTGACCCTTTATCTTAGGTGTGTTTTACATTGACCGGTGTCTATCTGGCAATTTGCTGACATTTCATTTGAGACTTACGGTGGCACCTTCTGACAAGTAGTTCAGGTTACGGATGCATACCCTTCGTCAATCCCTGCTACTAACACACCCATTATTCTATCCACTTTCTATGTTTGTTTTAGCACATATCTTATGTTTCTCACTATTTGTACCAGTACTTTGCATGGCATTGTCCGGTTTCATGCTTTCAGAGGCTGACAGTTTTCAGACATGTATGACTAACATGGGGGAAACAGCATTAATTTACTCTGCTGTGAGCGGGGGGAAACAGCATTAATTTACTCTGCTGTGAGCGGATCACACACGCACAGGCGCACTTGCATTTCCTTATTGTGGGTTACGCGCAGGCGCACATGCATATCCGTATTCTGGGTTACATATGTTTACTGTGTCTTTGTGCTTACGTGGCCTGTATTAGCTGTGACAGTACCAGTGACATATCTCTGATCTGGTTAACGGACGTATGCGAAACACACTTTCACCTTTACATATGTAACTGTCTTTGCGGCACAGACGCATTAGTTACACGTTCACATTTATATGTTCTATACTCGTAATTCGAACGGGACTGCATTCACGTTGGCCGGTTGCTGTGACCACTACACGTTTGGTGTTCTGTCTCATTTATATGCATACCCATGGTACATAGCTACATTAACATATCCCCCCCGCACTCACTTACGTCACAGGCATCCATTCTCCTGCTGGGAAAAGTGTGGTACTACATGTTACACATTCCCTATTCCCTAATGCTCTTGACCCAGGATGCATATGGCGTAGTCGCAGGGATATTCAGAACACAAAGGCTTATAGTCCCGACGCATACAGGTCTTTAATTGTCAGGGTGTTCCTGTGGTGCTCTGGGATTGGTCTTGTCCGCCTAGTGTACAGCACTGCCCTGACCATGTACGAATGTCAGACGAGGCACATGGGCGCGGTTTGTCCATGTCTATTATACCATGACCCCCCATTATTCCATACTGTGCACGCTGATTGGCCAGCGTGCCCGTTGTAAATCGAGTTATACTAATGGGGAATGGTCCGGTCGCCCAGACCTTTTTCCATTACTATAACTCGGTATTTAAAACCTGTCTCGCTATGTTAGGTGGGTTTAACATAGCGAGACAGCTTTAAATAAGCAACGGAGATGTCCGTTGCTTACTTTAAAGCTGTCTCGCTATGCTAAACACATGTAACATAGCGAGACAATTTAAAAGCATCGGAAATCAAGCTCTCCGTTTCTTTTTTGTGGTGTTTTGCTATGTTAACTGGGTTTAACATAGCGAGAAAGTTTTAAAATTAGCAACGGACATCTCCGTTGCTTATTTTAAAGCTGTCTCACTATGTTAAACCCATGTAACATAGCGCAACACTACTACTAAGCGACATAGATCTTGCTTTCTCCTGTTGCTGTTGCCCACAGCTGTGGTGTACTGCGCAGGCGCGCAGGCGTGCAGTACATCAGCACTGCCGTGGATGCCAGACATCTGTGGAAGGGCAGCAGGCAGGCATTATACTATGCCATTATGTGAGGGTATTCATAGTTTATGTTCTTACATGCTGTCATGGCATGATAGCAATAACCCACTTCTGGGTGTTGGTGATGCTGTATTTACCCACGGTTGGCTTTGTTTGGTCCAGAGGGCGACACCGTGGGTATATCTAGCATTACCCACACCCAGGCGTGGGTTATTGCTATGATATTCAATCTGTGTTTTCAGACACAGGTGTTTGGACAACCGACAATAGCTTATGCTGTTGGCATACAATGATGTGGGTGGTGCTGGTTATCATACATATTCCATGTTGTGCGTTGTTCCCATTCACAATTGTCTATTCCCTGTAGTCATTCATACATGGATAGTTATGTAGCACATGACTGAACTATGTATTACCTGCAGGTATGCTGTGTTACAGTGAACATATGTGACGGTTGGTTACAGTGTATATGTGTACGTACCTCTGTGATACTGGGGACTACCACACATCCGTTGCAGCATTTCATGCGTATGTACATACTATTATTCGGTGGCCTGTAGAAGCTTGTGAGAGCACTGTTTACATGTGTCATATTTGTGCACGCATCATGTTAGTCTTTGTCCAGCTTTTGTTGCTGTCATGGGTTGGACGTTGGTGTTGGTGTGTCATTGGGTTGTATTTATACTGCCGATACTTCAGTGGGGGATAGGGTTAGCACTTATTCCTCTTTGCGGGGGAGGCCCCATTATGGACATTTGTGTCCTGCGTCAACACTTGACGCGTGCCATATGTCCTGTGATATTCACACAGTAGTGTATTTCTTACCTTCATTACTACTTGCATGTTACAGGCATTTTGTATCTGGTACACATGACTATTATATTGGGTAGCTTAAGCTATTCACATGCTATGCAATAACCTTTCATTCTGGCATATACGTGTTATTATATCCTTTGCATTGGCCGTGGGTGTTTTACCATGCAGAGCCACACATATCTACGAGTGTTGTCCCACCTTGACAATCTGTACATGTGGCGACCCTGCTGGGGTGGCCTGCTTGGTGGACAGCTGTTCCATCCTGTGTATTATGTTTGGCATGTCTGCATAGCTACTCATCAGTACCGTGGCTACACATACTGCTTTGTCCGGATGTGTACAGTTATGGACACCGTGGCGTGTGAACACCTATGGGGTTTCGACAGGTCAGTAACCACACGTGGGATGTACACATTCTGCCGACACATTCACATGCAGACATTTGGATTTCAGTACTTGGGATGAGATGTTGACATATGTGGGGTACATATTTGCAAGCCTGTCACTGCCTAGGACAATACTTCCTACTACATATGGGGTATACCCTCTCTGTGTAGGTGTGCAGCTGCGCATGGCTGCTAGCTGGATTGGGTGGACATTCGGACATGGGTGCGGGTCACGTGCTATGACAGGGTTGTTGTGTATTACATTTGCATGCATGGGTTCTGCTTCTGGATATTCTGATTCGGCATATGCCATCCTATGTGAATGTGACAGTTACGTTGCTGTGTATAGCACATTTTACTATACATATGTTTGTGTGTGTTTGGGATATCTAGTTTCTTTATGGTTGTTATATGGCCACGACTGCCCGGCTGTGTACTATCACTACCACTGTGGGACTGCTGGTGACCATGCCCATGGGGCTGGTTGTGTGTATTTGCGGCACGCTGACATGATGCAGTACACCTCCACTGGGTATGACTGCTGACAGTGCAATACGTAACGGACACAGTATTCTAAGTATCATGTGTTCCATGAACGGGAACATTTTGTATGTCGTGCATTTATGTTTTGGTTCTCCATTTTGTGTGGACGGGTACTATGTAGCATACTTTGCATACGTTTCATTATCCACGGACACTGGTAGGTGCAGTTACTATTGCAGGTGGCCTGTAAGAGTCAGCACTTTAGGATGCTCATCGCATGCCGATTTGGCCATGCCTCCGAGCACAACCTAGTTAGGCTCCCTGGACTCGCGCACGTGCCCTATGCATGTGGTTGTGGTTGCAGCGCACACTCATTACTATGCATGTGGTGCTGCTACTCCATTTGTACGCTGCACAGCCGGCGCAAGCCTTACACCGGCCTTGCGCCGAGCTTCATGAATCCGGGGGCCAGAGTATTTTTGCCTGTCTGCCTCATCAGTGTGATGTTTTAAGTACACATGACTAATCAAGCAAATCACTAAGCAGCAGCAAAACTCAAAATATTTGCTGTGTTCAGTCAGTACTTTACTCTGAAGAAGCCCACGGAATGATGGGTGAAAGCATTTAGTATGTCTTTGATGTAATAAATGGCTGGTGTATCTTTTGGCGGTGTCGTGGATTGTTTACTTATTGTTTTTAAGGCTGATTATGGACAGAATGTTGTAGTTTTGGATAGGAGTGCTTATGACAGTATATGTGATTCACTATTGAATCAAGAAAATGATTATGAAAGGCTGTCTAAGAGTTATTTCTATGTATATAAAGATGGGCTTCTTGGTTTGTTAAGTAGAGGAAAAAAGTTATGATTCTTTACCGCAGATGATCTCTCTAAACTGTTTATTAAATATCATAAGTATTCTATTTTCTATACAATACCAAAAATAGATAAATTTCTCATCAATCCCATTGGTTTTCCAGTTGTTTCAGGGGTTAAAGGTTTATAACATAATACTGGTTTATATATATATATATATATATATATATATATATATATATATATATATATATTTCTACATTCCAACGAGTTGGTTGCTTTTTTGGAACATTATACTTTTATCGTTGGATACTTTATCCAGATTCAGGGGATTTGTGTTTGATAGTTTCATTATACTGGTTTGTTGTCCCATAGCTTATTTAAAAATCATATTAGTAAGGGCCAGAATAGGAGCCTCCACCTCCGATAGCAGACCTGTCACTAGTGTAGTTCCCCAGGGATCTGTCCAGGGACCCCTACTGTTTGGCATCTACTTCTTAGAGGTCCAGGCAAAGATAAAAGACCTGTGGCTGATCAAGTTTGTGGATGACTGTAAGTTGGGTGCTGTCATTGACTCCCAAAATTATGTCAACATACTGCATGAGAGTCTCACAGCAACAAATGACTGGTGTCAAAGTTATGGCATTGAGTTAAATGCAAAAAAATGTATCATCATCCCATTCAGCAAAAACATGGCCCCTACTGATTACCATGTCAATAGCAACCAAAATACAGTACAAGGACAAGGCAGTGCCAAAAATTAGCAACCAGATCATAAACAAACAGAACCATGGCACAGTATAAGAGCTGTAAAAGGTACGGTCCGACAGAACAAACAGACTTACACTTTGTTACACTGTGACCTGGTAAAGTGTACATCTATTTGTTCTGTCAGACCATGCCTGTTACAGCTCTTACACTGTGCAGTGGTTATGTTCATTTGTGAACATCAACGGTAACCTCCTAAGTACACAACCTGTGGTGAGAGACCTGGGTACTGAGGTTGACAACAATCTCACATTCTACCATCATGTAACGGCAGTGGTCAGAAAATCCTTTTACTTAGTTCATCTCATAAGTAATGGGATGGCATCCAGAAAAAGGAGGTTATTACCTCTCTATATTCCTCCCTCATTAGACCAATAATTGAGTATAACACCCCGTTTGGTAAGTATCTCTCCAAACATCTGCACCAAATGGAAAGGCCACAAAAATACCTCAGAAAGAGAATCCATGGCCTCCAAAACCTGTCCTATGTGGACAGGTTCAAATCACTATCATTCTACTCAGTATCATATAGATTGCTCAGGGGTGATCTGTGTCTCACCTACAAGGCAATCTCGGACCATACCCTACTAGAAATGCTCCATAGCCACAAGTCTAACTCCTCGCGCATTACCTACTCAAAATGCCTGAATCTAATATGCATCATCAACAAAATCTGCTGGAGAGACAGGTTTGTCTCTCAGAGGCTGCCCCCTCTCTGGAATAGACTGGTAGATGAGTGGATGACAAACCACAAATTTGTACCAGGGGTTCTACCTTTGTCCCTCATTGATAGGGACAACAGGTGCTGACTGAGGTTTCTTTTTTGGGGATAAACTCTTGGGTAGGCATGTAAGGGTCCCAGAGCCATTAGCCTATTAACCTCCTATGATTCTATTTGTAATTAATACTGGTGAGGTGGTGGTGAGATTCAAAATCATGGTTTGGGTGGATAATTTTTTTCTGGTAGAGTCCATTCCCTAGTCTCATGGAATAAGCAGTAGTTTACTGCTTAGGAGATATATTTATGAGATGGACCATTCTCTTCATTTGTGTTGAGTCTTTTGCATGTTTGATTATTGTGTAATGTGTTTATGTTTAATAGAAAGTGTTTTATAAAACAGAATTGCTATGGGGCTGCATTTGCCCAACTTATGATATTATATTTATTGCTTATTTTGAAAGAAAATGTAAGTCTGTTATAATTTTATGAGAACACAGAATATTGGACATGTTCATTGCATAAATTATTTGTAGTACATGGATCATGCTGATTGTGCTCCAATATTTGAAAAAAGACAAACCAGTTAAGTGTCAGAGTGGCACCTGATCTGAACTTAACAAATGTTAAGCACTCTCTGCTTATGTTGCTAAGGTCAGGTCTAGTACCAGGCAATAAAATCTGCCTGTACTTATTACCAAATGACAGTGCCATAGATAAAAGATTTGTTTCTGCTGCTGTCCATACTTGTAAAGTGTCCCCACCTTATCAAACAAACTCAGTTTATAACAGGATGTATTAGTATCCACGTCCTGTAGGATATGAACTCTAAACTCAAATGGATGTAATTATTTAGCGACTTCAGTCCTCAGTGGTTTGTCTGAAAACCACAGACTTTATAAGGAACAGACCAAAAATATAAAGCAATAATCTGGATACCCTGCAAAAACCTATACAGTTGAGAAGTATGAAATGTGAGTGTAAACTTAAAGTACCACATTATACTACCTGTCTGATAACACTCACTAAGTGTTTTATGGCTTTGAAAGCCAGGAAAACACTTAGCAATTTGTCCTCATAACTACTAGTTTATGGAACAGATAAAGCTCCATGCACTAGAAAGAATTATGAACAGTCTGCTGATCATAACCTTTAATTATACATTTTTGACATGGATGCCAAGATTCACCTCAAGGTGACTTCCTTGACATTTGTGTTTTCCACGTATAATAAGCAGGTTATGATTGGCGAACTGATCACAGTCTTCTGTATTATTTCTATTTTGAGGTAATTGTGTGAATGCTGACAATTTTGTGTTGAGATTAAATTCTAATGATTGCAGAGTTGCTTTTTCATATATTTTTTAAAATGGAAGTGAACTTTTTGGATATAAAACAGAGAGGAGTGTGGAAAGATGGTTAAAACCTGGATGCTTAGAGAAGAAAGTTCAGTTAATACTTTTTCCATGCTGAGAAATGGCATTCTGCACATTTGATGTTTTACTTGATCAGACTGTATATATACTAAATGCCCAGGGTTATTCAAATATTGTATTATCAAGCGTTATAAATAAACCAGAGGTTTTATTAAATCTATATACATGTTTGCTGAGGCTAATTCAGTTGGCCATATTTATGTAATGAGCAGCATTGCTGATCAAATATGCAGGAAGCAAGTCACAAAACATGACAGAACCCATAACATGGACTTACAATCATGACAATGTAAAGAAATGCTTAACCTTTGTGTGTGCATGTTGTATACAAAGGAGTGTATACACACACAATAAAACAGATGTCTTTAAGACACCCCTACCTCGTAGTCAGGGACCTGGGAACATAAGAAGACAGTAATCTGGCCTTTGACCAACATGCGGCTGAGGTAGTTAGAAAATCATTCTATGTTGCCCAACTTATAAGCTGGATGACATCCAGGAACAAGGAAGCCATAGTGCTAATTTATTCAGGCCTTACCAGACCCATCATTGAGTATCATGCCCCCTTTGGCGTGTTCGTGGCAAGACATTTGCAACAGTTGGAACTCCCTCAAAGGTTCTTTACCTGGAGAATCCAGGGTATAAGCACATTGTCCTATATGGTTTACCTTAAAGCACTATCTCTATACTGGTTCTTCAACAGACTATTGAGATCCACTCTATGTCTGCCATACAAGGCATCCTTGGATGCAGTTCTGATTGACCTTTTGCATACTTGCAAAATGAACAATATCAATTCCACTAGGTCAGAGGATTTAAATTTTGATTAAGATATAAATAGGACATGTAGGCAAGACAAATATGTGTCTCTGAAGATCTCCATCCTCTGGGACAGGCTCCCTATCCATGTGAAGCTGAGTTCATATTTAAGTGTAACCTTGACCAATGGAATGGAAATTGAAAATTCATCTTGGGTTTGGCCCCCATGTCTATGATAGATACAGGCAGACAGTAATTGTTCCCAAACTAATACACCCCCACATCACCTTTAGAAACTTTCTAGCTAACATACTCCCTCCTAATAAATGATAATGATACACAAGGACACAATTGGGTTGGGTCATGTAGCTAGGATTGTAAGGCTCTGGTGGTCATTTACTTAGCATACACCTATGCCACTCAGAACTTATGAGTAAGTCTGTCACTGATGTCTGATACAGTTGCAGCATTTACAATAGACAGATTCAAACCCATACCTAAATAACCCCATATTCTCCAGAACATTACATTAGTCCCTGATGCCACTGGATAAGTCATAGCACAGTTGCCAAAAAGCACACAGTAGAAGGGATAACATTAATCCTGTGTTTGAATGGATATGTTTTTCTCAAAAAGGACTCACTGGATCAAAAACAAGTAGATGTGCAACTGTTACCACTAGGTTGAATTATCCACACCACTTCTGTTGATTAAGGCAGTCCTGCCTGACAATATTCTGTTACACACATGTACTAGGTACACATTGTTGGATTTGAATACTTGCCTATTTAAGTCCAAATTCTCTACAACTATGTCTTAACTGCTGACACCACAGAGGAAGTCATATCACAGTTGTCACAAAATATGCACTTCGAAGCATAACTTGAGTGTTATGTTTGCATGTATAAATTGCTACCATACAAGGCAATTCATATCTTGGGCTTTCTCTCTCCTATTGTACATGTTTCCCCTAAGTGGAATTTTGCACATCAGATCTCTTGAATAAGCCAATACAGTCTGTTGTTGTTCTCTTACTCACTCACAATAATTACACTTTGCCAGAATTGAACACCTGCCCATCTAACTATAGATTCTATAGAACTGTGTATTGAACACTGACTACACAGAGAAAGTAATATGAAAGATGTTATGAAGCACTCACTTTAAGTCATGACTTGAACAGTGTGTTGGAATGGATCTGCCTCTCCTAAAGTGGGGTGCAGTTTGAAGGATCAAAATCTTGTAGGGTACCACACAATTGAATTATTAGCATCAAATATGTTGAGTAGCCAGTCACAATTCTCTTACACACACACACACACACACACACACACACACACACACACACACACACACACACACACACACACACACACACAGTACTTACACAATGCTGGCATTGAATACCTACTTATCTAAGTCCATATTCTCTAAGTCTACATATTAACTGCTGATGCTACAGAATATCAGAGCTTTCAGAAAGCACAAACTTAAAGGGATGACTTGAGCAGTGTGTCTGAATGGATATGTAGATATCAAAATCCTGTAGCCATGTAAGTGTTACCATTAGGTAAAATTATTCATATCATATCTGTTGATCAAGCCAGTCCTGCCTGTCTGTATTTTGTTACACACCCACATTGCTGGATTTGAACACCTGTCTACACACTTTCACATTCTATAGAACCGTATATTACCTGTTGATGCCACAGGAGAAGTCTTATTACAAGTGTCAGTCAGTACACATTTGGAGGGTCAGCATAAGCAGTGTGCTGCAATGCACATTTACCATAAAAGGGAGCAGAGGAGTTGGAGGATCCCTCTCCCTGTGTAAATATTACCACTAAGTGGAACTGTCCACATCAGACCTATTGGATGAGACACTCTTGCTTGTCACTATTTGCAGACACACTCAATAGGTACATTTTTGGATTCAAACACCTGTCTATATAAGTCCTCATTCTATAGATGTGTCAGGATAAGTCTTATTCCAAGGGTCCAACATCATATACTTATAATTTACATGGTCTGTGCTTGGGAATGAGCAATGTAGTCAGATAAACAAAACACATCAATATATTGATCACAAATAAGAATAAACTATAGCTATAAGTCACTCATCATATAGTTCACATTAATTGTTGTTTTAGGGAATGGTGGATATATGTGTGTCACATTAAGGTATATTGAACAGTTATGTGATGGATGATAGTCACAGGTGTCATCCAGTGCAATGCCACCTGTGTACTTCTGACTGTTCAATTCCAAATCATTGTATGTAGGTTTTGGGTTTATGTGTGCATCATTGACTCCATGTCAATGATGTCTCCATGATGTGTGTACTGTATGGAATGTAATTTCAAGGCATACATGTACAACACATTCACTGCACCCATTAATGCTACTTTGCAAATATGTTTTTAATACTATCAGTTCAATGAAACAAGCTTGGAAGGTCAATATGAGTCACTGTCACAATCATTTTCATACTGAAATAGATAGACTGCATTGCAATGTATTACTTATATTTATATTTTATTTGTCCTTTGTTAACCGGGTTAGTCCATTAGGCTGGGGGCCCATTTTCAGTGGAGACCTGAGGAGAAAAGCTCCATAAACACATGATAAAAAAGATGATACCAAAAAATAATACACATATATCATACAAAAAATAAGTTACATTGCAAATATAAAACAAAAAAGGGCAAGATAAAAAGGCATGTGAGTAACAACATTAATGCCTTGTAGAAATCATTAAAAGTATGCATGTACAAAAACTAAATGATAGAGGTAGAGTTGTTGGAACAAAATAGAAGAACAGTAAGTGGAGTGTAGAGAAGAGTAAAGAATAATTAAAGAGACAGAGAATAGCAAAGAATGGCAGTTGTGTCAGTTATAGTGGATGAAGTGGAAGGAGAGGTGGTAAAAGACAGAGTAGAGAGGAGGAAAAATTTTGGGTGGCCAGGGAAATAAGAAGTAAAATGGGAGAGCAAAGTTGGGAGGAAAGTTTAGTTTTTAAGAGTGCTCAGTGGTGTATAGATTCACAGGATTGTAAGTATATATAATGTATGAAGAGAATAGTTCTGGTGTGGTAGTGGCAGATTAGGTGGGGTAGTGGCAGTTGCAGGAGGGAGAGTTGGATAGGTATTTTTTCAGTTCTTTTTTGAAGACGAGTGAAGATTGGATATGTCATATGTTAGATGGGAGTTTGTTCCAGGTTTAAGATATGGAGCATTTGTAAAGTAACCTGCCAATTGTTTTGTTGGACTTGTAGGTGTTCGGTATTGCTTGATCTGTGCTACGGAGAGATTGTGCAGGTTTGTAGAGGGATAGGAGGGTGGACAGGGAGGGACAGTTTTCAGGTTTGTAAAAAAGAGAATGTGCAATTTGTAGCTGTGAAAGTTGGAGTAGTTGTGGGAACTTGAGCCACTGAAGTTTGTTTTAGTGCAAGTCAGTGATGAGATTTGTAGGGGAGATTACAGGCAAATCTGGCTGTCTGGTTGTAAGTTTGCTCTAGTTTGGTTAGGAGATTTGCTTGGATGTGTGTGAATATAGGTGAAGTGTAGAGTAGGCAGGGTAGGAGACAGGCTTGGGCAAGTGAGGTCCTAGCGGTAAGAATTTTTTTGTGTCTATATAGCAAACCTACTTTTTGATTGGTCTTTTTGATGGACTGTAGGATGTGATGGTCAAATTTCAGTTGGTCATCAATAGTGATTCCTAGGAGTTTTGTAGTTGAGTCTGCATAGATATTTGTGTTGTCAAGAAAAGAGAGACTGAAAGATGTTTTACGATGGGATAAACATTTTGGGAGGAAAAGGAGGAGTTTGGTTTTCTTTGGGTTAAGGATTAGTTGGTTGTCAGTTAGCCAGTGTTCGATGATATTAAAGGAAGTATGTGTGAGAGTGTGTAGTTCAGTGGAGTTTTCAGAGAGGGTGATCAGGTAGAATCATCTGCGTATTGGAGGGTCTTTGTTAAATGAATGAATGATCATAATGTCAAGTACAACATACTTGAAACATTATGATCATAAGTTCAAAACATTGAACCATTAAAAGTCCGAAACAAACAAAATCGAAATATTTTGTTTGTCCCACACTTCCCCTACACTAACATACAAAACACACACATACAACCAAAGGATACAAACCCCTACACACTCACATCATTCAAACACTAACACACCTACACAAACACACCTACTTTTAAAATAAAGTGGGGGGCTTTGACCCCACACCCCCTCTAACTAAATATACTAACTCCGAGATTGCTGCACATTGGTGAAAGGGCAATTTCCCAGTAATTGCAACAAGTGATTACCAGGAAATTGCCCTTTCCCCAATGTACAGCAATCTCGGAGTTGGTATATTAAACTAACCAGCCTGTGACGTAGCCATTCCGAACAGTGTAGAGTGTCTCCATCACATGCTACACTGACTAGGATGGCCGAACAAAACATTTCGGAACTTCAAATTTCTGCATTTGGAGCGTCTGGTTAAATGAACAAGCGATCAAACATTGTCGAGTATGTTGTACTCAACATTTTGATCATTTGTTCATTTAACATAGACCCGTACTGGATTAGTGAAGATGAGTTACAGACAGAGCAAAGATTGTTAGTGACAATATTAAAGATAAGGGGGACAAGGATGGATCCTTGGGGGACACCAGTTTGGATAGGTAAGAAGGGTGCGTAAGAAGTCTGCCATTTAACAGATTGTTGTCTGTTGTTGAGATAGCTGGAGAACCAGAGGATAGTGGAGGTGGAGAGGTTTAGTTTGGATAGTTTAGAGAGGAGTTTAGGATGGTATATCTTATATGTTATACATATTAATATTAATGTACGTCTTATACACTTATATCTGGTATGCAAAAGGCCAATAAATCATATAAAACAGATAGAGTTTGTTACTGAATCCTAGAAGACAGCCACTGTGACTCCCCTACACAAGAATAGTCCTTCTACAGACCTGGGCAATTATAGACCCATCATCCTCACCAGCCTTATATGCAAAGCCATGGAATGTATTATACCAGAACTCGTTTATGCAGACATAGGCAACCTATCTAATCTAGATTCCAATAAGTTTGTTTTTGTGAAGGACAAATCCTGTCTCCTGAATTTAGTAAGCTTCTTAGAGAAAAATACAGGGGCTGTGGACAGTGGTCATTCTGTGCACACTGCTTATATTGACCTAGCCAAGGCTTTTAATAGTATCTTCAATGCTGGCTTCTTCTTCTTCTTCTTTCGGCTTTTCCCGGTTAGGGGTCGCCACAGCGGATCACCTTGTCCGCACATTGAATGGCAGTGGAGTTTTATGGTGTCGAGTTGCCAGCCTGGCGCCCAACCTTCCACAGAAGGCACACTCACACGCACACCTAGGGCCAATTTAGAGTGTCCAATCCACCTGCAGCAGGTCTTTGGGATGTGGGAGGAAACCGGAGCACCCGGAGGAAACCCACGCGACCACAGGGAGGACATGCAGACTCCGCACAGAAGGCACCCCAGCCGAGGATCGAACCGGAGAACCTCTTGCTGTGAGGCGGCAATGCTAACCACTGCACCACCGTGGCCGCCCAGTATCTTCAATGCTGGCATTACTGAAAAATTAGACAAGCTTAATCTATATCTCTACATTGTCCACTGGATTAAAAATTGGGTATCCAATACATCCCAAGTTGTGAAAGAAGCTGCTGGTTACCTTTCGGAATGTAAAACTGCAACTAGTGGGGCGCCACAGGGATTGATTCTAGGTTCTCTCCTGCTTGGCATTTATTTTGCAGACATCCAAGCAAATATCACAAAGGTATAGTTGACCAGGTTTTCAGATGACTGCAAACTGGTCACTATTATCCGCTCATCCACTGATGCAAAACAGCTCCAAAAGGGTGGTATATGCAGTTACATGGTGTATCAAATACAGTCTCAAACTAAATGAAAAAGAAAGTGCATCATAGCTGGATTTTAGCAGAAAGATTGCTCCTGCCTCATAAGTTATAAATGCTACTCCTCTTCAGACTGACATGGTCACATAAGACCTAGGAACTTATGTGGATAACTCTCTCGCATTCATTTGTCATGTTTCCATCATAGTCAGGAAATCCTTCTATCTGGCCCAGGTGATTTCCAAGAGAATATCTTCAAGATCCAAATAAGCTTTCCTGCCATTGTACTCTTCTATCAGATCCAGCACAGAATATAATGATCCCTTTGGTATGTAAAAATCTTGCCATATCATTTAATTGTAAAGATCCCAATGATTTCTAACCAAAAACATTTAAGGTCTTAAATCTTTCAACTACACTGATAGATTAGTATGACTCTCCCTATAGTCAGTAGTTTACAGGCTGTTGTGAGGTGACCTGCATCTTGTTTTTTAGGCCATGAAAAACTCATCTTATTTGCCCTCCTATTTTTTTTTTTTTACAAAAACAGTGGCTCTTCAAATACCTGCGCTAAGGACCTTAACCTACAACAACAAATAAGCAAGATTCACTGGAGAGATGTGTTTCTAACTCAACATATTCCTAGGCTATGGAATAAGTTACCACTGCAGGTCTAACAAAGTACTACTTTGACTACCTCTAAGGGTAGACACACATTTACAACAGGGTTATCATGTACAGCTGTTTTCAGTTTGTGAGGGGAGCACTGTTAAGTGCTTGAAAAGGGTCTGTGTAAAGGTGCATATGGTTAGGCATCTTAAGATTACAGCGATCACTTGCCTGATATGTTCCTATGTTTCTATAGAGGCCACTGGCATTACTTTCACTCTGTCATAATCTCTTACTGAAGTGCACTGCTTGCAAGCTTATTTGCACAACCGATGGCAAAGTATTAGCACATACATAATTTGTTTTTGAGTTTTTAACATAGGATGGGAACTAGCAGTAGGCTTTGCTACTTGATGTCAAACATCACAGAAATAATGAATGCAAACAGATTTCTGTATATAAGCTATTTCTGGCCAGGTGTATGGTATGTGAATCAACTTTTTGATACAGTTGCACTGTGCAGAACAGTGCAGACAATACGGAGCAATCAGATGGTCGGTTATTGATAGAATAATTAAGGAATAAGCAGGATATTCATGTGAGAATAACATACTCTATCCACTACTTCATAAGGTAAAAATAGTATAATAAAGATAACTGTTACAAAATTTCTACACAAAGCTAGATTAAAAAAACTGCCATTCTTACTCTGTAGATATGTGCATTACCCGAGCACACAATGTAAGAAGTCACATTTCAGCTAGCATAAATCAGACAGTTGAAGGGACCATGACAAATGTATGAAGGAAGGAACATTGTGTGGATCACACTTCACAACAGTAGTGGTAAGTGAAAACATCTCATCAGGAATACATTAAACTCTCAGGCTTCATGTACATGCAAGAATGACTATCACTTCACAGTGATATCAGTTTTACTTTCTGTCCTGCAATGGGACTAAAGAGAGATAACACGAAGAATGTCATATGAATGCAGCCAGAAGCAAAATCTCATCAGTTTTTTGCCATAGAACAGGAAAATGCAGTTATGTTATGTATGGGTAGCACTGCTGCTCAAGGCCAACTCCCACATAAATGCTGAGGACAGAAATATAGAGTTTTGTTTATGCACCATTTCTGGCCATGTGTATGGTGTATGATTCTATATTTTGATCATATTAAATGTGCGAAATGGAGTTGATAGGACCGTGATGAAAATGAAGAGCAAGCAGAAGAGAGGATGGTGATGGGGAAGCACCATATCTATGGACTTCATCACAAGCTAGCATTGCATTTGTACAAATAATTTCATACATTTAGATAGTCACATCATAAAGGATGTGTGAAAACAACATAATAATGCTGTGTTACAATTGGACCAAATTAAGTGTGTCATACACACACGTAAGCAAAGTTGAGAGCTATGCATGGTGCATTTTCATTTATTTTATTTTTTGTGGGAGAAGTTTCCTTTTATTTATATATTTAGTTATTTATTTATTTTGTTATAATGGAAAGAAATGTTGGGGAGGTATTTAGGTGTAAGAGTAGTTGGTATATAGGGTGAGTTAGCTAGCAGCCACAGACATGCAGGATATACAAGACACTCAGGAATGGTGATGGGCACAGGAGGTTAAGGGACACCATGATAGGGATAGGTATAGGACTTTGGAGGAACATACCTTTCCAGTGTGAATACAGTGCATATCTAGTCATCATCCTCAGAACTGTCATCACTGTTTCCTGCCAAAAGAACCTGAGACAGTGCCTAATACGGCAACAATTTAGCAATTTGCTCCAAGATCCTTTCCACTGGGACAAAGCCAGCACCAAGGGTCCCCTACATGATCTCCTCCACCAGCGCTGTCAGCTCTTACCAGGTGACATAACCATCACCTCCACTGGCACCACTGCTGATGGGAACCACTTCACTAGCCCCCATGACAGAGTTACCTCATGTAGGTGATGCAGGTTGTGAACCAGAAGTGCTGGGTGCCAATGCTGCCTGTGGAGACTCCACTGCAACCATCTGTGGAGAGATAACAGTCCAAGCTGCTGTGGCTTGTCTAGCTCCCAGTGCTGGTGGTTATGGTGCAGGAGAAATTCTATTTTAATATAAAAAAGGGAGATGGAGGAGCAGGGAAAAATAGTACAGATGTCACATGATTATAATATATCCCATTCACTCCATATTCTACATACACTTTTAGAGTATTTATATTCACATATGACTGTGAGGACGTTCAATTCTGTTATACTAAAGGCTAATTTCCATATCTCTCACTATTATAAACATTGTACAAGATATGTGACTATTGTAAAGCTGGTTTATTCAGAACATATAATTAAATATATATATATATATATATATATATATTAAATGAGTAAATTATATTCTAATTAAGCAATTGCAGAATAATAAATATTAAGTCATACAGGATGATTTCTGTTTGGGTTTTAACCTACTGACAACTATATTTACCTAAGCATCGACTACTGTCATGTTGCATGAGCTAATCTCACAGATATGTACAGTTTGCAAATGTAGAGTTTGTATTGTCATGCATTACTCTGACAAACATGGACTGACGTCAGGATAATTTCTAACCTATTTCTACAGTCACTACTAGTATGAAATGTCAGTCAGTCATACCTGAATCCATACTTAACCTGAGCCTTTCTGAGGCATTGTAATCTCTCCTGATTTGCCTCCCCATTTCCTTAATTCTCTACAGAAGCTACACATAACAGAAAAAAAGAAAAAAAAAATCAACACTTGTCTGTGTTGGAAAGTCATGGAAATGTACTGCCTGGTTATGGTCCAATATACTTACATGACTGAAATGGCTTGTGGGTCCTATAATATTCCTCCTGTTAGCTATGGACACCTTGATTTCACCATTTCAAGTCACTATAATAGTAACAGCATTGTTCACCCATGAATGGGATGCCAGTTGCACAGCCTTGCAGAAGCCTTCAGCTGTAATGTTTAACAAGGAGTCTTATAAAATCTTTGACTCCTCCTGACACCACCTCTGTACACTAAATGGACCACTACTCTCATAATCACCTGCCATATCTTATCTTCAAAGATCTCAGAAAAAATAGCAGAGAATTGGTATTCAAATCAAATCTCATGTGCACCAGACTGTGCATAATGGCAGATACCCTAGAGAATTATGTGTACATGACAGAAAGCAGAAAATAAGTTAGAATTTAATGCATGTATTATTTCTTTAATTACCAGTTTAGTAAGACTTGGCCATGTGTGCTGATCAGTATATTTATATGCCCCACAGTGGCTCCAGCAAATGATAGTTAATGTTGCTATCTCTGCTACATTTCAAATGATATATCACCACCTCTTGGCATGCATTCTGGGATTGTTTATAGCGCTCATAACATGAACAGTGTGGCACACAATATGACATCATCTGCTCGATTGTCAGTCTGTGTTTTCCTTATGTACATTCTGTTTCAGTAGTACACAATGCCTTGGTGTCACATAAAAATGTATAAACTGTGAGTGATACTACCTTGCAATTGCACCCATGACAAAAAAGAACATAAAGTTATGAACCCTGGGCATTAATTGTTCATAGCACAGGGAACTGACATTTCAAGGTTGTAAGCTGAGGAATACAGATTCCTAGATAAGTGGACATATACATACATAAGACAAAATATGTTTTTTTCCTGTGGAAATGATTCTCATTGCATTAATTTTTGTAGTAACTTCAATGATAAGTAACGCATGCTACAGCTAAACTTATGTGTGTGGCTGACTGCAAAGCCTTACTGCACCATAATTATTTGCTTGAGGTTTTGCCACAGTACATGAAGTGCCAGCTGTCTGCACTCATTCTTGAAATGTGACAGCATTCCACATGCCAACTATTGCACAAAAAACAAGAAACAATGCAATTGTTGACCATCTGTGTGATGTGTTGCTCTTCTAAAATACAGTATCATGTGTTTATGGGATACATATTGAAGAAAGGGACTCAGAAGGTGTACAGGAAGTGATGCTCTCCCCCAACCCATTCCAGGACAAAGTCCAGTTGATCATTATAAATATATACCACTGAAGCACTGTCCAAACATGATTTGAAAGCTGTGTTGCTGTGCTCATCATACTGAACTAATTCATTATCTTGCTACTTTTATTTCCTCATGTTATTGCACATGCACTATTTACTATACAGCATGCACACTGATGTGTATTACAATAATAAATGATGTGAGCACTCTATGTGACAAAGGTCACATTAACACTTTTAACAGCCATAGTGCACATGTACAATGCAACATTAACTTTATATCGTGCTTGTGTAGTTCATCTTAAAGAAGAAAACCAAGTTCACACATGTATTATGCCACATAAAAGTAAACTATCCCCGGGATTCATGAAGCTCGGCGCAAGGCCGGTGTAAGGCTTGCGCCAGCAGTGCAGTGTATAATTGGTGTAGCAGCACCATATGCATAGTAATGAGTGTGCGCCGCAACCACAGACACGTGCAGAGGGCACGTGAGTGAGCCGAAGTAGGATGCGGTCGTAGGCGTGGCCAAGCCGGCAGGCGATGATCAACCTAAAGTGCTGACTTCCACAGGCCGCCTGCAATAGTAACCGCACCAGCCAGGGTCCGTGGATAATGAAACGTACGCAGAGTATGCAACATAGTACCCGTCCACACAAAACGGAGAACCAAACATTAACCCAAGAAGTCCAAATTGTACCTGTCCAAGGAACAAAGGATACGCGTAATACCGTGTATGTCATGCAATGCACTGTCAGTGGGCATACCCAGTGAAGGTGTACCGCAGCATGTCAGCGCGCCACACCTACACAGAACTAGCCACATGGGCATGGTCACCAGCAGTAGTGAGAGTACACAGCCGGGTAGCCGTGTCGATATAACAACAAGAAGGAAACCAGATACCCTAAACACGGACAAACATGTGCATAGCAACATGTACTACACCCAGCAACGTGCCCGTCGCATACACCTAGGATGGCGTATGCCTAAGCGAAATATCCAGAAGCAGAACCCATGCATGCAAATGTAATACACAACAGTCCCATCATAGCATGTAACCCGCACCCATGTACGACTGTGCACCCAACCCAGCCAGCAGTCTTGCGCAGCTGCACACCTACACACAACGGGTATACTTGAAATGTAGTAAGAAGTATTGTCCTAGGCAGTGCCATGCGGGCAAATATGTACCCCACATGTTGACATCCCACCTCAGGTACAGATATCCAAATGGCTGCATGTGAATGTGTCAGCAGAATGTGTACATCCCGCGTGTGGTATGGACCTGTCGAAACCCCATAGGCGTGCACACGCCACGGTGCCCATAACTGTACACATCTGGACAAGGCAGTATGTTCAGCCACCGTACTGATGATTAGCTATGCAGACATGTCAAACACAACACATACGGTGGAACATCTGCCCACCAAGCAGGACGCCCCAACAGGGTGCCACATGCACAGAAGGTGAAGGTGGGACATCACACATTGAGAATAGCATTGCCGGATGGCCAAACACCCACGGCCAATGCAAAGGATGAAATAACATGTATATGCCTGGATGAATGGGTATGTCATAGCATGGGAATAGGCCAAGCTATCCAACATAATAGCCATGCGTACCAGATACAAACTGCCAGTAACACGCAGTAGTAATGCAGGAAGGCATACACGATTGTGGGAATAGCACAGGACATATGGCATGTGCCAAGTGTTGACGCATGACACAAATGTCCAGGATGGGGCTCCCTGCAAAGAGGAACATGTGCCAACCCCACCCCCCACAGATGTACCGGCAGTGGAAACACATCCCAAACACACACCAACACTAACATCCATCCCACGACAGCAACGGAGGCAGGTCAAAGACTACCATGACGCGTGCACAAACAGAGACACGTGTAACCGTTGCCCTAACAACCCCCCACAGGCCAACGAATGATAGTATGGACATATGCATGTAATGCTGCGAAGGATGTGTGGTAGTCCTCAGTATCACAGAGGTAGGTACACAGATACACTGTAATCAACCGTGACGTATGTGCACTGTACACAGCATACCTGCATGTAATACACAGTTCAATCATGTGCCACAGAAATATACACATACGAATGAGGATAGGGGATAGACAAGTGTGAATGGGACAAACTATGAACATAGGTTCATAGGTCCATAGGTACATAGTAGGCTATCTGCCCAAGGGCAGCTATAACCCTAGCCCATAGTTATGTTGCCTTTGCCAACCCTCCAGTCCAAAGATAACAATGCCTATTATACTGCTGTACCTCTGTCAAGCAGTGAAAATGAAGTAATCCCTGGGGTATATCTGCAATCCCCCATCCATTGGTCAAGATCCCCCTCGAACAAGGCCAATGAGGCGCTCTGCCTCACATGTACTGGGATGTTGTTCCACAGCATAGTGAGTGTCTGGGTGATGAATCTGTTCCTCCAACACATTCCATTAATGACCGTGTCAAGGTTCACATCACCCACCCCTGTGGTTCTGAGGGATGTAGATCCATTAGGTGAAGCATAGTCATCAAATATGGTTCGACATGGCCTTGTATGTCAGGCACAGGTCACCACTGAGCAAGTGGTATGTGACTGAATGGAGTAGGAGTCCTGTCAGTCGGGCAGCATAACACAAATTCCTGACACCCTGCATCCATCTGACGATGAACCTATGGGGCCTTCCCAGCTGCTGCAGGTGTCGGGTCAGATATCCCCCGAACGGGGCAATGTACTCAATCATAGGTCTAAGGAGTGATGAGTACAAGGAGACGATGACCTCCCCTGATCTAGATGTGAATCCCTGCACCATCAGGTGTGCAATGTAGAAGGTCTACCTAACTACGTTAGCAACGTGTGTGTCGAACGAATGGTGACTGACAACCTGGGTCCCCAGATCCCTGGTAACTCCCTCTGTGCTCAGTGGATTGCCACCTATATGGCAGAAAGGGGTAACCATGTTTTTCCCGAAGGGTATGACTATGCATTTCCCGGCATTTAGCTGTAGGCCATGTCCCTGGAACCAGATATCCATATCTGTGAGGCCCTTCTGAAGGATTTGTGTGTCAGATGTCCGTCCCACTATGGCACCCAGTTCGCAGTAATCTGCAAACATTGTCAGCCATAACCCCCCTGTGATTGCTTGTACTTTGGAAATGTAGATGCAGAAAAAGAGTGGACCCAGGACTGAGCCCCGTGGGACACCGCCTGTGACCGGCTGTGAGTCTGACATGGTGCCAGCAACTATGACCATGTGGGTTGTGTCACCTAGCCAGTTTGCAACCCATCCTGCGATGTATGGGTCACATCCAAGCCGATGGGTTTATCAATGATACCTGAGGGGGGTATTGTGTTGAAGGCCTTTGCCAGGTCGAGGTAGGCTGTATGGACTGCCCGACCCTCATCAATGGCCTCGGTGACTGTTCCTAAAACATCAACCAAGTTTTAAATGCATGATCTGCCTTTGACCAAGCCAAACTGGGTTGGATGCAAAGCATGCAAGTCCCCTATGTCATCATCTATGAGTTCCATTATGATCCTTCCCCATGGCTTTGCAGATAAGGCTTGTCAAGCTAATGGGACGGTAATTACCAGGGTCAGTGGAGGCACTACCCCTGTGAAGTGGGACTACAGTCGCCGTGTGCCACAACTTGGGTACGTTACCTGAGGTGAGGCTAAGATGAAACAGCCGTCCTAACTGTGGGTCTAATCCCTCAATGAGTTCGTGGAGTACACAGCCGGGACACCATCTGGTCCCATGGATGCTGTGTTCACTGCCTTGGGGAGAGCATGTCCCACCTGTGCATTACAGAAGTGTCGGGGGCCACAATCCACTGGTACAGACATCTCTCCATGTGGGGGGGAGGTGGGGGGAGATGTTTGCACCGAACCTGTCAGATAGTATGTCGGCAACGTGTGTATGTTCAGTAAACGTCACATCATCCTGAACCCAGTCCGAGCATATCTGGGAGTGTCCTCCCAGGTGTCCAACATAGCTAAAGAAGGCCGTATGATTGTCCGTCGAGTCCTTGGTGATATATCTGTCGGATTTGCCCTGGATGATGTCATGACAGCTTGTAGTTCTTCACATATAATGAGCAACGGTGTCATACCTTACAAGGATTCTGCTCTGTTTTGTAGTAGCTACCTCCTTTCATTGTAGAGCTTGTGTATGGCTGGGGTACACCAGACTGGATGCTTGGCATTGGTACAAAGACTCACAGTTGTGTAAGGGATTGCCTGATCCATGCAGTCCTGTAGGTGCTGGTAGAAGGCATATGTAAGTGATTCAGTGGCTTGAGTAATGTTTACCACTGGCTCAGGGGCCTTAAAGGAGACCACACTAGTGTTTAGAAGTGTGAAGTCGGCATTTGAGAAAGCCATATGTATGGTAACCGGCACCACCCACAGCATTGTATGCCAATAGCAGAAGCTATTGTCCAAATAACATATTATCAGTTTGATTATTAAATTATTCATTATTATTTATTCAGTTATTTGTTTTAGCTACTTACACTCGGAAATGCCCGGTAAGACCGGGCGAAAGTGCTCGTGATCTACTTGTTTTGGTGGTGTTATCTTGACAATAAAGTGGCGATTCTTTCCTATTGGGATTTCTGAGGATGATTTAAAGCAGTTGCTAACCTGCATCTTTGGAGGTACACCATTTGGTTTCAGTTCTGAATAACCTGGTTTTCGTAGCATTACATAATATGGGTAGTCAAACAGACATCCGCGACTGGGGAACATACAGCAGCAGTCAAACCCACTGGCCAGATGGACACAGTCCAACAAGTTCTACACTTTACATATGCAAATTGGTGTCCAATGTAGGACCCCAAAAATTGATCCGTACGCTATAGCATCCAGCTGCTACCGTTCCACCCAGAAGAAGTGACAACCGTGACTACGGCACAGCTAGACATATGCATCACCAGCGTGTTTAAGGTTGATGACAAGTGTCCATGAAATGCAGGACATATGAACAGAAATCCCCAGATTGTCGAGTCCATAGAAGTGCGTCCACATCCCAGTCCCGCACACATGAAGGATGTGTAATGGGTACTGTCGAGGGTTGCAGCCATGGGATCCTGGGTATGCAGAAATGGGGCTCTGTGTTGTTTGGCAGAAAATCCGTTGTCCCGCCCCGTGGGAGGGATGTGGGTATAGCACATGCCTTACTCCCCACTAATAATGCAAAGCATCCACCGGATAATGCTAAATGCAGGTGTGAAATGTGTACAGCCCTATACCAGTGTCCAGTAGGCAATTCCCATGGATGGACAAGCGTACAACCAAGATGGCACCCATAACTGCAGACCTGGTGGAATTACACAGCTGCAGTCAGGCATAACACAGGAAATACAGATAGGGACTACAGTAGACACTCCCCATACAAGGTTAGACCGCCGTGCAAATACCGGCGTACACAGCACTCAATCTGCCAGCACCAAAATGGGGATCACTCACTGCCATACTGCGGAACAAATGGGCGACCTGTGGAACACATACTAATGGCACACCAACAACGTCAACTAGGAAGGTCATAGGATCTTTAAACTATGGCGTTCCCACTTATAAAGAACATCCTTCAATGAATTAATAGGATCTACATGTTTTGGTTGTGTTATTTTGACAATACAGTGGCGGAAATTTCCTAATGGGACATCTGAGGATTAGTTAAAGCATTTGTTAGCCTGCATCATTGGATTTACACCTTTGGGTTCAGTTTAGAAAAACCTGGTTTATGTAGCACTACATAATATGGGTAGTCAAACAGACATCCGCGATTGGGGAACATACAGCAGCAGTCAAACCCACTGGCCAGATGGACACAGTCCAACAAGTTCTACACTTTACATATGCACATTGGTGTCCATTGTAGGACCCCAAAAATTTATCCGTATGCAATGTCAACCAGCTGCGATCGAGAGACCCAGAAGAACTGACAGCCGTGACTATGGCACAGCTAGACATATGCACCACCAGCGTGTTCAAGGTTGATGACAAGTGTCCATGAAATGCAGGACATATGAACAGAAATCCCCAGATTGTCGAGTCCATAGAAGTGCGTCCACATCCCATTCCCGCACACATGAAGGATGTGTAATGGGTACCATCGAGGGTTGCAGCCATGGGATCCTGGGTATGCAGAAATGGGGCTCGGTGTTGGTTGGCAGATAATCAGTTGTCCCGCCCCGTGGGAGGGATGTGGGAGTAGCACATGCCTTACTCCCCACTAATAATGCAAAGCATCCACCGGATAATGCTAAATGCAGGTGTGAAATGTGTACTGTCCTCTACCAGTGTCCAGTAGGCAATTCCCATGGATGGACAAGCGTACAAACAAGATGGCACCCATAACTGCAAACCTGGTGGAATCACACAGCTGGAGTGAGGCATAACACAGGAAATACAGATAGGGACTACAGTACACACTCCCCATACAAAGTCAGACCGCCGTGCGAATTCCGGCGTACACAGCACTCAATCTGCCAGCACCAAAATGGGGATCACTCGCTTCCATACCGTGGAACAAATGGGCGACCTGTGGAACACATACCAATAGCACAATAACAACTTCAGCTAGGAAGGTCATAGGATAGTCAAACTATGGCATTCCCACTTATAAAGAACATCCTTCAGTGAATTAATAGGATTAATGTCAATTGACCATGGAATACACCTAATCAACATCAAAGAACCGCTGGCACCTTATGGCACACAATCCAAAACACACATAGGTAGATGAAACAGTCAACGTAGACATTGTCCAGGACAGGTCACAAATGGTATACAAAGGTTCCTTCATAGACATGTAAGCGCTTTCACCCGTAGGCTCCGTCAGACTTACACATAACATAAAAGCATCCAGGCTTTAAATATCCCCCCTTACACTTTCATTGGTTAATTTCTCAGCAAACAATGAACATGTAACCACAGCATATAAAGCACAGGCGCAATGTTAACTACACACACATATATTAACATCTCCAAAACATCCTATTAACACATGTATTATATGATATTGTACTATGCCTAATACTCATCAATCAAAGATCTAACAATATATATAGAAGATATGTATATCATATCAATGTAATACAGTGGTAAACAACTGAAAGAGTGGACTAATGTGTGTTAACTATATATCTGTACCTAAACTACATTCCTGTTATGGGGGTTTAAGCCACCTGCTTCTCAAAAGAGGCTTCATCAGTGTTTCATCAGTCAGCCCTGGTGTGTGGTCAACCCTCCACCTAATAATCCATCTAAATCCGCATTCTAAAGCATAGTTGATGAGGTCCCCCTTCTGGTATTATAACCTAGCCTTCGTAAAACACTGAATGTAAACGTATGCCTTGTGATGTGCTCATAGCCAGCCGTAGGCATACGCCAATCCTGTGGCTGCCTAGGGCACCACACTAGTAGGGCCACCTGTCTAGTAGGTATGTCATGTAGGTATACCAGGATGGGGGCACCATGTGTTGTGGTGGTGGGCACCATGGAGCCCTATAGCCTAGGGCAGCAGTCGATCTAAGGCCGCTGTTGTAGGAGGGGTAGTACGGTCTGCAGGTATGTGCAGAAGTGCACATGAAACAGCGGTCCACAAGGATTACCCATAGTGGTGACACCTGCACAGATGGCTATAGCGGGACACACACACAACCATGCATACAGCACAGTTAGACATACACACACCATAAATAGGCAATTACACACAAGGTTTATGGCGTGTATGGGTACAGTGTCAGTACAGCAAGGATAGCTGTCTGCCACGATATCCAGCAGATGTATCTAGGGTGTTCTGGAATATGGACGTTGCATGGACAATGAGTGGATATGCATCGTACCACAGTTCTATGTGTCAGCCGTGCAAATATGCGATACATGGGACAGACAGCTGTCCATGCAAACAGCGCTATGGGCACAACATAGGTATGTAGATATACAGCGACAGAGATACAGGCGGACACATGTGGCAAGGCCGTGAGTGTAACGTACAGCACCACCCACCACACCATAGCAGGGTGCGTGGAGAACACGCTAGGTCGCCAACCACAGCAGGCACACAGGCAGTCCACGAGGCGTCTCACCATCCACAAACACAGGGATGGCGGCAGGATATGAGTGTTCTGCGGAAACTCTAAAGCCATACCCTATGAACCCATGCAGCTGGGAGCATAGACACACACACACATCTGGCAGGCATGGTGATTGACCACACCCCACATACCCAACCGCACAACAGTATGACACAGGTATGGAACGCTCGTGGACCACTGAACACAGCACCGTCAGAGGCACATGTCCAGGTGGGTGACAACATCCGTAAAGGAATAGCCGCCGATAGCCAAGGTATGTGTTGCCAAGCGTCTAAAATAACTACACTCTACTAGGGAAGCTGTGAACACACACACCCCACACACACACGGGGAAGGGCCGGGAGTCGAACCTACGCCTACCTACATGTACTCACTACAGCATGATGCATTTACAGAACACGCTACCGAGATTACTGAGCACAGCGCTGTCAGAGGCATACTTCTAGGCGGGTGACATCATCCGTAAGGGAATATCTGACAATAGCCAAGGTATGTGTTGCGAAGCGTCTAAAAGCATGTTCATCTGCAGAGGCAGCTGGAAGCACACACACACACACACACACACAGGGAAGGGCCGGGAGTCGAACCTACGCCTACCTACATGAACTCACTACAGCATGATGCATTTACAGAACGTGCTACCAAGATTACTGAGCACAGTGCTGTCAGAGGCATACTTCTAGGCGGGTGACATCACCCATAAGGGAAAAGCTGACAATAGCCAAGGTATGTGTTGCGAAGCATCTAAAAGCATGTTCATCTGCAGAGGCAGCTGGAAACACACACACACACACACACACACCTCACACACATGCAGGGAAGGGCCGGGAGTCGAACCTACGCCTACCTACATAAACTCACTACAGCATGATGCATTTACAGAACGCGCTACCGAGATTACTGGGCACAGCGCTGTCAGAGGCATACTTCTAGGTGGGTGACATCATCCGTAAGGGAATAGCTGACAATAGCCAAGGTATGTGTTGCGAAGCGTCTAAAAGCATGTTCATCTGCAGAGGCAGCTGGAAACACACACACACAGGGAAGGGCCGGGAGTTGAACCTACGCCTACCTACATGAACTCACTACAGCATGATGCCTTTACAGAACGCGCTACCGAGATTACTGAGCACAGCGCTGTCAGAGGCATACGTCTTGGCGGGTGACATCACCCGTAAGGGAATAGCTGACAATAGCCAAGGTATGTGTTGCGAAGCATCTAAAAGCATGTTCATAGGCAGAGGCAGCTGGAAACACACACACACACACACACACACACACACACACACACACAGGGAAGGGCCAGGAGTCGAACCTACGCCTATCTACATGAACTCACTACAACATGATACATTTACAGAATGCGCTGCCGAGATTACTGAGCACAGCGCTGTTAGAGGCATACTTCTAGGTGGGTGACATCACCCGTAAGGGAATAGCTGACAATAGCCAAGGTATGTGTTGCGAAGCGTCTAAAAGCATGTTCATCTGCAGAGGCAGCTGGAAACACACACACACACACACACACACACACACACACACACACACACGGAAGGGCCGGGAGTCGAACCTACGCCTACCTACATGAACTCACTACAGCATGATGCATTTACAGAACGCGCTACCAAGATTAATGAGCACAGCACTGTCAGGAGGCATACCCCTAGGTGGGTGGTATCATCTGCAGAGGCAAGGCAGCCAATAGGGAATGAAGACAGAGTGCGCAGTCACACAGCCTGTTACCATCCCAAGGTGGCCGTACAGTAACACGGTAGTGCTGCAGTCGGGAATACCAACTAACTACGGAGCAGTACATCACGACATGAATACGGGATGCACCACATACAGTATACCCTATGAGAGGGCATCCGGCGTGCAGGATGTGGCAGCCATTGTGGCATAACAGCCACATATGAGTCACCTGGATGGTCACCATGGCTATGCAGGATGTCAGTGGCCATGGCTACATGCCTAGTAGCAGACATCGGTGCCGACTGTAGTGTGTACCCCCGAATGGTGTACTGGCCATGCCTCTCACACCTAGCGGTTGTGAAGGGGAGACAGACATGCTCACGGGTTATCAGCGCGAGCGGCCACGGTGTGCACTGTACTGTGTGTCCATCTACACAGCTGCTTACTGGGCATGCTCAGACACTTAGAATCGGCACAGTGCAGACATGCATACACATGGGGCGATGGCATGGGAGGCAGAATGTGGACCGTCGTGTGTCCACCCACACAACAGCAACCGGCCATGCCACAGGCGTGGCAGTTGCAAAGGGAAACAGGCATGCACGGTATCAATGCAGGCGGGCGGTGTGCACTGTACTGTGTGTCCATCTACACAGCTGCTTACTGGGCATGCTCAGACACTTAGAATCTGCACAGTGCAGACATGCATACACATGGGGCGGCGGCATGGGAGGCAGAATGTGGACCGTCGTGTGTGTCCACCCACAACAGCAACCCGGCCATGCTCACACCGTGGTATGTGCTCGTGCCGTCCGGCATGCAGGCGGAGTGCACACACCGCAAGTCACGGCCAGGTAAACCCGTACACACGCAGGGTGGACACACATGCAGTCACGTACACACAGATGACAGCACAGGCGTCACTGGTGCAGGCTGAACATGTACACACTGTAGTGAACACTGTAGCTGCTATGCCAGCACCATGCCATCGGTGCAGCAGTATGCCTCACGGTCCAGCAACTGCATGTGACATATGTCCCGAAGACTATGTGGTGGGAATGTCCGTCGTGCAGAGTACACATGTACTATCAATGATCCCACAGGTGTGATGTAGTCCACCCATGCGGTATACGGACAGGCGTGCTCCACATACCACGGGCCTGACACAGATATGACACATGACTGCAGCTGTACCACAGTGAAACAATGTCTGGATATGTCACATATGTGATTTCTTGGCTGTGTGCATGGACTGCACGCAGGACATCTGAAGCCTGTGATGTACCACATGCATAACACAGGCGTACGCGGTAATACACACACGAAGGGAAGGCGGACACATGTCTATGGTATGCACCCCCTACAGGGTGTAGCGGTGTTCACTGGGACACATACCCTTGTACAGTTTGCCTGTGACAGCTGTGATACCATACCACAGTCCATGTTCCATGTATGTTGACACACATGTCACAACGTAGCAATGCATACACACATGGCAACAGGGGATACATGTGACACGTGTACCGTGCATGGTGCAGCCGTGCAGGAGCAGTGTCCGTAACACAGTTGCAACCCCCTACCACATGCATACCCATCATGGGGGCCATCATATGGTGGCATAGTAACAGCACGCATGGCAGTCTGTGTGTACACCATGGGTTTAAACACCTGTCCACATGCATGTGTGCAGGTGCTGGTCACAGGTGTGTCACACACCATCCTACCCTGCCATGTGCATACAGTCTGCTATGTCACCTTTACATGACAGCGCTGCCATGATGCATACCCATCGGCCATGCGTGATCGACCATATGTCACATTGCCACTGTAACCCCTACCACCTCCCAAGTGCAGATACTGGCACAGCTGCCAGATACAGTGGTAGTACGCAGGATGCACCACATACCGCTGCACGCCTGCACAAATCCCATGTAGCGTGTGTGGCATTCCTAGCACCAACATATGTGCAGGAATGTGTGCCCATGTATGCCACAGATCGGGGGGACTATGTGCCACGTGCCACACATCACTGTACACCATGGTAGAGATCTGTACCTACCTCAGTGTGGGGTGCATCGATGTGGATGGTGCAGTACATGCAACACGTCATCCCTTCGTGTAGACATGTGTGGCCACCACCATGTCAGTGTGTCAACATGTGTGTATGTCTACTGCCTGTTGAGAGGGTGTATGCAGATATAGTGCTGTGACTGGACACTGACCACACAGGGTGACCATCCCGTACTGGTGCTGCATTGTACAGCCCTGTCATTGCCATACCTGTGAGCCTTACTGGCCACCTGTGCAAGACCACCCCCTGTGATATGGCGCGTGGGTGCATTGTCTTGTGAGGGTGCTGACCACACAGACAGGTGTCCCCATCTACACACAATGGTGTGTGTGCCATAGAGGTGTACACACTGCAAATGCGGGCATATTCCTGTACCGGTACAGCATCCGACTGTTGAACACCGTGCACCACAGCTGACAGGTGACACCTGCGGTCAGTAGCCAGCACACTGCGTACGACACCTGCAGAATGTCACCATACCTGTACTGTGTCATGCCATGTATGTGATGTCTCTGTCCACCGTAGCCTGTGGCACCGACCACAGGTGTCAGGTGCAGTATATGTGTGGACATGTGCGTCATGTACCGTGTAAGCAACGTTACACTGTATCCGGCTCCGTGCTCCGCAGGTTTATGTGTATGACCTCTCTTCTTGCAATCCTGACTGTCTGTTCTCTATATCACAAAAGCTCTGCACCTGCTTCCATAGTATTCCTACATAGGTAAAGTACATGTATACTACATGGAGTACTACACTGGCCTAGAATCCCCTTGTGTACCCACTTCCCTATAGGTGCCTTCTGACCCGGTTACACAGCAAATGCATTCACGTTCTCTGGCATGTCGAAGGGTCAATTGCTAGCGACCTCTCCTGTTCAGATGGTGAATCTGGGCATCCTGGGCACTGTTACAGGTGCCTCATGGACACGGACAAGCCTCACCTCCCCCAATGAACATAATACATGTGACAGACGCAACTATATAGCCAGACAGGGGACTGTGCTCTCTCAAACCATGACCGGCAAGACCATGCGGGAGAGGAAGGACACCATGCACACCACATACCCAGTGTCACATGTGCCTATCGCAAATGCTAATCAAACACATGAACACACTAAGACATACCTGGAGGCACTGTTAAAACATGTCACGAACCTAACGAGCCCTCTGAAGCAGACACACAAGCAACTGCCTCCACAAGACATAGGACATGCAACATATAGTTCTCAACATCAGTGTGCTAAACTGTCAGAGCCCCAAAGGCAACACACACACTGCCAGACACACTTGTAATGGGTGACGCTACTGTCAGACACACCGACGTCCCACCCACCAGACTGAACAAGGGAATGATCACAGTAGGCTGCCTGCCGGGTGCTGGAATACGCCACATAACACACGCACTCAGGTCACTCCGCAGCATGTACAGGTATGACGCGGTCATTGCCCATGCTGGTGTCAACGACTGGAGACATACCACCCTGGGATACATTAAAGGAGACATAGAGGGCCACTCAGATTGTGTAGCCCAGGCTGGCATGTCCCTGACCCTGGGCAGTATCCCACCCTCATCAAGTATGATGCCACTATACTGGCTCAAAGTGGTCACCCTTGATAATGTGCCTGGTTACTGGTGTCAGTCTGAGGGGATCCAGATTCCTCATACCTGGGATGACATGCTTGGCACGCCACGCCCCTTCGCAAGGTATGGCTCACACCTGTCGCCCCTGGTCTTCAAGGGTTTGGCTAAGGCACCTGCCACCCCCACAGTGCCCACTGCAGGCAAGGCTGGAATGATAAACCTACCACCCTACACTACAAACCTGGAGAACACACAGGGTAATACTGCTCAGTGCCAGTGGTCGCCCAAGCTGCACACCCTCAAATGCCCTCCTCAGTATGGAGGACATCGATGTCAGTGCTGTGACTGAAACATTGATCAGGGCTGCTGAGAGCACCCCAGCACTATCGGGTCATACCCCATATCACGCGTTCAGGACCATAACCCGGACCTAACACAGAAGGAGGGGGAGTCTCCATTTCCATGAAGGATACACACACCTCCAGGTTGGCAGAGATGCATGTAGCAGCGGGGAATATCCAGGTGCAATTAACCATGGGTAGGACTGCCCTACAGTTTGTTGCATGCTACAGACCACCCTCCCAAACCCAGGACGCCTGCACAGCCTTCCTGAAGACACTGGTGAGTGTGAATGCTCTCACAACACCGTCATATTGGGTGACATCAACCACCCATACATAGACCGGGAACATTACCCAGGACACAACACCCTACACCAAAGGTCCCAGGTGTTCATACACCTGAATGCTGTGGAACAACCATGCACCATACCCACAAGGGGGGGACGTATACTAGTTCTGATCATCACACATGGGGACGATATGCTCCACACAGGATGTACATCCCTCAATGGTGATGTCAGACCGTATAGTGAACCCACTGGAGATCCGCATCCTGCACCCAACACCAGCATGGGAGACCACAGTGACGACCTCTCCACAGTGAACCACACACGTCATACGACCGGTGTGGTACCCTACAAGGCCTCCATGCCAGTGGTAAACACAGGCCACACTGCTGAAACCCTTACAAATGCCTTCTATGAGCACCCCCAGGAATGTCTGCACCAAGCGATCCTGATAACATCAGGACCTTGTCCACCGAAGGCAGGCACATGGTCTGGTGGACCCCAGCCATTGACAAACCGTACAACAAGAGTTGAGAGCTAATACATGACAGAGCAATATCAGTACCAGGGAAGGCATCACTGATTAATACCGGCGTTAACATACGATCACTCATACAATCATCCAAGGCCGCCTGTGGGAGTGGTACTGCAAAGGACACATAAGACAACCATAGGGCCTTCCTTAGCTATGGTAGGAACATGGGTGGAAGCACACAGTCATGCCCGGAATTACCCCAGAATGGTACAATGATCACTGAACCCACAGACTTGTCAACAAACCAGCGGACATGTTCCATGCATACATCTACCCCCCCCAAGAGGGGACGTATCCATCCCACCAGAGTCTAGCCTCCCAAACATCCTGTATGCCCAGGAGAGAGCTGATATCTGTTAAGCAGTGAACACAGCATCAATGGGACCAGATGGTGTCCCTGGCTGTGTGCTACACAACCTCATTGAGGCCCTCACCCCGCACATAAGGCTGCTGTTTCATCTTAGGCTTACTACGGACTCGTCCCGATGGATGGCATCACGGCAACTGTGGTCCCACTACACCAGGGTAGTGCTCTTATGGACTCTAGACATCCCTGCCCTATCAGCTTGACAAGCCTTGTCTGCAAAGCTGTGGGGAGGTCCATACTGGAGCCCATAAATAAAGACATTGGTGTACAGCCAATGCGGAACATACCCACATCGACTTAGTCAAGGGCAGATCCTGCCTCCCAAACCTGCTCGACCTGTCTGGAGGAGTCACTAAGGCCATTGATGGGGGTACGTCGGTTTGCACAGACTACCATGACCTGGCGGGAGTGTTCAAACCACACTCCACGTGGGCATCATAGAAAGGCTCACCAGCGTACATGTGGAGACATATGTCACACGATGGTTTGCCAACTGGATGGAGGTCACACCACACAGGTTTTGTGTTCCTGGTGCCATGTCAGACTCCAAGCTGGTCCCAAGTGGTGGCCCACAGGGCTCAGTCCTGGGCCCCCTCCTGTTCGGCATTCAACTTTCCAATGTGCATGCAAACATAGGGGGATTGTGGCAGACAAGGTATGCAGATGACTGCACACCAGCCACCATACTCAACACCCCATCAGACACGGACATCCACCTGGGGTCTCATAGAAATGGATAACTGGTGCCAGAGCCATGGCCTGATGCTACATGCCAGGGAAGGTGTAGACCTACCCTTTGGGAAAGACATGTTCACCCCGACTTACCATATAGGTGGCAATCCATTAAACATGGTGGACGTGATCAGGGACATGGGTACCAAACCTGTCGGTAACCTCTGTCGACACTCACATTGCCAATGTGGTTGGGAAGACATTCTACTGTGCCCACCTGGTCATGAAGGGATTCACATCCACATCAGGGGAGGTCATTGTACCCCTGTACTCTTCACACATCAGACCAATGATTGCGTACAACGCCACATCTGGAATGTACCTAAACTGACACCTGCAGCACTCGGAAGGACCTCAAACCTTCCACAACACAGGGATAAAGGTGCTGAGACATGTGTCACACGCTGCCCGACCGAGGGGACTCCGGCTGTATACCTTTTCAGCCCGTCTGCTCTGTGGTGATCTGTGCCTGACATACACAGCCATGTCCGACCTGGGTGACATGGACATGTTCCACCTCCCAGGCTCCAAACAAACACGGGCACAGAAGCAACTGACATAAACCTCAACACGGACATAAATAGGACGTGCTGGGGGGACAGGGTCATCACCCAGAGACCCCCTACAACATGGAAAGGATTCCCAGCCCATGTGAAGCAGAGCCCCTGACTGACTTTGTCCAAGAGTAATCCTGACGTGTGGATGTGTGATCGTAGGTATGTGCCAGGCATCATCTCTGTGTCACTGCTGGACAGAGGGACAGCGGACCGATGGATGTAGTATCCTCATCCTAAGGGGTGGTGAAAGCCACACACACTCTGGCTAGGCTTACACATGCCGTAGGGCACATAGCCTGGTATGTACCTATGTGCCTATGTACCTATGTAGGGGTCCATGCAGGTTGCGGGTACCTGTGGTATGCTGATATTGCCAGATGTGCCTGTGGGTAACCCACAGCTACATGTGGGGGACTGATAACAGTGCTCCCAGTAGGCACATGCAAGTACACCATATTTGGCATACAGGTTAACAGAACTAACATGGTGCTACACATGTAACCGCCACGCATACCGTGTACACAGATCAATGTATGCTGCACCTGTACTACATGGTATGTCTACTGCATGATGTCAGTACACAACCCACGTCACATACGCACCTGTCACCTGTCATACACAACCACTGCAACATACACATCACGCACTATGCGGACACAGGTATCACATACACCTCTCACTATCTTGTCCACCCTGTGCATCAGAATATGTTTGCATAACCGTGCACCGATGGTGTGGATCACGGTGCTGTGGCAGAGGCTTCATCATATGCACAGGGTGATATGTGTGCCAGGGGCATAGGCTGTACCAATGGATGACATCATGTGTGTGTGTAAGGGCCGGTGCATTTACTGGGCATGACTGTGCAGAATGCATGTGGATGTGGTGGAGCCCTACAGTTGTGTCTGCTGTGTGTGGGTATGTGTGTACACAGTTCAGCCATCTGTGATGCCTACACGGGGTATACTTGGCAGCCCCAGACTGTACAGTACAGGTTGTATGGCTCACTGTGTCCGCCTGCGGCCACGTGACCCGTGCCTGCCTGGGGTCACACTGGCACTACCGGGTGGAGGTATGGAGTGGCCACTCTCCGATGACACATGTCCGCTGGAACCGTGTCCACGCTGGGACCGGCCAGGGCCACGTCCACGTGGCCTGCTGTGTCCTGGTGTGGTTGGTGTAGCACCAGCTGCACTGCTGCTGCTACCAGCACTGTGTGAGTGGGCATGAGAGGTGGCATGCACACGTCGACCTACACTAGGTGGTGTTGCTGGCTTATGGCCATGTGTCCTATGCCTCACCCCTACCAGGTGTTCCAGCACAGACAGCTCACGCTCACAGATTGACATGCCTCGGTCAAGGATTCCAACCATCTCACCTAATCTCCTATCCAGAACATCAAGCTGCTGTTGAGCATTCGCCAATGACTGGATGTTCTCATTTAGGGAATGGATTGCGGCCCTCTGCAGCCTCTGCCCTTCTTGGTTCTGCAGTTCAGCACATGCCCGTGCTGCCATTACAGTCTGGAACATGCGTCTGGTGATACCAGCTGCTGCACCCTGTACGGCAGGTGCATGTCTACCAGAGCTCCTCCTACGAGCAGCACCAGCCACATGCCTGTGTGGCACATCACCAGTCATTACACTGGCAACATGGTGTGTACCCGCACCTTCTGTAGCCACCACACATTCCTGCTCAGTGCCAACAGACGCTGACTGTCCTTCCTCTATGGGCAGCGGTGATGTGGTATGTGTCGGCATCTGAACCATGTGCGGAGATGAAGGGGACATAGGTGGGATGTTAAACAATGGCACAGCCGCCCGTGGCGACCCTGCCTGTGCCTCCGCATATGGTCATCACCGCTAGTATCTGTGGGGACACTAGCATCAGATGGACCGCGGGAGGCGCACCTACAGCACATGTGAATAGAAAGACATACTGTAAGACACATTACACAGACGCAGACACGCACACACACACACACACATACACACACACACACAGACACACACACACACATGCGGAGACACACACGCTGACACACACACGCAGACACACACACATGCAGACACATCATGCATGTGATATTGCAGATGGCATGCAGCATTCCCACACCACAGCTCAGTGAATGCAGGCCAGACATTAATAGTGGTAGTATGCATACTGCCCTGGGGTGCACACTACATCAAGCAGGTGTAATTTCAGTAGGCATGCAGTACACACATTCATGGTAGTTTGCATGCATCTCCGTGATACACCGTGTGGCCATAGGTGGGTTAACAGTACACATGGCTGACATCACTTTGTCATGTACTCCACCAACATGTGCAATAACATGTGGACATGTGATGATGGTGTCCCACCACATGCACCACATCAAACTGGACGTCACAGTGCAGTGTTATGTGTACAGGCTACAGATAGAATGCATGTGTAACAAGGATGTCTGTGCAGGTGTGGTTGGTGTGAGCTGTGTACATAGCTGTACAGTGGGGAGTACGGGCACTGTGCCACTGCATGGCAGCAAGACACAGGTATGTTTCTGTGCGATGCGTAACATGGACGCATTGCATTGCCATGTAATGCAACACAGTCATGCTGTTCCACAGCATTATATGGTAGACATTGGTGGCACCTCCAGTGGCTGCAGACAGGCATTTCGTTTGTCTGGTGTACCACATCAGATGTACAGGGTCCACTACAGCTATGATGCACTATGTGTGGACAGGGTGCAGTGGTGACTACCCACTGCAGATGTACTGTGTGGCAACATGCCTGTGGGTATCACCCATGGCCATGTTTGACTGGGTCATGGACAATTGTGTGTGGTGGGCATCGTGTACACATCCCTGTGGTGGCCCATGTGACATACACCCATACTAGTCTGGGGTGTCACAATCCGGCTATGCAGACATTGTGGATGTCTGCTATGTCATCGGGTCATGTCATGGTGTGACATTGTTGCAGACAGAACACCACGTGCATGGGACATGTCATGTGCCATGTCACAACGTGTGCACACAATGCAGTGGCATAGGTCACATTGGTAACACCTGTGTGCTGGCCAGAACACAGCTCACTATGTGGTACAGTGTGCGTACCGCAAAGGCATTCCGATGCATACTACACATGCAGCCATTGTAGAACACCTCCACCATTGTATACATAGCTGACTGCACATATCACACCGATGGGTTATGTGGTGTCATGCCGGTGTATACTAACGGTTGTATCTACTGTACATGGGTGGCATGTGTGTCGGGTGGTGCAACCTGTATACCGTGACTGGAGCAGACCCAGGTGTGCATGTCATACCTGGACACATGGGGAATATCTATACACTGTAACATGCCTATTACTAGCAACAGTCTCACCTGCGACGGACCCATGGCTGTGCGACACGCCAGACATACCTGTATAGGGGCGACACAACAGTATACACATTATCCATTACTGTAGCCACAGTAAGCACTGTGCATGTCACATCATGTACCTGTGTGGTAGCATGTGTTATGCACATGTCTGCAAGCCTAACGTAGCATACTGTAGTATGCAGCTTGTAATGACCATATACCTGGCGTGTGTTGGTACATTATGTGGTGTACTATGACACCCACACCTACGTCAGTTATCATACACATGCAAGACTGACTTACCAGGCGGCTCCAGGCTCGTTGGTTGGGAGACACCCACCTCCCACGATGGCAGCGGTGTTTCTGCATGTTGTTCCTGGGTGTCCCCAGACTGGCCAGGAGCTCCTCCGTGTGTGAGTGGATGCTGGGTTGGTGGCCCACCACCTGTCCCACCTTGTTGTCTGGCGATTGTGGCGGCACGCTGTTTCGTATGCCGTATTAGGTCTGTGCAGTGTCGGCGGATCTGCTGGTAGGTGCGGTTGTTGCCACCCGTTGTTCACCCTCCTCGCATATCCTGCCACACGTCGTCCCGCTGCTGTGCTTGTTGTGGCACATGGCTGAATAGTAGCTCGTAGTTGTCATGGAGCAATGGTTTTATCACGTCATCCTCCTGGCGGCTGAAGGCTGGCAGCCGGGAACGTGGCATTATCTGTAAGACATAATGATGGTGACAGGTCACATTCACACTGATGTACTGGCATACTGCTGGACATACATTGCTATGACATGTACAACATCTGCACAGTAATCTCTGCGATGCATCATGGCAGTGACACAGCTGACATGTTGCCGTCACACCATTAAGCAGTGGGTTTCATATCATATCTGTGTGTCAACTCATCACACTGTACACACACCATGTTGATGGTAGCCTGCTGTGGACATGTGTACCTGCCTGCACCTGTGTTCATACCAGTTGGCACATGTCCCAATGTGACAACAGTTCTACTGTTCACCAGGATGCTGTGTATATGTCACTAGGCATCGCATGCGGCCATTATGAGCGTCAGCGGTGGCACTGCACACATACACATGGACACCTGTACATGCATGTGTTGTGCCATGTACATCTACACAGCACTGTACGGGTGTTGGCCAACCTGCCACGGCTCACCTGTATTGCACATGTGATACACATGGGACATTGTGTAAGCATGTGACATTAGCAGGAAAGGTCATGCATAGCGTAATGGCACGCATGTTGTTCACACCAACACACAGCATCTGTGACACCACAGGGTGCATCAGTGCCACATTACTGCTGTGGACAGTTGATAGTGCAAGTGCCATTTGTCCATCGCACCATGTAGGACTGTGATAGCATGTGCAGCCTTTCTGGGCAGGGCTGCATGGTATGGCAGGGTATGTCACATACATGGCACTGGGATGTGTCCCACCTGGGGGGTACTGATATTGGCAAGGTGGCTGTCCATTCCATATGTCATTGCTATGTGTATATGGACATTACACATGTCTATCATCATGGTGTGGACAATGGCCTTCTGCAAGGTAGGCTGCACACTGCTTGGTGGGGGTGTGTACGGTGCATGCAGGTATCGCACATCCATGCATACACATTACCCCTGACAGGTGCTATGTGCTGCGATATTGTTCAACACAGTGCTGTATGTGCCCACACTGCTATCCCGTGCACATGGATGGTTGCCTGGCCTGACATGGTGCTATCCAGTGCTGCGATATTGTCATCACAGTGCCTGTATGTGCCATGCACACTGCCTATCTGCACACT